>NC_051066.1:85274735-85630735 GCF_004664715.2 Peromyscus leucopus
CAAAAGTTCAAAATGCCACCAAAATCTGGTACTTATTGTGAGTGGGAAGGATGCTCAAAATGCTTTAGACTTTTCTGCATTTTAGATTTTGTATTGGGATTACTAGCAACTCCATGATAAAATCTATACAAATATTCCAACATCAGTAAGACTCTGAAATGTGAAACACATCTTTACTAAGCATTCCATACAAAAAATTCACAAGTTTTAGCATTTGGTAATTGTTGTTTTAGTATGATTTATATGTAAATTTGTCTATTTGTTATATTTTGTCATCACTTATTTTCTTGTTCTATTGCTTAGATACATTGAAGATGCTTTATTTAGATACCACTTTTTCATTTTAGCTGTTTTATTAAATAGATCCTTTTGAAAATTTCCCTTGTATTCATAAAAGTCAAATTTTAAGCAATTTGATAATGCCCCAAATTCAAGATTTTTTAAAGCTTTAAATATGATAGATATCTTCCTAATTCACATGTTATTCTTTCATAATTTGGAAGGGGTCATTTTTCTTAAACCTAAACTCTACATTACAATTATTATTTATAAGTTTTTACTTTACAAATAATAATATAGAAAATCTAATAATATTACATACAAATCAGAGAACAAAGTTTCATGTTTTAACCAGCTCGGCACCTCCAATCTTTCTTGCACAACCTGTATGCCTAAAACTATCATTTATTCATGTTGACTGACCAAATTCTTGCTTTTGACTGTTCATGGGTCAACAAGCTTGTTAGTGTGGAATTGAAATGATGTCATTAGATATAGCTGAGTCCTCATCACACATCTGGTGAATCTCTTCCCTAGCTAGCCAGGAAAGAGGTGACAATTCTCACCAAAAAGACAATTTATTTGTCCAACAGTTGTTGTGGAATATTATTTTAACTATGTAAATATGTGTTACATTTTATGTTGAAGAATATTACTTTAATTACATTAAGGAATGTTATATTTGTTTATGCTGTATTTGTTTAATGATGTAAACGTGTTTCTTTGCCTGCCCAAGGCACCTTATTAGTCTAATAAAAAGCTGAACAGATAATAGTGAGGCAGTAGAGGGATAGCTGGGGCTGGTAGACAGAATAAATAGAAGAAGGCATCTCATCTCAAGAGAAGGATGAGAGAAAGAGAACAAGGGAGAAAGAGGGAGATACCCAGGGATAGCCAGCCGGGCAGCCACCAGCCAGGCAGCCGCCAGCCGGCCAAACATGGAGTAGGACAGACAGAATGAAAGAGAGGTTAAAAGTCCCAAGACAAAATGTAAAGGAAAAGAAACAGGTTAAATTAAGTTATAACAGCTAGAAGGAAAAGCCTAAACTAAGGCTGAGCATTCACAATTGATAGTAAATCTCCATGTCATGATTTGAGAGCTGGTTCACGGTCCAAGAAAGCCTGCCACATTTGGCATTCTAACAGGGGGCCTGAGTTTGCACATAGGGCCCGAGAAGCTCGGGGGAAAAAAAGAAAAAGAAAGAAATGGATAGGGCACCTTTAAAAGGCTCTGCTGTACACTGAACACTCAAGTAGGTGGAATGCTAAGTAGAAATAGCAAGCTAAGTAGAAATGCCTGCCAACCTGAAGGCACCAGCTTCCTAGAGCTGGAGTGGTTAAATGCAGCCTCAGGTTAAACACTCACGGACCTAAGCAGGACAGAGTCAGCTGCCAGTGCAAATCTACTGAGCAGTTTAATGTTTGGCTCATGAGGTCAGAAAAGGCTAGAGACACTCAGTAAAGACAGGTCCAGATGGAAAAAATCCTCTAAATAGGTTACAGTGTGTTTGAAAACATGCATAGGGTTAAGAAAGAAAGGAAAATAGGTATAGACAGTCATAGAAAGAAGTAAATAGTTTATAAGTAAAGTCTTTAAAGAGAGAGTAAAGTTATATTAAAGAATAAGACACAAAAAGATGGGAAATAAACAGCAAATCTGGATCTTGTATGGTATTGTGTTGACTTTGAATTTTTTGAATGCTGATGGACAAATGATAGCTGCTGAGAGACACTGGATTGTGAAAGGAGGTGCTGAATCAAACCAGCCTAGGTGCTTTAGGGATGCTTTAACTTTATAATGGAATTCAGAAAATGCATTGTGTTGGAGAAGAGGTTATACTTTTGTTTCCATAGGAAATGAAAAGATGTGGATTCTTTCAAGGTTAATAGAGAACAGGCTTGATGCAGAGAACTGAAAATCTTGGCTACAGACATAAAAAAAATAAACCAAGAAAGACTACCTGACAGGTGACATGTATATATTGATCCCTCTGCATGGGAACAGTTTCAAGACTGGACAACAAATATTACAACTCATTTTCCTAGGACTTGACCGTTATATCAATTTTCTCAGGGTCCTCTACAGATGCCATTGCCTTCAGACAATGGGAAGCAGTCTAGAAAACAAAATACCCACATTTCCAAGAGGTGGAGTGGATGGTTTTGGGTCATTTGGTGGGTTATGGTTATTTGTAATCATTTAGGTGGATAAAGGATAAAAAGACAACTATTAACCTCATATATGTTACATTGGTGTAGATTTTGGTATATTGATATAAAGTTTTAAATTATTTTTGTTATACTGCATGTGTGTTTCTATTCATGTTTGGGTCATTGTGCTTATGCAGCTCATTTAAAAATATAATGTATAATTAAGAAATGCAAGTTAGTAGCTAGTCATCTATACGAAATATGGCATTTAAGATATTTAATAACCTAAGACTTCTAATGACAATGAGACATGTCTACTCCTGGCAACACCAATCTACTTCATAAAAATATGATGGGCATCAAAGAACCTCCATATGGAGTTTGCTTTCATTGGGGGCAAAGCTAGCCATTTGGGCAAGAAACTGCCCTTGCCTTGACTGCTGACAGTATGCTGTACAAACTGGGCAAGCAGGACACAAAGGAAAAAAAATCTATTAAATTAAAAAAAAAAAGCGGGATATTCCTTCAAAATTCTGGCTTCATAGAAAAGTCTGACAGATTGTCTAGACCTATAGGCTGAAGATGGATGCTTCAATATTGCAGATGAATCTTGGGTGACTGTCCAGGCAGTTAGATGTCTCTGTCATTTCTATAGTTTTGGAAGTGGCTTGCATTGTACTTCCTGTTTACTCAGATAGTATATCCTTCTGGAGTCTTTGATGGCATTGAAAACTAAATAGTTATAGTTACAGTGTTCCTTAGTTATGATAGAAGGTAAATTGGGTACAGAACTTTGGACTCACCAAGACAGGATAAATAATGGAGTATTTTCTTCGAATTTGCCAAATGCAGATGAACTGGATATTGTGAATATAATTTTTGCTTGATAATTGTTCTAATTGTATATAGTCTTACTATGTCAAAATCAAAACCTTTCTTTTTATTTAGATAATAGTGGGAAATATTGTGGGATATTACTTTAACTACATCAAGGTGTTTCAGATTTGTTTATGTTGTGGAATATTACTTCAATTATATAAAAGTGTGTTACATTTGTTTATGCTGCATTTGTTAATGGTGTAAAATATGTTGCTTTGCTGGCCTAAGGCACTTTATTGGTTGAATAAAAAGCTGAACTACCAATAGCAGAATAAGTAGTCAGAGGAATCTAGGCTTGAGAGAAGAGAGAATGAGAGAGAGAGAGAGAGTGATTGAGAAAGAGAAGTAGACATCTAGGGCTAGCCAGCCAGCCAGCTGCCGATCAGTCAAACATGAAGTAGGACATACAGAATGAAAGAAAGATAAAAAGCCCTGAGGCAAAATGTTGATGAAGAGAAACAGGATAAATTAAGTTATAAGAGATAGTGGGACAAGCCTAAACTAAGGCTGAGCATTCATAATTGATAATAAGCCTCTGTATCTTGATTTGGGAGCTGGCTCATGGTCCAAGAAAGTCTGCTACAAACAGTGACTTTCATATTGTACTTTTTTACTTTTGGATCTTGCACCACACTTGGGAAATAGTCAATGGAAGAAATTTTTAAAAGTGATTCCTGCTATGCAGGTCATTTGCAATATAGTGGGCTGAACATCAGATCTCATATAACAGAGACTAATTAAATATAGTGAGATGGGGAAGGAGGGAGAGAGAGAGAGAAAGAGAAAGAGAGAGAGAGAGAGAGAGAGAGAGAGAGAGAGAGAGAGAGAGAGAGAGAGAGAGAGAGATAAGACTTCATAGTTATTACAATCAGGTAAGACCTCACAGTGACTATATTTCACTTTAGAAGGACATTTGACAGTCTGTACACTTGAATGACCCACTGATGTTCATGTATGTGAGGATCTTATACAGCTAATGATAAGTACTCTGAAAATGGAGGCACTTGATATTTGGTCTTCATAGTACTGAAAAATGGAGGTTTGAATCAGAAAGATTTAACATCTTTGTTTGTTTTTGTTTTTTGATTTTTGAGACAGGATCTCACTATTTGCTCTGGCTGTCCTGAAACTCTTTCTGTAGACCAGGCTGGCCTCAAACTCACAGAGGTCTGCCTGGATCTGTCTCCCAAGTTCTTGTGCCAACATGCCTGGTAGTTTTAACAACTTTAAAGAAAATCAAGTTAGTGTTGTATAGGCGATGTGTATGTGGGCTGGGGGAGGGAGATTTATCGTTCTTCAAAACTTGATTTGAGAAATCATATGTAAACACAATGCTTTTAGTATGTGACTTAAATGTTTATTTAAAATTATATTTTCATTTTAATTACTAAATAAATGATGGGTTACTCCAGTGTCTTCTTTCTTGTTAAGCTAAAGATAAATATGTCAACTTTTCATAGAAGTTACTGACACTCTGGAGGAGTAACAGGATGATATCTTTTCAGTGTTAAAAATATCATCTTCTCTCATGTTACTGGAACTTATCCACTTGCAAAACACTTCTTATATGCTACTTCATCTTTCCCTAATTGCCTTTGTCACGCTCACTATGGTCCTAGGGGACTCAAGTCATGGGATGCTACAGCAGGCTCTCACTTTCCTCCTTCCCTTCTGTGCATGTTATCAGCAAGAATTCTACATTAGAATCATGTGAAACTTTGAAAAATCAGGAATAAAAGGACCCAACCCCAGCCTCAGTTTATTCAAGATCCTTGGGGAGGAAAATGGGCACTGTTCTCTCCCTGCCCTCTCCACTAAAAGGGAGGCAGGTTTAGTATAGTCACTGTTTTAACCTCTTGCCAATAACTATACTAAACTGAACTATTAGATTAATCTTTCTGAAATGCTGGTGTATTTGCCTGGTTGTCTAATCACCATGTTGCTCTTAAAACGTCTTCCTCTACACATATGTAGAAACTGTTATTTATTTCTTCTTAATTGTTCTCTCTCTGTGTGTCTCTCTGTCTCTCCCTCTAATTTTCTAAAACATGCTATCACTAGTTACATAAAAAGTCTAAAGTTGTCCAACTGGGCCTGTGTGATTATTCAATTCTTTCACTGTCTCCTCACCTGTATTTAATGAATCATGCAGTATGAGAATCTTATCTCTTGAATATCTCTCAAAGCCATGGAGTTCTTTACATCTCTGCCCTGCTTCATGATCATCTTGGACATGGGAAATGAGAATAAACTGGGAACTTTCTGTTCTATCTCCAGACTTGCCATTCACAGTAGCTGACCAATGGTTACTGTGAAACACATGTCATCATACTCTCTTTGTTCTTAGGAAATCATTTTGGCAGTCTTATCTAAATCTATCTGCTCTGACTTCCAGAAAATTCATCAACCTACCTTTTGGTCTATCCACACCTTCCATCTGTATCTCCCAGGCTTCTCTCGTTTCCTCAGAGACACTTTCTTTTCCTTCATACTCTCCAGACATATTCTTATTTAATTTCCAGTTCTCCCATTAAACTTACGAATACATGGAATTCCAGAGGTGACCTAACTCCTTCACTTACCATTTTGTCATCATATGTTAACTCAGAACTTGTCACTTAAAAGATGTTCAGTAACACTCAGGATGAGCTTTGCATGATTTAGTAACAGGGAGACTGGAGTTGGAGGGGTTACAGACCTCATTTTCAATAACTCATACCATTCTCCCCATTTTAGGGAGGTTTAAAAGCAGTGGTGTGGACAGATGCATTTCAGATGGTTGTCATGATTGTGGGCTTCTTAACAGTTCTCATTCAAGGATCAAATCATGCTGGTGGGTTCCACAATGTATTAGAGCAAGCAAGAAATGGATCCCGGATGAATGTAGTTGAGTATGTGCAATGCTATTTTGTCACCCTTTATAAAATTTTATTATGTGATTTTATAAAAGGATAACATCCAGACACCAAAGAAATGTCTCTGTTACTCCCTCCTTCCTGTGTCACAGCTTTGATGTAGATCCCCTCAGACGGCACACATTTTGGACAATTACAGTAGGAGGAACTTTTACTTGGCTTGGAATCTATGGAGTGAACCAATCAACCATCCAGAGATGCATCTCTTGCAAAACAGAAAAGCATGCTAAGCTGTAAGTTATTAAGAACAGTTCCTATGTTATCGTTTATCTTGGTGAGTCATTGTGTGAGTATGCATGTTTGTAAAAGAGATAGATAAGCAGAAGAGATTTATTTAACCCGTTCAAAGTCTTTGTGTACATTTTTATGTGTGTTTAAGTGAATATGTATGTATGCATGTGAGTGTGGCGTATGCAAAAGTATGTGTTGGGGAATAGTAAGTGCATGC
The DNA here is from genome assembly GCF_004664715.2 of Peromyscus leucopus. Lineage (NCBI taxonomy): Eukaryota > Metazoa > Chordata > Mammalia > Rodentia > Cricetidae > Peromyscus > Peromyscus leucopus. The sequence goes on from NC_051066.1 coordinate 85,281,408, forward strand.
ATGTGGAAGCTAGAGGAGGATGTTGGATGCCTTGATTCATCACTCTCTATCTCAGTTTAATTAATTAACTAATCAATCAATCAATCAATCAGAGACTGTGTTTCTCTATATAGCCCTAGTTGTCCTAAAGCTCACTATGTAGACCAGGTTGGTTTTGAACTCACAGAGATCTGCCAGCTTCTGCCTCCTAAGTGTTAGGTGAAAGGTGTATGCCATCAGGCCCCTCCAGGTCTTATTGCTTTGAGACATGATCTTTCCTTGTAGCTGGAGCTAGCTTGGTGGTCTAGTGATCCTCCAGTCTCTGCCTTTCACAGCTTTGGGTTACATGCACAGCCATGCCTAGCTTTTTACATGAGTGCTAGAATCCAAACAGAGGTCTGCATGCTTGTGAAGCAAGTACTCTCACACATTTTTCCAGCCCTTTCAACAACTGTTTTCAGTCAAACATGACTATTTACATCTCAGCATATCCTGCTTGGGTTTTTGCTCAATTAATGTCTGTTTTCATTTACTGAGAAATAAATAGATTAGATTAGGTGCATTGAGTAGGGATGAGGTGCAAATCACATGTTTCTTGCTTATAGTCTCCATACAGAGATGGCCCTGATCATTTTTTATTCACTGTGTGCTGTCTTCAGTTGTTTATTTTTTTATGTGTTAGGAGGTAAATTCAGATACCTTTTTGACATTTTAAAGCACTTTTTTGAATAAATTGCAACTGATAAGTCAGTCAGCCTCTACTCAAATACTGTTTGTCTGTGGCACCACTGAAGGATTACAGGGATGGCACTTTCACAGTATGAACACAGATGTGAAGCAAAGAATACATGCTGTTGATTACAGCTACATAACCACCTTATTTTCTCATCCTTGTGAGAAGCCCTAGTCCTTTGAGTTGTTTGGAGTCTTTTTATAGGTTTGCCCTAAGCTTCAATTTTTCTAAATGTAGACACTTGGAAAAAATGGAACAAAGCAAGCTTCACTTACATTTGCAACTTAAAATCAAATCAGAGTTCAGTTCTTTCTACATCTATCTCTCTGCTTCAGGGTTCTTCAGGTCTGGTCTCCATTTTAATTGATTTTAACAGATGTTGCTAGCCTTAACATTTCTAGAGAGAGATTTAAGAGCTATAAAATGTAAGGTAATGTGTCTGAATGTATCTGTGGCTGCTCCAGCTTTCAAAAGAAGAACTTATTGTAGGATATGAGAATAGGCACAGTTGGACAGTCTGCGATTCCACTAAAAGTTACAGAACAGCCCACTTTCTAGAGAAACCTAAGGCATTTCTCTATTATTTTATAAAACTAGCAAAAAAAAATCCCAAATTTCACACAAAATGGAATTACAGCCCCAGGGGTCCTTCTCATAATTCTCTGCCCCAGTCCAGTCACTGTGACTATTTCTTCACACAATTTAAAAATACTTAAATGTACAATTTCTTATTTTCCCTGAATGAGACAGGATTGTCTTGAAATAATTCAACCTCTTTATAAGTTGAATTCCAGAGTGGGAACTATCATGTCACTGCACACACACACACACACACACACACACACACACACACACAATTGCACGAGCACACACACACACATACATATACATATATAATGCAAAATGAAGAGAACAGATTCATCATCTATCATTCTATCAAGCCACTTGTGATACATGAAAATCCCATTACAGTAAATGGTATTAAGTAAGTCTTCCACACAGATGGCCATCACTTTATCAAATAGATAAACAATTGAAAATGCATGTTATTTTGATCTTAAAATCCATTTAAAATTCAAGTAAAAATCTTCTTTTAGATAAACTAGAGTCAACTATCTACAAAGAAAAGAATCTTTTGGTAAAATAAATAATACCCTTCTTCTTTCCTTTTAATATACTTATTTAGTTTTGAAATCAGGTCACTGTTTATTCCAGAACAGCCTTAGACTTCTGGGGACAAGAATTCATTCTCCTCAGACTCCTGAATTGTTAAAATAATAGGTATTTGCCATGTGCCAGTTATTACTTTCTCTTGTGATATGTTGAATTTCTGGTTTCTAAAAATTTAGTAAATGAAAGTTGGTAACTATATCTTTCTCATCATTTTTAAAACACCAAGAGTAACACATAGTGCTTGTTACATGCTTGTCATTTATTAAACAATATAAACAAAATATAATGCTTAAGGAGGGCCATTCTCTTGTGTATATGCAGGAGCACATAGACACTCATATTGGAAGAATGTGTGCATGTGAGCATGTGTACACACATACATTTATGCATATGCTTTTTCATTTGTCTCAAAGCATCACTTCATGCTGCCATGAAAGAAATGTGTGTTCTTACATTTGAATGTGGAATCATCTTCAAACTGTGACTAGATTTTTTTTTTTAAAAAAAAAATGGCTAGTCTAAATCTCACCACAATGAAATTTTATTTTATCAGCACAATGTAAGGATGCCTACTTTCAAGTCTTCTTTCAGATTAGGAATATGACTAAAATCTTGACATTAAAATGCCTGTATGAAAGCAAAGTAACATATAGGACCTTGAAAGAGGACCCAACTGTAATTGTGCTTGTTTACTGGAGAATAGAATTAACTTCTTCAAATAATGTGTAAGATGATCTTAACTTTTATTCTTCCTATTATCTTTAAAACACTTGACTTTAATTTTCATCTGCTCTCATCTCCAAAGCAACTGTAACCAATACTATTGTCTATTTTTTATGTTATCTTATTATTATCTTCCTGGAAGAAGTTATTAAAATGTAAGTTGGCTTTTTTTTTAGAGTTTCATTAATTTAGTGGGACTAGAGAATCACTTAAACTTATGTAATAGGAATGATCAGCATGTAAATTTTTATACAAGAAAATAGGTCATGTACCACACATATTACAATTTTGGCAAAAAAAAAAACTTTTCAAAGGAAAATCCATTTAAATCTTAGCTTATCCAAATTTGTAATTATTCAAAAAAGTGTAATGACTCCTTTAATGTGATATTATACAGTGTAATGCTTCCAAAAGCTAGAGAGTGAGTCCTCCTCCGGTCTTTAGTCATGAACTTCCCCTGCTACAGTGTGGCAGACAGCTTACTGACCAGCCTTTGTCCCTCTTCCAGTGCCTTGTACTTCAACTTGTTGGGTCTCTGGATGATTGTGGTGTGCGCTGTCTTCTCTGGTTTGATCATGTACTCGAACTTCAAAGACTGTGACCCTTGGACTTCTGGAATTATTTCAGCACCAGACCAGGTATGCACTTTCTTGGTTTTGCAGCAGAATGTCTGGATTATGCTGAGTAGAAGTGGCACAGTCTTTATTTTGCCTGGACCTTCACTCACTTGCCAAGCACAAGCCTCTGGTTTCTTACCTGAACTCCTGGGTGACATTACACAGTGCATCTAATATGTAGAAGTGGGTCTGCAGGAAAAGGACACTTCCCTTTGTTCATGAAGACAAAGTCTGAAGACAGGCCAACTCTAACTAGAAAGTCAGCTTGAACCCATGGCTTTGGCTGTTGATAATACTTGATATTCCTTTTCTAAGTAGTCTGGGCTGATTAATGTTTCTTTAATTGAAAATTGAACAAAAATGAGCACAGTATTATGTACTTGGAATTAGAGCCAGAAGGATCAGGAGTGTAAGGCTAGCCTTGGTTACATAGTGATTTTGAGAGGATATCATGGTCTGTATGAGATCATGTTTCAAAAACACAAAAATTAAACAAAGTAACATTAAATAAATAAAATTGAACAAATAATTCTTATTCTCACAATGCCTGTTATCAAATATTCCCAGCATAACACAAATATATCATGAAAGCATAGAATAGTAGATGTGGTTTGGAAAACTCCAAGACAGGATGCTCATGGGAAGCATTCACTCCCGCTTTCTCTACATATGAATTCAGTTATGACACATTGTCATGTCTAGTCTCTTTTCTCACAAGCTGGGTATACCTAGATCCCCTGAAAGGCATATATATGTTAAGGATTGGATTTTAGAACTTAATTATAAATTTAGTGAAAACAGGTAAGTAAAATCCACACATTGAAGATACTGGGAAGTAAGTTTCTCATCTCCTTTTGTGGGAATCGATATTCCAACATTTCAGACATTGCTGTGATAACTATTAATAGACCCCTTCTCTCCCCTCTCCCCTCCCTCTTTATCTCTGCTTCTTTTCTTTTAGTTGATGCCATATTTTGTCATGGAGATTTTTGCCACTATGCCAGGACTGCCGGGACTTTTTGTGGCTTGTGCCTTTAGTGGAACTCTGAGGTTAGTATGTCGACAAGCTGAAGATGGTAATGATGGTGGTGGTAGTGATGATGATGAACTGACTGAAGATGATAATGATGGTGATGGTAGTAGTGATGACGAACCAACGGGAATGATGAAAGTCATGGTCAGCTGTCTACTGAACTCTTACTGAGTGCCAATTTGGCCTACTGCGATGCAGTATTTCTCATTGATCATAGGTACCACACAACATGTGAAGAAGAATCTTCACTCACATTCTCACCAGTTTGCAGATAAGGAAACAGACTTAATAAGGATGAGGGATACAGCTAACTTTTTTTTTTTTTTGGTTTTTCAAGACAGGGTTTCTCTGTGTAGCTTTGCGCCTTTCCTGGAACTCACTTGGTAGCCCAGGCTGGCCTCGAACTCACAGAGATCCGCCTGCCTCTGCCTCCCGAGTGCTGGGATTAAAGGCGTGCGCCACCACCACCTGGCTACAACTGACTTATAGTAAGTAAACTGTGGAGGCCTAAGGCAGGTGTATTTTTAACTACTACTTTAAAACTTACTGGTTATTGTTTCAACTTTGTCTATATTCATTCCATCATAAAAGACCCAAGAGTTTTCATTGTTTCAGCATTGATCAAAAGCCTAAAGTCTCCCCTTTACAGTCAAGGCAAACTCAGTAGTGAATACATGAAAAAAAAGATCAAAAAGAAAATCCTAAACTTTCAAATTCTGGTAGCACACACAAAAGGGGGTGACTGGCCAGAGCCGAGATTAAGATCCAAAACTGCAGGCATTAAATCTAATGTTCCATGTCTTCTATCAGGGGAGCATTAGAGTGGAAGATGGGCTCCTAAGAGTTTGAGAAGTCCTGACTCTGTGTCCTTGCTGTTGCAACTCACATGGCCAATGCCTCAAGCTGGCTTTTCCAGCTGCTCATAGCTTATTCCAATGACCAGTGCATGGTGCTGTCTTTTCTGTCTTCCTTGAGTCTCCATTGCAGCTTCAACTCAACTGCTATGACTCTATTACATTGTCCTATAAAGCGTTATTTCCAGCAACATAACCCTGCATCATGCTGCCTCATCGCCAAGCAATCCTTGAGATATTGAAGTTAAAAATCACATTTGATATTATCTTTTTTTGGTTCATAATATGTTCAGTAAGGGAATCTATTCTATGATTAGGAATAACATAGTATATTTATTATGTTATAAACTATTTAAATTATTGAATCATCTATCCTATATATGTGATATAAAAATTAAGTAGAGCATGTGATATGTTTCCCTTTAAAATGATCAGCCATTTGTCTTATTTTCTAGTAAATAAGCCATCTTTCCACCAATGACTTGAAAGATTACTTTTATTTAATCTTAATTCTTCTATATATTTGAAATATCTTATAAACTCTTTTTTGTGTTTCTCTCATGGTCTACAGCTGTTATGATGTCAGTGCTTTTCATGACTGTAACATATAGTATTGTGTGTTAGGGCTGAGGCTGGTGATTCGTTTTCTTTTGCACATTTTTTGGTACGTTGTGGGTTTTTTTAATCTCAATTATTTCTGCTTGATTTTCTGGGAAATTTCCCCTTTCAAATTATTAAAGCCCCAATATTCTTTGAGTTTTCCTTTTTTTCTACTAGTTATATTCCTTTGTCTTCTTATATAACTATGCTTTTTGAACAATGACAAATAACTGGAGTAGAAATCATTATTATACTCTTTAGAAATCATTATTATACTCTTTAGAAGGAACCATTCTTGGATGGTAATTTTGAATTTATTTTAGTTATTTATTGAACTAACTCAAAGATTCTTGCTCTATGTGAGGAATTTAAATAAGCTTTCATTGTATTTTGCAAAGAAAACACCAACTTTCTGATTCTCTGATGGGTCTATCAAGACAATTCTGTGAAGTCAGAAAGAGAGCAGTGTTGCTATCTGGTTATGGTCTTTATTCCTTTCCGGACTTCCTTCTTCTTTCTCCTTCACTGATTCTGTTCCAGCCTCTCTGGAAGTTTCAGGCTGTAGAAAGCAGTGATCACCTTCACACCTCCATGTGTATGGATGTGATTTGCCCTTTATTCTCCAAGGGCTTTCACCCACTTTTCATGAATCTCTTCCCTGTCTTTCTTAATCATTATTTTTAAAGGGACCATCTCCTATCAGTGTCACAGCACCTTATCACTGTCCTTCATAATAATTCTGCAGTTCTGGTAAATTGCAAATTGGTTACTGAACGTCTGTATTCTCAGGTAGATTGCAAGGACTATGACGTTCGATTTCAAAACTAATGTATGAATAAACAGATACACAGAGAAATATATTGCTAATTAATAGAAAATTGTACTTATTTCTGGGTTAGGATAGTCACTACTTTGCTACTTCCGCTCAAGCTTTGAGTGACACCCCCATCACATATACATACACATGCTCACACATTGGTATAATACGTGTGAAAAGTCCTTCCATTTAGTACTTTCTGTTTGTTACCATATTGTCAAGGGAAGTTAATTTGAGTTGTAATATGAAAATTTAGCTTCTTCCAGAGAGTATTTTCATAGATAAAGATCTGAAGGATGAATAAACAGGCCATGTAGTTCCCTGAATTCTAGAATGTGGACATTTTTGGTATTTGTATTTACAAAGCTGTGTGTTGTCTGCCTCTCCTGGATGATAAGGCTGACATATAACTCATCCTTTTAGTTTGGACTGTCTTCTTGTTTGTTTATTTGTTTTTCTTTCTGTAGCACAGTGGCTGCCAGCATCAATGCCTTAGCAACAGTGACCTTTGAGGATTTTGTCAAGAGCTGTTTTCCACATCTCTCCGACAAGAAGAGTACCTGGATCAGTAAAGGCTTATGTAGGTATAGCTGGTGGAAATTCCACTCCATATTATGAAATTTAAATGGTCCAAATATCAAAATCTTGCACGTGCTGTTCAGGAAGCATGAGTAGACATAAATGCATGCTGAGACACAGACATGTAGATCCTCACACTTTCAAATATCTTATCAGAAGGATACTAGGAAAGAATGATTAGCTAGTTCACTTTGCTCTGGTATTACTTTTCAGGTACCTTACGTTCTAATATCTTCAAAGTAGTGTTTCTTGATAATGCTGAGTTGATCTTACCAGACGTTTTACATGAAGAGATGCGCTGTTCAGTATGACTGACCACTTTATCTAATAATTATCCCTTGAAACCAAACTCTGATTAATGTACTCTAAGGGGATGAATGTTACTGTTTAAATAAAAAATTGTATATTATCTACTTAGTTAGAGATGTGGGCTTGTTTGTTGCTCACCCATCCATGCTGGAATGTTGTATTGATTAGCTTGATCTTATACAGATCTTACGCAATCAACTATGGCTGCTGTGAGTTCATGAGTGCAGAGGTCCTGTTATGTACAAATGACACAGTTTTGCTCCAGTTCTCCCCAACATCTGTTTCTTATAATATTTCTGCCCACTTATCCAGATATTTCCTGAGCTTGAAGGACAAATGGTGTGATATAGATGATTGACAGTTGATGGTTGTTATGTGGAGAGATTCAATTTTCTTGGTGCTATAAGAATAGGTTGATCATGCACCAATAGATGTTCTCACATACATGAGTATATGGGCAGCACTAATTGGATTCAGCTCCTTAATAAAAAGGACCTGAAGTTGGGAGGAAAGTTTGGGGAGGAGCCAGGAGTAGTTGGAAGGAGACAGTGGTGGATTAATATGGTTCAAATATACTACATATAAAAATAAAATTCTCAATGATTTTTAATTATTAAAAACTGCATATTACAATCACTGAAACATTTACCACATTGAATTACATTTTCACAGACTTTTCTGCTTTTTTACAATTTTATTTTTATTTTTATTATTATGTGTATATGTTTATGTCTGTGTAAGGGTTTGCAAGTGTAGTGCCCATAGAGATCAAGAGGGAGTCAGATCTGTTAAAACCAGACTTGCAGGCAGTTGTGAGCTACCTGATGTGGGTAATGGGAACCAAATTCATGTTTTATGCATGAGCAGTAAGTACTCTTAACCAACAAGCATCTATCTCTCCAACCCTCAAATTTGCTGCTCTTAAAGTACAAATAAGTTATGTACCTTATATGCTCAAAATAGAAAGTGCAGTAATTTAGAAAAACAATTTAGTTTTAAGTAAAATTATACCTACCTAATTATGTTTCTGGTTGTTTTCGTGTAGCAATCTACACTGTGCATTTCCTTATGTGTTCTTTGAAAACATAGGAGCTCAATGATTATATAATATATTCTCCAGTGGCTTACTTATTTCATTTATATTCTTGTTACTTTTATAGTGTATAGTTATTGTACATAGTGATGAGCTTCATAAGTACATTTTTTTTCATTTGTCATGTATTTTGAACACATTCACTGCCCATAACATCTCTGTTCTCCAGTTCCATCCATTTTCCAGTAAAGGACAAATTTCCTTCTTTGTGGCTGACCACAGCTCTGGGGTCCTCTGGGCACCTTAGCTGTTGACCTTGGGAGAAAACTCTACCCCGGACAGTTATCTGCAACAGCATTGTCACCCCAGGATCTTTACTTTGAAAAATATTTTCATTTACCACAGTTAGAGCCTTTGATGGGTGGAGTCCTCCCTTCAGGGAAGCTTTCAGATGGTCCCAGTGTTGACCCTGAGGTTTCTTTTTAAAGATGCAGATCGCATTAACAATGACAGATACTTTCTCTGCACTATCTGGCCTGCAACTTTAAATTATCTCCTTCAAACCTTTATTCTTTTCTCCATATCTTCTTTCTCTCTGGTCTCCTGTTCTTTTTCTTTTTATTGATATTGTGGATGGTATGATTTCCTCATAATAATTTCTCCCATCTAAGTACTTACCAGGCCTGATCCTGCTTAGCTACCAAGTTCAGAGTAGATATTAAATTCAGAGTGGTATGGCCACAAACCACACAACATTTCCTAAACTGTTGGATAGTAATGTGAAATTACTGTATTTTTTTGCCTGTTTTTATTCTGCAAAGACCATATACAGCTGTTCACCCAAATTTTGTCTATTCACAAAATTTAAGTTGATTTTTATGGAGATATGATTTTTGTATGTAGTAGCAGTTTCATTATCCACTTCTTTATTCTTCTCATTTTGGCTGCTTGTTTCTCTTATCTTTAACTTTTCTTTGTTCTTTTTTGTCATAGTTTTTTCCTCTGCATACTTCAAATACATGTTTCTCTCAATATTACTTTGAACACTCTTCAAATAAAAATCTCTTAGCAATAGTTATTTTTATTTTTGGTCCTATGTTTTGTTCCTTACATTTTATTATAAAAAATGTGGCAATATATCAACCTCTGATATAAATATGTGATAATCCATTAATTTCTTTGAACTGTTTCACATATCCATTCAGCTCTTTGTCAATTTAAGAATCCTTTATATCATTCAGTTATTTAAAAGTAAATTGCACATGCCATTTTATTTTCCATAATTATTTTAGGTTGTATAATGTTAACTAGAATTTAATATATGTTTCAAGGTTTTTAATATAAAACTTGCATATGATGAAATGGAAAGCTGTTACATACATATTTGTTGAGTTTTGACAAATGCATTATCCTAACTAGAGTTACTATTGCTGTGATGAAATGCCATGACAAGAAGTAAGTTGGGGAGGAAAGTTTTTATTTAGTTTACACTTCCATATCACAATCCATTATAGAAGGAAGTCAGGACAGGAAATCAAACAGGACAGGAACCTGGAGGCAGGAGCTGATGCAGTGGAGGGTGTTGCTTACTGGCTTGCTCCCCGTGTCTTGCTCAGTCTGCTTTCCTATACAACCCAGGACCATTTACCTATCCAGGTATGGCTCTGTCTAAAATGGTCATGGCCCTCCCACATTAATCAATAAATAAGAAAATACCCTATAAGTCACCTATAGCCCAATCTTATCAAGGCATTTTCTCAACTGAAGCTCCTCCCACTCTAATGGCTCTAGCTTGTGTCTAGTTGACATAAAACTAACCAACACATGCATCTACTATGAAACCCAATTGTTTAGCAAGATATGTCATCATGGTCATTACCTTAGAAAGTTTCCCCATGGCTTTTCTCATCATTTTCATCTTAGCTTCCTCCAGAGACAATCAACTACCAGATTTTGTTTTTCCAATGTAGATTTTTAACTTTTCTAGAATTTCATATAAATGGAACTTCACAGTGACCCAGATTTTATAAAGTCTGTATATGTTAAATATAGTTACAATATTTCTTTTTCCTACACTTCAGTCATGCTTAGGTGAATGTAACAAAACAAAATCATGGATTTGGGGTATCAACTGCTGTTCATTAGCATATATCCTGGGCTGCTTCAGTGTGAGATAATTAAGAATAATCTTGCAAAATCCTTTTAAGAAACATACTTGTTCTTCAGTAGATGTGCTTTGTCAACTCTTAAGGTTTCAAATTTACTTGAAATGCCTTGGTGTTGCATCTGAATTCATTTTCATATAAACTTAGTGGTGTTGGATTTTGTGTGCATGTGCGTTGTTTTAGTTGACTATGTTTTTTTCTTTGTATTCATACTTCTTTGTTTAAATGCGCCTATATAATCTCTGTAGTAATTGAGGTTGCCAGTTTTTAGGTGGTATTTTCCTGATTATTTGGTAAATTATTTCCAGAAATATTCATTATATTCATTACTCCTTGTGGCCTCATTTAAGCACAGATGGTGAGATGATAGTATACATTTTTCCTTTATTTATGCTTGTACAAGATTAGATGGATGCAATTGTATTTGCTAACTGGGTGAAGTCTGTGGATCTTTTTCACTACATGAATTAGAGATCCCAGAGGGTGAATGGGTAGTGTATTCAGTGCAATCCCCAGCTACTGGCAGATACTCATGGAAAAGCATGACTAAAGAAGTTATTTCTGTAAATGTGTTGTCTTATCATTGGATCTGATATAGTACTGACAAAATCCACAAGTACAATTCTTGAGAAATTAATTTTGGAAACACTTTGAATTCCTTTAGTGTAGTCCCTTCTCAGAATGTGAACTCTTTGGGTCAAAAATAAAGTTTTGACTTTACAACCATGATGTCTAGCGAAGTTCACAACCTATGGTGAGAATCTAGTAAAATTGAACCAAGATAATATCAGCAGCTGGGTTGGATCTTTAGTGGTCTTAGTTTCATCTCCTCTTCTGGGATTAACTAGCCTAACAAACACAACCTAGAAGAAAAAGACTTCATTTTTAGCTCACAGGTTACTGTCCATCATTACAGGGATGTCAAGGTGGCAGGAACTTGAAACAGCCAGTTAGCTCTGCAGCTAGAAGCAGAGAGAATGAGTATATGTCTGATGTGCTCAGTTTGTTTTCTCCATTTTATATAGTTTAGGATCCTCTATCCAGAGATTGGTGGTACCCACAGTGTTTGTGTGTGTGTGTGTGTGTGTGTGTGTGTGTGTGTGTGTTTGCACACGCGTGCACACACACATGCTAGCATGTGTATGTGTGGAAGGAAGAGGTTCCCACCTCAATTAATGCAAACAACATAATCCTCTATAGACATACCCAGGGGCCAACTTGATCTAGACAATCCCTCATTGAGATTCCCTTCCAAGTGATTCTAGATTTTGTCAAGTTGGCTGTTAAAACTAGCAATCATACTGGCTAAGAATACTAAAACTAAAACTGCCACTGTGTCTGTTACTATCTCTGACACTATTTTTCTCTTTCTTATTTTGTTGATGAAAATTATAGGAACACACTCAGGGTGTTTTAAAAATGGAAATGGGTAAAAACCATTATTATTTTAAAAGAAGACATCTTTAAAAGTCATTATAACAATACAATAATTTAAATGTCAAGCTTCTGTGGTACCAGAGAAGAGTGCTGCCTGAAGTTCCTTATGCTGGTGTATAAACAAATAAATCCTTATGTTGATACACAAACAAATCAATTGTTAATTGTAATAATACTATAGCATTACTAAGGTGTTATGAATAAAGCACCAAGGGGAAAACCAGACAAGCTTTCAGGTTTTTGATCCTGTGAATCAGTGTGTTAATGCGGATTCACCACATAAAAGGTGAAATTCTATCCATATCTCAAAGAGTCCAGTTGCTTCTCCTTCTGCTTATCCCTGGAGAGTGGCTGACCTGGAATTGGTGTCCACATAATGAGTTTGGAATTGCTTGGGCTCTTTCCACATTCATGTTGTTTCACATGACAGACTTTTGGAATGATATATAGAAATCTTTTGATCCTGTACTCCAGTTCATTTGCTCTGAGAAACAGTTATTGAAATCCTAGGTAGAGACTGTGCTGTCTGTGTGCATAGAAGGTTCTCCTTCTTCAGTCCTTCATTCAGGACACAGTGCTGGGTGATCAGGGATATCCTCAGGAGAACATATCATCATATGGTTTCTTTCTTTCAGGTCTCTTGTTTGGCATTATGTGTACCTCCATGGCTGTGGTTGCATCCTTCATGGGGAGTGTTGTCCAGGTAATGGAAGAAGGAAAAGCCATTTGATTTCACAGCACACTTCCCTCAGTTATCCTTTCTAAAGCCTTGTGTGATTACTCCAAGGCCCAATATTAATACCTGCGAACACCAGATCCAAACAAACCATACATGAAAATTTCAACCAAAATTACTTTCTGGAGGGTAAAGTCGTAATAGGATGGCTTGCAGTGGGTTTATCTTCTCAGTTCGTAGAACATGTGTTCTCCCATTCCCTCTCTCTTAAGAGCCTTTGTTTTCTCTTTTTCATTGTGATCAGTAGTTACTAAAAAAAGAAAAAAATTCATCCTGTCCAATTTAATGATACTGTGAGTAATTGAATTTATTTTTGAGAGATTTTTGCATTTTAATCATTTTTAATTAAGGTGTTGCAGGCGCCAGAGAAGGCCAGGACACCCCCAGTGACTGATGGATAGAAATGGTACCTAAAGTGAGTGAGTTAAGATAGCTGGATTCATCATCCCTCTGTCCTTGTTTAGCTGAGAATTTGGCTCAACTGACCTGATTGGGTTAAAGAGTGTACCACACAGTTCACACAGCATAGATGCTGACAGGCTACCAAAGGAACCCCCTATCTTGTCTTTCAGGTGGGATGAGCAGCTCTAAGGCAGTGGTTCTCAACCTGTGGGGTGCGACTCCTTTGGCAAGCCTCTGTCTCCAAAAATATTTACATTATAATTCATAATCTTAGCAAAATACAATTATGAAGTAGCACCAAAAATAATTTTATAGTCGGGGGTCACCACAGCATGAGGAACTGTATTAAGGGGTCACAGCATTAGGAAGATGGAAAACCACTGGTCTATGATGATCCACTAATTTCTTTTGCCACATTTGAGCAAATAAAGGCAGATGTAATTCTATTATTTTCACTATAAATCAGCTTAGCTATGCTGAATTTAGTAAATCAATATTCAGATTCTGATTTTACATATGGAAGCAGACAAAAACTAAAGTTTCAGAAATCTGAATGATAGAACCAGGTTTAATTTCTTGTTCACAAAACCACAGTATACTTAGGGCATGTATTTGTGGGTGATACTAGTGGCCACAGCTTTCAGCTCCATAAAAGCTAAATAAATTTTTCTTCAATGATTGTTTTTGGTTTGGTGTTTGTTTATTTGTTTGGTTTTAAAGTTTTATGTATTGTTTTAGTGTAGGAATTTACAAAGTATGTCTTGAAAAGTTTCAACCTGTGAATGCTCCAAGGGAGACAATTTCCACAGTCAGGTCCCATGTGAAAAATGATACGCATATGATGTTCCCTTCCCTAAGATCAAGCACATAGGGTACTGAAGGCTGTGGGAAGTCTAATGATAAGTAAAGCTGTTTCACTTGAAATAGTATGATGCTGGAGGATGCAGGGAGGGATCAGATGAGACTAGAAAGGCTCGTCCCCTGATGAGGGCCTTGGAGAGCTTCCTGGGGGCACCCTTGCTTTGTAGTTCTTTGCTCTCTGGTTTTGAATCTACTGCTCATTTCTTATGTCCCACATTCTGACATTCACTAATGTCATGTGTGAACTAAGTAAATATGTAAAATTTCAGCCAGGTTACTTATAGAAGAGGAAGGTATTAAACTAAGAAGTAATGATGAGATTAATTATGATTAAAATTCAAAGGCCTCTAAGATCCCTGAGAGTAAAAATACTGCAAGACGGCTTTTTACACAGTATGCTGTTGGCCACAGAACTACCTGGAATTCTGCTAAGGGATGGAACAGTTTGAAGACATGTTTTTATCTCAACTCAAGCAGGTCTTTCCAGATCTTACAGCACTCTAGCATTTGGAAGCCATGGCACAGAAATCAAAGCTCCCTAGCAGGGCACAGCACAGACAGATAACAGTGAGAATAGTGGGCAGTTCAGGGCCACTCCTAATACACATCACCATGCTTAAACACTTTTCTGAGTTTTCTTTTGGAGTCTACATTACATTTTCACCAGAAAAAAGTCCAGGAGGTGGGTATGATGAGATGCCCTTCTGACATTTTAAACAAGCTAAGGCCTAGCATAGCTAAATGCCATTCACAAGCCCTGTCAGCAGCTCCAGGGCTGAAGCACAAAATCCTGGACACTGTCCTCCAGTTGTAGGACAAGCTCAGATGGGTTCTGGGCATTGAAGTAGAACCTAGGTTAGACTAGCTTTGAGTTTGCTTCTGATTACACATACTGAAGGACAACAAAAAGAATGTAAAAATGGAAGTCCGTTGCCTTTGTAGACTACAGATACACAAGAGAACATTTGAATGTATATGTGTTTAAAAATAGAGACTCTTGGATTGATTTTCTGTTGCTTTTTGCTCCGAGGCATAAGACATTGCAAGTTGGTCTTTATAAGCCACCCCCACTCAAAGGGAGATAAATGTCTTCAGATTTTATTGACTCTTCTCTTGATAGCTAGTAATAACCTTCAAATTTCAGCTGCCACAACATTGTTGAATTAATTCTACCACCAGCAAAGAAATGCCACAAATATTAAATGACTGGACTCAGGGGAAAAGAAACTTAATTGTACATGCCCCTGTCTTATTCAAGGTAAAAATAGGGATTAAAGTGTCTGAAAATGAATCTGGAAAAGCAATCTGTTTTAGTTAGGGTTTTATTTCTGTGGAGAGAAACCATGGCCCACTGCAATTCTTACAGAGGGAAACATTTAATTGGGGCTGATTTATTGTTTAGAGGTTTAGTCCGTTATCGACATGGCAGGAAGCATGGTAGCTTACAGGCAAATGTGATGCTGGAGAAGGAGCTGGGAGTTCTAAATATGGATTCATAGGCATCAGGAAAAGTGAGTGCCACTCTGAGTATAGGTTGAGCTTCTGAGACCTTAAACCCCACCCCTAGTGACACACCTCCTCCAAAAAAGCCATGCCTACACCAACAAGGCCACGCCTCCTAATAGTGCTATTCCCTATGGACCTATGAAGGCCATTTTTATTCAAACCACCACAAAATTATTTTGCAGCTCATATTTCTGGGAAAAGCACTTATATTGCATAGCAAGAGGAGAGTGAAAGTTGAATGATAACAAGTTAATAACAGAAAGTTCATCAAATCTTGGAGATATATAACAGGGTATAGTAAGAATTCAAACAGTCTAATTGTTAAAGATAGATTCTTTCAAAACCATTTTCTCCTTTAAGTAAAACCCTGAAGGCATTATGATGATTTGCATTCTTAATTTTTTTGTTTTTTTTTAATTTAATTTTATTTTATTTTACAATATAATTTAGTTCTACATATCAGCCACAGATTCCCTTGTTCTCCCCACTCCTGCCCCCTCCCCTTCCCCCAGCCCACCCTCCATTCCCTTCTCCTCAAAGGTGTAAAGTGCAGGCACAGTCTCTCACATATTTTTTTCAACTGTTACCTTCCTTTTTTTTTTTCCTTTTATTTTATTTTACAATATCATTCAGTTGTACATATCAGCCACGGATTCCCTTGTTCTCCCTCCTCCTGCCTCCCTCCCCTTCCCCAGCCCACCCCCCATTCCTACCTCCTCCAGGGCAAAGCCTCCACCAACTGAGATCATCAACCTGGTAGACTCAGTCCAGGCAGGTCCAGTCCCCTCCTCCCAGACTGAGCCAAGCATCCCTGCATAAGCCCCAGGTTTCAGACAGCCAACTCATGCACTGAGCACAGGACCAGGTCCCCTGCCTGGATGCCTCCCAAACAGATCAAGCCAATCAACTTTCTCACCCGTGTCGGGGGTGGGGTGGGGTGGGGAGACTGACCCTTAATATTTTTTTAAAAGACTGCTTTTAGGAAAGAAAATGTAAAATTTTAAAGCCAGACAAATCTGAACTTTCTAAATGAAAATAGACTTGAATGTGTTTCTATTAGCTCCAAGTTTCCTTTCTAAAAATTTTGGTTACTGTTATTGAACTGGGTGAGTGTGAGGATTAAAGGAGGCATTGTCTGGAGTACACAGACAGATCTCCTTGACTGACTGACATATGAATGGCACCTAACATACAAACTTTTGCAAGTTCTTGGGGGCATTCTAAAGCTTGGCCCTGATATAAAATCCCCATGGTCCTTTTACAGATATAAAAAGTGCTGCGGAGAAAGTAGCTTGACATGTGTTGTTTGTGCACATGTGTGTGTATACTCTATGCCCAATTCAGTGAATTGCATCCTGGCTCTCAGAAGGAACTACTCTTCATGCTGAAAGCACACTTTTTCAGTCTTTCCAAACTGCTATTTTTGTCTTACATTTCTCATACACTTACATGTATGAACCTATAGAGACTGCAGAAAATCTGTCTTTACTTACGTTTATAGTATAGGTGTTACATGAACTCTAAGCCAGTTCATTTGGGTCACTTAAAAACGAGAGATATTAAAATGCTTTACTCAAAATTTCTTATTATTCAAAAGAGATGGAGCCATGAATGTAAAGAGAAATAAAAGGGAAGGGGCCTCTTCACAGTGTTCCAAATACTGAAGAACTTTTCAGTATCTCAGAAGTGGCATGGGTGGGGTGGCAAGGGCTAAGATCCAGATAAATGTTATTATAGAAATGACAGAAAATTTCAAACCAAGTTCAATCAACTAATGAACCATGTAGGATCTGAAAAATAAGTTATAGAGCTGTATTGATTTAGTAAATTTCTTAACCAACCAACAAACAAAATAAGTTCTATGGTGCTGGGAATTAGACCCAGGGCCTTTTACATGCTAAGAAAGTGACAAGAAAAAAGTCCTTTTGCTATATAACAAGTTAAAATGGTTTCAACCAATACAATTTACCTGAATTGATGTTTTCTAAACCTATGCACAGACATGTACACATTTAGTCGTATATGTGTATTTGTATAGTTGTATGAGTATGCATGTGTATGTATATATGTATTTCTTATAAAGAAAATACGTGATTAATAAATGGGACTCAAGTTCACCTAAGGTTCAAGGAAGCAATGGTGGTGTCATGATAAGCTACAGAGGCAGTGGAATTGTAGGGCTCATCTGGTCTTCTTTTTCCTACAGGCTGCCCTCAGCATCCTTGGCATGTGTGGGGGACCGATGCTAGGTTTATTCTCTCTAGGTATCCTGTTTCCTTTTGTGAACTGGAAGGTAAGGATTCTGTACACCTCTTTATAAGCCCAGTTCAAATAAGGCTCTTTGTAGCCAGAAGTTTTCTCTGGTCATGCGGAATCTCTTCCACCTACATCCTGCAGCTGCTTGGTCCTAAATAAAAACACAGAGGCTTATATTATTTTTAAACTATGGCAATGGTAGTTTTCCTGCTAGTTAGCTCTTACATCTTAAGTTAACCTATTTCTATAAATTTGTACCTTGCCACATGGCTTGTGGCTTATAGGTAATTTACATCTTGCTTCTCCTGGAGGTGCTAGCAGCATCTACCTTACCTCTCCTTTCTCTTCCTGTCTATCTGTTTGGATTTCCAACCTGCCTCTAAGCTGCCTTGCCATAGGCCAAATGGCTTTATTTATCAACCAGTCAGAGCAACACATATTCACAGCATACAGAAAGACATCCACAGCAGCTCTTTTCATTTTCTATCTCCTTTTCCTTCTGCTTGGGAAAGGTGTTTATTTTTTCCAGAATATAAATCTAAAGAATTCATGTTACCTGTATTTCTCTTTCACAAACATTTACATATACACAAGCATAGAATTAAATGGGACCTGGGCCCTCCTATATAAGACTATATTGAAAACTGTTTAGAAGTAAAAGGCAAATAAGGAAAGAGGCAACCTTGAATGGTCATATGCTGAATGATTAATACACGGAAAGGACAGGCCAGAGATATTGTTACATCTGATACTTCTTTTGCTAATAGTGTGTCTTCAGATAAACATAGGTAGACTGTATGCAAGGTATAGATCAGATGACAATTTGTTAAGAAAAGTAACATAATATTATTTAAAATTATTTAGAACATAATTTTCTCAACCTAGTACAAGGGTCACTATAATTGTTCTCTACACACTTATACACACAGTTGTAGAGACTCCAGAAAGTCTGCCTGCATTTATAAATGTATAAATCCCGAGTTTGGTGTCCCAGCTACTTAAATGTACACAGCTATACAGTTTTTGTTGATATTATTTTAGATAGCTCTTGTAGGATTAGGCAGTATCTTAGTTAGAGTTTCTATTGCTGTGAAGAGACAACATGACCACAGCAACTCTTATAAAGAAAAACATTTAATTGGGGCTAGCTTACAGTTTCAGAGCTTTAGTCCATTATCCTTGTGGTGGATAACACAGTTACATGTAGACAGAGATGGTGCTGGAGAGGTAACTGAGAGTTCTACATCTGGATTCACAGGCAGCAGGAAGTGACAGCCACACATAGCATGGCTTGAGCATCTGAGACCTCAAGGCCCCCAATGACCACTTCCTCTAACAAGGCTATGCCTAATTCAACAAGGCAACACCTCCCAGTAGTGCCAGGTTCTATGCTCTTATGGGGTTATTTTCACTCAACTATTACAGGAAGTAGCTTAGATATATAGTGAACATTCAGGCATTTGCAAAAATTATCCTGCAGTCTTATTAGGAGAACACTGTCAAAATCACTTCTGTGGTATTTGGGTTTATTAAAATATTTATGCCATTCAGTTATAATTTGAGGTAGCACCTAGTCATTAAAACCAGTCAAAAGACTGTATCTATGCCATAGCTATGTAAGTTCTTAGTAGAATACATACTTCATGGACAATAATAATAGACATGCCAATGTGGACAGGGGAAAGACCACAACGCTTCAACTAGTGAGAGTGGGAGAAATAGCCATTTCCAGAAAAGGGCACACTAATTTGTAGCTAGAGTTTTCCTGCCTTGCCCACAGTTAGGACAAATCTCTGTCACTCGCCAGTCCCACAGCCACTCAGACCCAACCAAGTAAACACAGAAACTTATATTGCATACAAACATACAAACTGTATGGCCGTGGCAGGCTTCTTGCTAACTGTTCTTATAGCTTAAATTAATCCATTTCCATAAATCTATACCTTGCCACGTGGCTTGTGGCTTACTGGTGTTTTCACATGCGGCTTGTCGTGGCGGTGGCTGACAGTGTTTCTCTGCCTCAGCCTTCTGTTTCCCAGAACTCTCCTCTCTCCTTGTCCCACCTACTTCCTGCCTGGCCACTGGCCAATCAGTGTTTTATTTATTGACCAATCAGAGCAATTTGCCATACAGACCATCCCACAGCACTAATTTGTTGTACAATACCAAATAGTCAGCCCTGAAAACATATACATATAAGTAACATTATACATATTGAGAAAGATACACACACACACACACACACACACACACACACACACACACACACACATGAACATGAAACAACAATTAGTATTAGTAAAAAAGATGCAATGAATTTGAAAGAGATCAAGGAGGGGGATTTGGAGGGTTCAGAGGAAAGGGAAGGTAGAATGATGTAATTATATTAATCTCAAAAAATAAAATAAGTAATGAAAAAGAGATAATCTATGTTAGTAGGCTTTAGTACTTCTGATTATTCAGGAAAAAGACTTAATTCTAGATAGAGGATAGCAAATATTATAAATCTGTGCCATATCTTCCCTTGTTCATGCATCTCAACTACTCTATCATTAATCCTTTTCCTAGGGACTATAAGAACAGCTTCAGATTCTGCCTCAACATGGCTGTCTAGGCAGCTACCTAGTTTGACCCTCCTTCTGTCTTTTACAGTCAAATTGTGGTCAGGAATTTTTGACTTAGAACAAATATAGCTGGCCTCCTGTTTGAGGGTGTGACCTGCAATCTAAAAATGTATGGACATTTATAAGTAGACGGAAGAAATTAAAAATAATTATATTTCAAGGTACATTAATACTGAATTTCAATGTCCATCAACAAAACCTCACTGAAACATGACCAGCCTCTTTTATTTGGTATTGTCCATAATTCTCTTGTGGTGCAATGGCAGAGATTAATAGCTGTGGCAGATACTTCATAAATCACAAAGCCTAATACATGTACCTGGCTATTTGCAGAAGTTCACAGAATGCTTGCATGTGCCAAAGCACAAATATTCATTTGTATATATTGTTTTAATTTTACCAAACAATAATGGAGGAAGATTCTGGGCCCTTACAAAGGACTCATTTGTGCATAATAGGAACTTCAACAATCTGCTTTCTTTTGCAAAGTTTCAATTCTATAGTGGTGAGCAAAAACATCCACTGTGATTCTCCACTAACCCAAGTCTTTGTGAGAATTGTTCTATTTGCTTACAGGAGAAATTATTCATCAATTCCAACCGTTTATTAAGAAACATGGTCTTTATATGCAGGCATAATAAAAATACACTTACTTGAGTTTAGAATCAACCAATTAACCAAACAAGCAAACCAAACTTAAGCATCAGGAAACTCTTTTAACTTGTGGAAAGAAATAGCAGCCAGACTTTTGGTATAGCATCTGTCAATAAAAAATGACTACATGTTATAAAGATTTCCATGGCTCTGAAACTCTTATTGAACATTGAGGTTTCACCATCTTTTCAAGTAAAAAGGGGGAACAAATAAGAGACAGAAAAAAATTTATTCAAGGTACAACTTACTCTTACTTAAAAATTGCTTCATGGGGCTGAAGGTTATGACTCAGTGGTAGAGAACTGGCCTCACATGCATAAGACCCTAGAATCCATACCTAGTACCAAAAATAAGTGAATGAATAAGTAAGTAAATAAGTAAGTGTATCTAGACTCTCTACAATACATTACACCTTATATCAATATTTTTGCAAACAAGAAAAGCCTTGTCTAATTTCTTATTATCTTCTATTTTTCTCCAAGGGTGCTCTAGGAGGCCTCCTTACTGGAATCACGTTGTCATTTTGGGTTGCCATCGGGGCTTTCATTTACCCTGCACCAGACTCTAAGACATTACCTTTACCTCTATCAACAGAACAGTGTGTACAATTAAATATAACAGCAACAGTAGGACCGCAGCTTTCCAACAGGTATGTTGACTTTAAAAATTGTACTAATTTCCAAAGTAGGTCAGCAAATAAGAGGAGAAACCTCTCTCATCGGTAATTTGATGAGCTAGTTCTTGCTTATCTGCATGTGTTTAGCAATGAATGGTACTGTGCAAGGCTACACAGAGTTCTGCAGATGGCTATTCTCTTCATTCAGGCAAACAAGAGTGAAAATAGTATACTGGAGGACTAAAGAACAGATAGGGGTCATGATCTTAGTGCAAGGTATCTGAAGGCTGCATTCTTTCTTTGTAGTCTATAAAACTTGAATAGGACTGAGAAGTCCCTTTGGAGATTTTCTGTCAGTTTATACACACAGACAAGTCACAATTTTTCCAGTATCTCTGGAATTAATGAAAAATTGAGTAGTAAATAACTTAAAAGGAGTGGAAGACACTACCCTCATTGAGAAATTCTCTCTCTCTGTCTCTGTCTCTGTCTCTCTCTCTCTCTCCATATATACACACATATTTATTTGTATTTGTAAATCAGTAATGATATGGATTGTGTATAGTTATGCAAAGCAACACTAGCTCCTGATTGTTTTTCATTAAAGAATTAAATATTAAGATTTGGGGTTTTAAGATATGCCAGAACCTAAAGTGAACAGGGAAGAGATCATATTCTTATTTTTGAATGATGAACAGAATTGATGACATGTGCTGTTTTTCTCCACAGACCTGCACTAGCAGACACATGGTACTCTCTCTCCTACCTTTACTATAGTGCCTTGGGCTTCCTGGGATGCATAGCTGCTGGAATAATCATCAGCTTCTTGACAGGTGGGATATCTGGGTCCTCTCTTTGCACTTGAAGACTACCTGGCAGCCTCACCAATTTGCTTCTGAGTCCTCTTCTCAAAGAGATATACGTTCTTTCTTCCAGCTTTTGGGAAACATGGAGTATATTACAATTATCTGTAGTCCAACAACTCTGCAGAAGCACATGAAAATTCTTTCTCTCTCTAGCTATATATTGATAACATTGACCAACATTTCCTCATCTCTGCCTCATCTAGCCTCTGGCAGCCAATGATCCACTCTTACTTTCTATGAACTCAACATCTCTAGATTTATTTATTTATTTATAGAACGTTTTTTTAAATTTTTCATTTTATAATTTAATTTAATTTTACTTATCAGCAATGGATTCCCCTGTCCTCCCTCCTCCTGCCCCCTTCTCTCGCCCTCCCCCCAGCCAACACCCCCATTCCCATCTCCTCCAAGGCAAGGACTCCCCCTGGGGATTCATAACACAAAGAAATCATAAATATTAAAAGAGATGGAAAAATTTGAATGATTTATGTGCTAATATTTATAAAATTAAAAGTTACAGTATATGTAAGTATATTTAAACTTGATTCTTAAGCCTTCAGTCATGAAAAATATTTTGATTATGTTTTTTTGTATGCCATTTGGACAAAATATGGCAAAATCATCTTTATGATATTCAATTTGATAAAATATAGTAAATGTATAATCTTATAAAATCATAACCTAAATAAATATAATAGACATTAAAAAAGAGAGATACATACTGCCTCTAAGTTTCTAAGTTGATCTGTGTGTGTGTGTCTGTCTGTCTGTCTCTGTGTGTTTAACAATCAGAAAATAAATAAGATATTTTGAAACATGATTCTATCATCATACATGGGTATTAGAAATTCTTTGTAACATCACTCATGAAGGAAGACTAAATACTAAGTGTTTCTGACCTGACTCCCAAAATAATCTATGGAGGACTTTGGGGGTCCAACCCCTCTATAGCCCCCTCCCAGAGTCCGGGAAGAATCTACAACCAACTGATAATTAATCTTTGATGAAAAAAATGAATCTATATACACAAAACTCCTTAGTCCATATACTTTATTATTTTGTGTGGGTTCTCTCTCTACAAGCTGATACTCTGCTCTCATTTTTAGCTCCTTTCTTGTCCAATTTCTCCCTACATTTATCTCTTGTCCCCTCTAAGTTCTATCTTAATTCCCTCTTTTAGTTCTGCCCTTCTAAGTTCTCATCTATCTAGTTCTTTCCCATATCAGCTTCTCTCCCATCTCCTTCTCTCTTATCTTGTTCTTCCTCATCTTGTTCTTCCCCATCTGGCTCTTCCTCATCTTCCATCTTGTTCCTCTAGTATTCTCTTCTAGCTCTTCAATCTAGTTCTTCCCCATCTCAGTTTGTTTCTCTCAAGTTTTTACCCATTTACTTCTTCCATTCTCTTTTCTCTTCTCCATTCTCCAGTGCTCTGGAAGTCCTGGTATATATACACTTACAAGCAGTAATCACTTGGCAGTGCAAAGCCAGGCTTCCAGGGTCAGATGGAGGGGTGATAAGAATCACATAGAGAGGCAATAACCATTAATTATCATTTTCAGCCCCAAAAGGGAAGTAACCAATGGGGAAATGAATTAACTAAAGGCTAAATCCGAGTAATATCTAAGAAGAGGTATCTTATGTGCTCAACTATAGTCTTAAATGTGATTAGTAGAAAATGTTAAGAATTTGTAAGTTGCTAGGTCAATGGGAGAAAATAAAACTGTCTTCTTTTTTCTTGTGGCTCCTATCTGTCCAAGCTATCTGCCATTTATTCGCTAGGCAACCTGTGTACAGGTAGATGCCTCTGGTGATAGGTAAAGGGAGATCTGGAACTGGAGGTTAGAACTGGAGGAAAGAAGGAAGTTAAGCTTAATTGGCACATCCGTCAGGCCTTCTCAAACAGGTAGCCTGGATGCTTAAGTCTGTTCTTAGAGAGTACAGAGGTGTCTCTGATAAGGTACTTTCCTCTATCTGGGGATAAACCTGGCCAGATGCTGCCAATGATGATATTTACAGGGAGACTTGAACTGGGCTTCTGGCTAAGCATAGCTGTCAGCTTAGAAAGTTATCTAAATATTCCTAGAAATGGTTAGGTAAGGAGTTAAAGGTCTATAAAGTTAGTAAGGCTGTAAGAAAGGTGGGTCCTAGCTAAATTGTGTAAAGCTATTACTTAACGTCCACCTGACTTAGGTAGTGTCTCCTTGTGGAATTTACCTTAAATCAGGAGACTTGTTATTACTGTTAGTCCTTAAGAATGGCTAAGGGAGATATCTGATTCCAGAGAAAGCCTTTCCAGAGGCTGTTCTCCAAATACCTGGAATGTGTATGTCCAGAGAGTGATCAGTCCACACTGTTAGCCCTTCTTAGGAAAAAGTCAATTGGGAAAGACTATGAAGGCACACATGATTTTCATAACAGAATACAGCTGATATATCACAAGCCAAATAACACCAAAAGCTCCTTGGAATTTGGCTTCCTCTGGAGGAATTCCCTGATCCCTCCAGGTAGTGACTTTGCCATAACTAGCTGAGTTCTTATGATATATTCCTGTGGCCCGCAGCAATAATCCTATCTTGTATTTGGATATTCAGGGTTTCACTGCAGGACTTTGAAGCTTGTGCACTGTGCATGGTGACCACAATGGGGGAAAGTAGAGGATGGATCATAACTCATGACACAAAATTGATTTTGTTCAGAGGAAGGCAAACCAAAGTTTCAATAAAAGTAGTGATAGTCAGGGCTGGAGAGATGGATCAAGTTAATAGAAAATGTTGTTCTTCCAGAGGACCCAAGTTCAATTCCCAGCACCCACAGTACAGCTCACAACTGTCTATAACTTCAGTTCCAGGGGATCTGATGCTTTTTTTCTGGCCTCTGTGGGAATGTAGACACATGATATGCAGACAAATATTTATGGGTTGGTTTTAAATGAAATCCTTTGATGCAGAACATCACTGACATTCTTCATTACAGTTGTCTGAGGTTTTGCACATCATCTTCAACCTCTCTCTCTCTCTCTCTCTCTCTCTCTCTCTCTTTCTCTCTCTTTCTCTCTCTCCTCTCACTGTCATTAAGACAAAGCTACTACCAGTCTTAAGATCACAAATGGCCACTTTCTTGTTGCATTATTTAATAATTAATATAAAGTTCATTATCAACAATGCATCAGTCAAATGTACCTACTCTGTAGAAGGCACTAATTGACAAATATCAACTTAATTGCAATTCTATTAAGTAAAACACCTTTGACAGACTGACATAATACTGTGGAACATGGTTTTTGGACAGGCACGACATTTTAGTCAGACATATAACATCAGGTTCACAGCTCATAGGAGGAATCTGATCAATGTATGTAACTCTTACTCCAATGCTTCCTCCAGGGACCTCTGGATGGATTGACACTCATACTCACCAGCACTTTGTGGGATAGGGTATCTACACTAGTCTTCCTAGCCAGAAAATTTGAAAAGATTCTGGGAAGATGACTTCATCATCCTTTAAGTCTCAGTATAAATGTCAGTCTGACTTGTTCCTCAGTAGGATTTAAAGTGACCGAACTGGTATGTTTTGAGGATCAGAAATGAAGTGTGACTGGCTGGCAGAACTTTAAAGAATTGTCTAAGATGCTGATGCTGTAATGAAAGAAAAAGAAACAGTAAAAACGATCTTTCTAATTTTAAAAATACTAACCTAGATGATCCTGAAAATGTATAATTTAGTTAAAAATTGAGGAAGAAAAAATGTACTTCCTATTATTTCATTTGGCCTGAAAATTTACTACTAGAGTAATATTTTCAAATGAGTATGTTATTACCATTTGACTTTCTTGACCTGACAACTTGTGAATTTATAACTGCTAGCTTGTACCCTTTCCACAGTCTACCACTTTCTATAGATTCACCTCTGAAGCCTGTTTTCAATTTTTGTTAAGCAATAACCCATTCTCAAGTTGATAGGCTTGTACTGAAATGGAAGGCCTGGAAGGTTGAAGCCATTTAATCCATCTTCCTTTTCTTAATAGGCAAACAAAGTGGCAAAGATATCGACCCACTTTTAATAAGACCAGTTTGCAATTTATTTTGCTTTTGGTCTAAGAAATACAAAACTCTCTGCTGGTGTGGAGTTCAGCATGACCAGGAAACAGAGCAGGTGAGTGGATGCCTGAACTTCTTCAAACGGGCATTGGCTTAGAGGGAAGAGTGCCCTTCTTCCACTCCACTACCAGGAGTTCCCTTCTACCTCTGGGAGTGCCCTCCCTCCCCCTTGCAACAACTGTGAGGGAAAGGACTGTAAGGATGGAGGACGGTAAATATCAACAGCTTTCAAAATTATAGATTTTGATCCCAAGAGTCCCTGGAGCTGATAGTCTTTTAAGTGTGTGTGTTGATAGGTAAATGTGCCTCATGGCTGGGATGTAGACATTGCAAGTGATCAGTTTCCAAAGACTTTTAACCCCTGAGAGATGAGTTCCAGGAAAAATATAAAAATAAGTCTTAGAAAAAGAATAAAGTACAAAACACAGTGAAATGTGATAGATGAGATGACAAGTTTGAGAGTCAGACAGCCTTGGGTCTGTCCCTGGTTCAAAGTCTCATTTTTCCTTTTGTTTAGCCTTTACTATTTGAGAACTAAAGAAGGACATTATACATAATGACATAGACACAACTTTTTAATTCTCTAGGATATTAGCTATTTTTGCCTATTATCTCTTACTAAAATTCCTGACAGAACACCTTAAAGGAGAATTTTTAGGTTTTTGTTGTTGTTTGTTTTGTTTTGTTTTGTTTTTGGCTCACAATCTTAAAGGGTTCATCTATGATTGCTTAGTTCTATGCATTTGGACAGATTAGGAAGTTAACGGGAACATCGGAAGGAAAAGGCTGTTCACCTCTCAGTGGGGATGAAATAGAAGGGAAGGGAATACAGGCAGGTGTCAGAGAAAGATATCACACAAAATAAAATCCTCCAGTGACCTAATTTCTTTCATCTGGGCCCCAATTCCTAAAAAGTCACAATCTCCCCCACAGCACCCCTAGCTGAAGTGAAATTGAGAAACAATTCATATTCAAACCATAACAACTATAAATATTAAATATTGGTGAGAAATTACAGTCAAAGAAGCAGCAAAATACAACCAACTTCCTTAGACTCTATATCCCCCAGAAGTAACATCTATGATAGACCAATAGAGACATTTAAGAGTTGCATTCTCATCAGTCAAGACCCACCATGATCAGCTTGAGCTGGAAGTAAATTGGTGCTGACTGACAATGGAGCAAGCTGAGGAACTGCAGAAGAGCTAGGCATTACTGAACCTCTGCAGGAGGGAGGCAGGGTATGCTTTTGTATGTTTTGAGCAGTGGAAGGATTGTGAAAGATGTTGAAGGAAAGTAGAAATGAATGCAAAACTATCTTGGTCATCCTTCATAAATGTGCAGAAGTTCCACAATATCTCTTGAGTTGGTTTTAAACCTGTCATGACTGGCTTTTAATATGTGTCTTTCTACATTCCTCAGGATTACCTTGACAGTGGCAGTGCCTGGAAACAGGGGGTTGAATCTGCCCTACAGAATGGACTCAAACAAGAAAGTCTGGCCCAGATTCCAGGCTACAACCCCACGGACAAAAGCTACAGCAACAGTGTTCAGGAGAAGACCACTCATTTCTAGAACAATACATGCAACTGAAAATATATTCATACACACACACACACACACACACACACCACACACACACACACACACACACACACACACACACACGTACACTATGCTACTTTTTCCTGTCATAGAATTGTGTACAGATTCTTTTCAGAAAACAAAGATGCCTAATACCTATTTATACTTATTTATAGAGATGATAAGACTGTTTCTCAGGATATTCTTTGGAAAGTCCCAAATTCATTTGAGAAAAATCAGCCAAGGCCCCAAGTGCCTGATGCTACATAACTAAGTCAGGACTGAGTTTAATTGTAACGCAGGGAGTCAAACTCTTTTTTCTTCTTGTCAGGTTAAATCTCAGAGTTTGTTGTTTATTTGCAGGTTTATGTTTGGTTTTGGTGCTGAGAATTAAGCATAGGACCTTGTTCCTATAAAATATCTGCCTGACTTCTGACCCTAGTCCACATTTCAAAGTTTTAACAATCAAACTATTGTGGTGGAGGTGGAGACAACATAAAGGGGAATCTGAGTATTCAGTGCTTCTCTGACATGACCAATAAAACAGGACTGACGTCATCTCCCATATCATGTCTCACATGTATGTAGCAAGTAGACATATCCATGCCTTCCATGTGGCCACAGCTAGCACACTTAACTTCCATTGGTATCCTCACATTGCCTCCTTTATGTATTCCTTTAGTGATTCTGCTGCTAAAGCTGTCATGATTAAACTTTAAGAGTAATTGTACTAAGTACAGGAAGAGAAGAAAAAATCAGTCTTTCCAGTGGGGTAATTACATCTAAATCAATGTTAGCTTTTCCCTGTTGAGGAAGTGTTTTATCTTTATCACTTTAAAATGATAAATTTGGACTTATAGTTAGGAGAACTTGTTGCTCTTTTTTTTTTTTTTTGGTTTTCCAAGACAACTCTGTGTAGCTTTGCACCTTTCCTGGAACTCACTTGGTAGCCCAGGCTGGCCTCGAACTCACAGAGATCCTCCTGGCTCTGCCTCCTGAGTGCTGGGATTAAAGGCGTGCGCCACCACCGCCCGGGTAACTTGTTGCTCTTCCAGAGGACCTGTATTCAATTCCTAGCACTCAAGTTGAGTAGCTTATGGCTGCCTATAAATCCAGCATCAGAGAATCTAGTGCCTTTCTGTGATTCCTATTGGCATCCACTTTCATGTGCACATAGCCACACACAGACACATACTCCTACACATAGTAAAGAATTCAAATTTTTTAAATGAAAAAACTCTGTGCTCACCCAAAAGTTGAAAGTCTACTCTCCAAAGCTGAAAAAAGGGGAAGTGACGCTTTACAGAAAGCTGTGACATCAGCCAGCATATTGTAAATGAACCTTTCCAGGAGCTTGCTATTCAGAGCAGAGATCATTAACTGTGGAGGCTTACTCACTATCCACAGAATTCATTCATGCCACATGTGCAAGCTTAAGTCACTCCATCAGATGTAAGTACTATACCATTTTAATTCTAGAGAATAACTTCAAAGTTCTGGAGCAGAGGCTATTACAAAGTAAAAGGTGATTTGAGAAATGAGAGGGCAGTGAAACTCAGTTGGAAATAGAAAATAAATTCTTAAAAGGTAAATGAAAAGAAAAACCAATGTCTGGGAATTAGATTATACCAACAATAGCAGTAAATGTATCTACAGGCTGTTTACATGCCTATATATATATGCTCATAGTAACACATAAGTGATTGATTTGGAAGCCATTTTAAAGCTGTAAATTTTCTCGTGGAACTTTCCAAAAGCAAAATATCTCAATTTTTTTTTCATTTTACTAAAAGTTACTCCAAGGCTACCTCACTAAATCAACACTTGGAGTTAGATCTAAAATACATTTGTTCTTTTTTTCAGTCTATAATTTTCTTAAAGTATTATCAAAATCACACAAATAAAATGACATACAACCATCTTATTATAGAAATGGCTTAGTCTCCTCTTGTATAACAAACTATAAGGCACAAGTAGATAAAATTTAAAGACCTTTTTGAACTCTGAGTAGAGGTTACCTTTTGATCATCCAAACAAACACGCCTTTAGGTAGGGAGCAGAAAGAAATCTGAAAAAGCAAATGTATTATGCAGGGGTGGGAATTGCATTAATTGTGTGGTGAAGTGGAAGAACACCACAACGTGCACAGTCAGTAGGCTCAGCTAGTCCCAGCATTCCTTTCCTCCCACCTCCTACTCTAGAAATGGCAGCTCGGAATGGTGTTACAGGGCCACGTTCAGAGGAACAGGTTAAACTTGGGGTTGCTTTGTCACAGAATGAGAATTCTCAATACATTATGCTGTGAGTGATGAGTTTACAGAAGTGTGACAAGTGCTAAACTCAGTGCTGGCCTTTGTGCCTCTTATGCATAAGGGCAGACATTGGTGAGGATGTCTCTTTCCCTTGACCTCATTAAACTCATTTAGATGGCTGACATTCTCTGTGTTATGATTTGGAGCAAAAAGTGTAGTTTTTTGGCTGGCACGAGGTATCTGAGTCAAATGACTTAGATTCAAACATGAGTACTGACACAAATTATCCTGGTCATTTGGGGAAAACCTTTTAAAAATATTAGTTTAAATGCCAATTAAAGGAAATAGAAACTATTTTTATTTAACAGAATTATTGTGAGGACTTACCCCAGTGACTGGCCCATTCAGAGAGTTCAATAATGCCACTCACTGTGTAGTTTATGGAGAAAATGGTATTCATTTTAAGTGGTCATTTCACTGTTTCTCTTTGAGGACATTGATTTAGTACATGTATTACAAAGGTGCTGTACAGAAATAGAACTAATGAGGTAAGCACAATAACAAATTAAAAATTATGTACTGATTCCCAAACACTAGTTTTTTTATGTTAGAGTATTCATAAAGCATTATTAAAAGTCTTACATTCCTACAAATCAGAAAGATCTCATCATAAAGATCCACAAGTTCATTACTGAAAACAAAATACCCTGTTGTGGTTTATAAGCCTTATGTTTGTAAATGCAAGGTTTGAGCCAACATCATAAGCTAAGTCAATAACAGCACGCAGGAATTCTGCAAGGGTGGATCTTCAAACAGCAGTAGGAGAGTAGGATTTGCTTTTGTTTAATTCAAACAGCATTTTTTGCGTAATTTTACTCTTTGTGACTATCAGGGGTAACAAAGGTGTTTCAATAGGAAGATAGAAAGCCCTGTAGGCTGTGACACTTCCACACAGTATTTAAAAGTGAATATTGTTGAAATGTTTTGATGGCATTATAATCTTCTCAGAATATAAAAAATAGATATGTCAGAAAAAAATATGAGTTTTCCTTCACCTGTTCTCTTAGTAATAAATCATCTTAAAATATTACAGAAATTTTTACTGTGTCCATTTGTGTATTTACAGATTCTATGTGTTTATAATCTAAATATTTTAAAGTAGATTTAATGAGGATTTCACCACCTTGCCCAATATTAAAAACATAGTCACCTGAGCCATTTCGAACAACTGTAATTAATTGGGTATCACCAAGGATACCTATTGAAATACTAGAACCTTCAAAATCAATTGCAACTTTTGATAGATAGAAAATCACTGTTGGGTTATTTTTATTTGTAGTTCTTGGGAAGACTGAATGCTATGATTAAAAACTCCTGAACAAGTCAATAAAGATTTGCAAACATGTGAATAACAAATACTGAAAAATGTAGTTTTCCAATAGAATACTTTTGGTGTTTGAATTGTCAGAAATCTTCAGAATAGATTTACACGTACTAATATGTGGCTTAGCAGAAATATAACCATTACTGGGAGTTTCAGATTTTCATTGCAAATTAGAAAAGAAATACCTCACCTTACAGAAGAAAAATGTGCAATGATAATAGTACTTATGCTTATCAATAGGAAATTTAATGAGATGTTTTTGTATTTCTAAAATTTAACACTGTTTTGTATTCATGAATTCTGGGATACTTCTAAATTTGATGTCTTGTTTATATAAACTATTTAATTTTAAAGAAAGTGGGGAATGATGTATAATTAAGATTATTTAAATTATTTCTTTTAAAAATAAATTCAGAATGAAAAATACGGAAATGACCTCTGGAATATTTCCTATGAGTAGGGTGCATGGTGGTCTACTACATTGAAAACCTTTCTGTAAACTTTAGAGACTAAGATGGATCCATTAGCTAAGAAGTAAACAGATGTTATAATAAACTTCACTGTTAAAGTATGCAGTATTTGGTTTATTTGGGCCTTAAGGTAGACACACAAACACAAATACACAGGATGAAAATGAGTCTCGCTGGGCGGTAGTGGTGGTGCACGCCGTTAATCCCAGCACTCGGGCGGCAGAGGCAGGCAGACCTCTGTGAATTCAAGGCCAGCCTGGGCTACCAAGTGAGTTCCAGGAAAGGCACAAAGCTACACAGAGAAACCCTATCTCAAAAATCCCCCCCCCAAAAAAAAAAAAAAAAGAAAAAGAAAGAAAAGAAAATGAGTCTCATTTGTTTTTAAGTGTTCAAACATGAAGTGAACTTGTTTGGTATCTGGATAGAAAAAAGCAAGATATATTCACAATTGAAGGTAAAGGAGCACCTGCAGAGAAGATGACCTTTTGTACCTAGGTCAGATATTCCCAAGTTGCCACCACCACCTCCAAATCATTACTTCCACTAATACTTTGCAATTGGATTTGTTTTCCTTTCTGGTCATTCAATCCCTTGTTGCTCATTTAGATAAATAGTGCAATATTTTTCACCAAGAAAAATAGTGTCTATTGATAATTCTTGCTTCAAAATATAGTGAATTTGGCCTAAGGTGTTTGGTAGCATTAGGTAAAATGGAGACTGTGAGACTTAGCATCATGTATGGCTGGCCATCCACACCACAATTACATTTCTGAGAAGTGTTCCAAATATATCTCTCATGTTTTCTTTTCAACTTGTAATTTAGGAATTTTGCTTTCTCAAAAATAAAGAGAGTAAAGGTATTGCTTTCTACATCCAAAGATTTAAGTTGGAAAAATGAATTAAAGAAATCAGAGCAGATAAGCTCTAAAATTGTGCCTTGACACAATTTTACGGAAAGACAAAGAGAAAAGCTGATGCTGATTGTCCATTGTAACCTAGCGTTGCCATTTAGGGTCAAGAAATGCTAAAGCAACTTTATCAGGTTGCTTTAACAGCTCACCCATTACAAAGCTGCTAGAAGATTTAGGAATCTACTAGGCTACTATTCTGAGATGGTAGACTTGGATGACACTAGATATTAGATTAGCCCCAACTAGGAGACATTTTCAACAACCCACCTGCTTTCACTTTTGCTTTTTTTCAAGGTCTACTGTGGATGAAACAAGGATGGTCTTTAGGAAAAATCTATCAAATATAGTCACAAGGGTAATTTCCACTTAAACAAAGACGGCAAGTTTGATGGGAAGAAATTAATCACCTCTACAAAGGTAAAAGTTCATAGTAGTAGGAACTTGGCCTGATTAATAATTGAAGCTAAATCTCAACTAATCATTCCTTTAGCCTATGCATTGCTGGCACACTTCATTTTGAATAGAAATGCTTATAGGAAAACATTTAACTTTCCAAATGAAACCAGAATATTTGGTCTTCTCAAAATTTTCTCTTTGGAGCTTCAAGAATAGAAGCAGTAAGATAAGATGTTAACTGACTCTCTCTATAAAACCCAGAATGCTGTTTGGATGTCATTGAGTTAATCTAGTTTGGGTACAATGGAGTACACATGTCTGATTACATTTTTTTAAACTTTCCCCTAATTAACCAATTAAGCTATCCAGCAATATAGCTAAGTTACTCAATAAGCAGCACTAATTTTCAAGTTGAACCATCAAATCTAAAACCCAAAATGGGTAAGCTGGTGATTCTTGGCTGTAACATAAGAGTCTCCTCCCTTGGTTTGCACTGCATTTATGTCTAATTTCCTGTCCTGTCCCAGGGAGATTGTGCTGGTTGTTTCAACATAGATTGTTAGAACAATGTTCAAATCCTCAGCTCCTTGGTTCACACCCATAAGCTGTTGTATCAGGGTTTTTATTGCTGTAAGGAGACACCATGATCATGACAACTCTTATAAGGATAACATTTAATTGGGGTAGCTCACTTATAGTTCAGAGGGTCAATCCATTATCATCATGGCAAGGAGCATGGTGGCATGCAGGCAGACATGTTGCCGGAGCTGAGAATATTACATCTTGCAGGCAACAGGAAGTCACCTGAGACACTGGGTGATATCCTAAGTGTAGGGAACCTCAAAGCCCATCCCCACAGTGACACACTTCCTCCATCAAGGCCATACCCACTTCAACAAAGCCACACCTCTTCGTAGTGCCACTCCCTATGAGATTATGGAGTCAAATCACATTCAAATTACCAGAGCTGTCTTGCAAATTCTGTGGTCTGAATAAGCAATGCTTCTTGTAGGTTTGTGTGTTTGAAAACTTAGTCCACAGTTGGTAGTGCAGTTTGAGGAGGTTATGGAATCTGTGGGAGGTGAAACGTTGCTGAATGAAGTACATCACTGAGGATGGGCTTTGAGGGTTTATAGCCTCAACCCATTTCCTGTTCCTTCATTCTGCTTCCTGTGTATGGATGAAAAATATAATCAGCTAGCAGCTTGCTTGCTACTATGCCTTTGTTGACAAGGACTCTATCCCCATGGAACCATAGACTAAAATAAAGCCTTTTTTTCCTTAAAACAATATTATTTATTGTGTTTTGTATATGATTGTTTTGCATGGATGTATGTTTGCACACCACATGTGTGACTCATGATCCCAGAGACTGGATGAAGTCACTGGATCTCCTGGAACTGTAGTTACAGATGGTTGTACACCACCAAATGAGTGCTGGGAACCAAACTGTGGTCCTCTGCAAGAATATCAAGTGCTCTTATCTGCTGAGCCATCTCTTTAAACCCATATTTTAAGGTTTATTTTTCCTAGGTGAATTTAACATGTGTGTATGCCTGTGTGTGTGGACCAGAAGTCAGTGTCTAGGATTTTCTATTGATTTCTACCTTATCTTTTAAAACAGGGTTTTTTCACTAAACTGGAGCTCACCAATTGGCCACACTGGCTGGTCCCTAGGATCCTCCTATTTCAGTCTCCCTAGAGTTGGGGTCACAGACATATTCCACCATATTTGGCTTTTTATGTGATTATTGGTGATGCAGACATAGGTCACCAAGCTTGCACAGCAGACACTTTACCCATTTTACCCAGTACTGCAAATGACTTTAAGATGAGAACATTATCAGGAGATAGTCTGAAAGTGGTGAGTTTCCCCAGGAATAACAAAACTATTGCTTTCAGGGGCTAAAGAATGTGCAATCTTTCCAGCCCATACCCATTCGACAGATTTCAATTAAATTATTTAATGAACAAACAGAGCCAGGCGGTGGTGGCGCACGCCTTTAATCCCAGCACTCGGGAGGCAGAGGCAGGTAGATCTCTGTGAGTTCAAGGCCAGCCTGGTCAACAGAGCAAGATCCAGGAAAGGCACAAAACTACACAGAGAAACCCTGTCTCGATAAAAGCAAAAACAAACAAACAAAAAACAAAAACAAAACAAAACAAAATAACCCAAAACAGAAAGAACTGTAATGTGCAGATTATAGTAAAAATGATAATTTATTGAGTGAAAAAAATCTTCTATCCATTCCATTGTATAGTATATTGTGCCAAGAATCATTTAGCATTCAAGTTGAATCTCATCATGCAGCCAGGCAGCAGTGTCTCACCGAAAAGTGCCTACACAGACTCAGACCAGACGATTGAGAACTATTACAGTTAAGACTTAAAATGGTTCACACAACTTGTCATGGCAGACTGCATGCACATATCCATTAATTATTAGCGTAAAAAGATAACAAGTGAGAATATGAAAATATATGAGCAGCATTCACATCATACAGAATTCCTGAGAATATAGTGTGCTATAAATCTTTGAGAGATAATTCATATTCATATGAAAAACACGTATAAAACATTTCTCTCAACTTAAGCAGAGTGATCCTCTAAAGTTAACATACTGTGAGGGCTGTCTGTGTTTTACCGTCAGTTATGATAAAACCAAGTTTGATTGTCTTGCAACTGCTTACAAAACAAATATTTCAGACAATTTTTTTGGTTCTCTCTTTCTCATCTCTGTTTCAAAAATATCAGCAACACATTTCTAAATTAATATACTACAACTTTTATTAAAATATCTTTCTTTGTTCATATCAATCAATATGACTTAAACCCCAATGGACTGTAGAAAACCCTAGAAAAAGAATTCTCAAGGAAACATCTATTATTGTTTGTCCTCCTATATGATCCATGTATGTCTTGCATCCCTAATTTGGAAAAGATGTGAAGGCTAGGTAAAGAAAATATTATGCTCAGGCATGTGTACACATTTAGTTAATAAAGAAAAGGGAGCAAAAATGCTCCAAAATTGAGGAGCTAAAATCTCTATTGGATAATTTGTGGAATTAGCCATTATATTTGCAGTAAAAGAATCCCAGGAACAAGGATTTCTGTAGGAATTTACCACATATCTCATATGTATATATGTATGTATGTATGTATATATTATGTATGTATATATTATGTATGTATTATGAATATATGTATGTATTTAGTGGTGCTCAGAGTTGAGTCCATGTGTGCCTCATACATGTTAGATACACACTACCACTGAGCTACATTTTCAGATCCTGTGGAAGAATTTAGAGTCCCAGGGCATATACCTGGCCCAGAATCACAAGGAAAGTAGACAAGTGAATGTCCTAGGGAGAAACTATAAAACAACCATAATCAAGTCAACAAAGCTTTTTGTAAGTGTTAGAATTAGTACAGCACACTTCCAGTAAGTGAAACTAATTTCCTTGATTAGTTTTAGAGATTCATTAGTATGTGTGCAAAGTAGTTTCGTTTTTGTGTGTGCCTAATCCAATATTTTAAATTTTGTAAATATTTCTTTTTTGCTTAATTGAACAAAAGCAAACTGAACAAATCATGCTCTCTTTCTGTGTGTATGTGTATGTGTGTGTGTTCTCTGTGTAATTTCCCTCCTTATTCTCAAGGGAAAAAAGCTTGGCCCATCTTGTTTTGCAAGGGAAGGGGTATTGATTTTTACCATATAACCATATATTTCACCCCTTACCTTTCATTCTATTCTGCCTCCTTAATTTATGCCTTCTCTGAACTTTCTTGAATTGAACACCCCTTCATTTGTGCTCCTCCAGTGTGTGGACAAAATTGACATTCAAATAAGGAGTCTACAACAAATGAAATTATGATCTTCATAATTAATTTGACTTTGTTTCTAGAGAGTTTTGAAATTAAATAAAAATCAACTCATCAAAAAACAAAAAAGAACAAATCAAAACCAAGAAATCTCCATTCCATGATTAAAAAGTGAAACTCAGAAAGGTATTTTATGCAAATAATACACTCTGTGCATGCATTATTTCATTAGCTCATAATTGATAGTGCATATTATAGAAAAAGCTTAAGTGCTGCAGAACATTTGGCTTTGGATTTCCTGAATGAACAGAGAAATTACAGTAGCATCCTGTGTAACTAGTCATAGAGTTCCATAAGCTAGAACTCGCATTACACAGTGTAAAAAGTGCAAACAGTGAAAGAACATCGACATATTTACATTGTTTCAGCATAGTGTTCTGTGAGATTGTAATAATTCAGAGAGGAGCACATGGAATAGAATATAAAATAGGCTTCTTCAGTAAAGTACGAATTAGTCATGTCTACATGATACAAGAATAGGCATTCATATATTTAAAGTGGATCTGTGGCATTCATTAATTTAAAAATGGGCAGTGCACTTGGCTTTGAGTGATAAAGCAAACTTAAATCACAGCCAATATAATAGAATTATTCCAAGGTGTTCTTTTTGGAATTTAGATTTTGGTTTGAATACTATGGTAATGTGCAACTGTTCAAGTGCATAGTCGACATAAAGCAGCATAAATGCCATGTGCATACACCCATTATCTCAATGAGACAAAAACAACTCCACCAGCCTGTAAACTGAAGGGACATGGAGTTCTGACATCAGAGCCAACAACCGGTGTAACTCATTTCTTATGAATATTTGAACTCAACTGCAAGTCCTAGAATCTGATTAGTATTCCCAGCATGTGAACATTTACATGGAAATCTGTCTTTGGAAATTTCATCACTGCATTTCCTACTTGCTCTGCTGCTGATGGAACTGGGTGGACTCCAAACACAGAACTCCCCTGAGGGCTTGCTCTGAGAATCCGAGCCTGACTCCCTGACATGTCAGTTGCATCCCTTTGGAGGTCACAAGTCTTTTCTTTCCTCAGAAGTCTGAGCATTCCAATCCCAAAGGCTGCTGTGATGTATTTCCAAGTAGCATTTTATACATATGGTTTTGCCAACTATGCTTTCCTCTTGGATCCCATCTACATTTCAAGGGCCTCATTCCTTCACACTAATGGTACCTCCCCTTTTGGTTAACAGGCACTGCCTAAGGCCATTCATGGTGAATAGGCTGACCACTTTTTCTCCTCTGTTGCTGTAAATGCTCCAGTTCAGCCTCATACATCATTTCTTGGACTAAGTATTTCTCTCGTCGTATGCGCTCACGGAGGCCCTTTGGTATATCTGGAATCAGGTATGCAATGAATGACTTAATCCCAAACACCAGGTGCTGTAAGTTAAGAGGAAAAATTATGTTTTCAAAGGTTCCAGAACACTCATTGTAAAACAGAAAAGTCATGAACAATGATGCATTTGCCTTAAAATCGAGCATCAGAACTTAATGTGCAGCATTTAGAATACTGATTTCAAGAGTTATATGGAGAACACAAATATTACTGTCACTGTAGAGTATCAGTTAGATAACGAAGTGTTTCCTCTTTTTAATGCTGTTTAATGATATCACTTCATAAAAAAGTATTTTAAATTCTTGTGCTCAAAATTCTTACATGCTATGCAATATTACTCTAATACCCATTAACAGATACAAATATGAATGGCTATTCTCAGGAAAATGTCTTTTCAATAGACAGAAATACATGCTACATAACCTGTGAGCTAGTTATTAGACTCAATCACAACCAATTTATTTTTCATAAATTCCATTCTATAACTTCACTATAACTACTATGAATCATTTGAGCTGTGTTACATAATTTTGGTAAAATATGTATTATTTATGTTTTAAAATTAAATTGTCAAAAATGGAGGTTTGCTATTTTGTGTTTGTTTGTTTTGAGAATTAATATATTGCTATATATTCCTGGTCAACCTGGCCTAGAACTTTCTTTGTGAACCAACTGATAGAAATCCACCTGTTTCTGTCTTGCATGTGATGGGATTAAAGATGTGCACCATCACACCCAGTTTAGTGATAGACTTGAACAAGTAAGAACGTAACTCAAAAGACATTATACCTGTAAGTAAAAGCTTGGAATTTGAATGAGACCAATTAAGCCTTTATCCTACTAACAGCTGTTTATCCTTGAGCAACTCATCTATGTTCTGTGTCTATGATAGTGATGACAATACTACCTCTTAAAGGAAATAAATAAACACACACTTGTAGAGGCTCAGAGAGTGGTTGGCACAGTGGGAACCCTGCTCAAATGGTATTTCCTACTCATATCCTATGAGAATGGTAGGTCTTTCTGTTTCTCAGAAAAGAGAGAGAACAATGTGGTATTTGTGGGGTTAGCATGGCCCATTAAAACAATACTTTTATGTAAAGGGCTTTTAGTGGACAATAACCTCTTCATGAGAAAAGGAAGAATTCATTGTACGTTTAGTTGTACTTGTTTATGAGTCCCAAGAAAATTCATTTAAAAATAGATAGCAATAAAGCAGTTCATACTTTCCCACACACAATCAGGACTTTCTTTCCTGATCATTTAAATATAAGATACAAGAGGACAGAGAGGGGGGTCTGTGATTGGTATTTAAAATGAAAAAAAAAATCCTTAATAAAAAAATCTAATAATATTCCTTAAAATTGTTGGAATACAAATAAAATATTGCCATGATTTACTAAAGTCTAATCTATGACAATAAATACTTCACTGTATTTTAAGATTACAGTTCATGTTTAGCAGATGTGTTCTAAACACAAGCAGGTGCTCATTGACACGTTCTTCTAGATCTGAAGTAAAATAAGATAAAGATAAAAAAAAAAGCTTTAAGATACAAAATAAGTAAAGTTATTTGGAAAATAGGATGCCCATAATAATACTACTTTTTTATACATAGACAAGCAACCATATGTAAAAATCAACAAGTGTAAGGGCTTCACAGAGGTTGATTGGGGGTTATGGGATCCATAATGGGGAATGAAGAAAGAAAAATTAAGAGGGTCTCTCTCACACAGACCCACGAGTGAGACTCTGAATTGTGTCTGATTAACTTTATTCACTTGACTTCTGAGGAATATACAAAATATATACATTTTAAAACTAGATAATAAATATTTCATTGAAATATTGTGTTGAAAATATGAGTTGAACTGTTTATACTACCTGCAATGAAGTAGAAAGTCTCATTCAGTAAAGATATATTTTTATTGACTCTGAAAGTCATTAAATCAGAGAATTTTAGTCCTGGCTAAGACCTTTAGAGGCAAGCATTTCATTTTCAGATATTTCATTACAAACTTTTAATTTATATCTGGAAATCACTTGCAATGAATAATTGTCTTTAAAAAGGGGGTTTTCAACATTTAGTAGGTAGAATGTTTGCCTAGTATTCACAAAGCCTGGGTTTCTACCCCAGATTCATAGGAACCAGGTGTGGTGGTTTATGCTTGTAATTCTGTTGCTTGGGAGGCACAGGCAGGACGATTAGGAGTTTGAAATCAACCCTGGCCAAATAGTGAGTTTGAAACCAGTTTGGCATACATGAGAAGGTTATTCAAATAACAAACAAACAAACAAAACAAACAAAAACAAAACCTTTTTTTGTTCCAAAAATTTTAGACATGGCTTTTATCTCTTTTGTACTGCAAGCCACAATAACATGAAATAGGAATTCAGCTGGTTATGACAAGCTAATATCTGGAAGAATCCAAGGGCCTTCCAGAGGTCAAGCCAAGGCTCAAGGAGTCTTGTTGATATTGACTTTTGATTATTAGCTGTTTCCTGCTATGAATTTTTCCTATGCTGTTGTAGCTTTTCCATCATTCACTGAGCACAATTTCCCCTCTACTAATGGAATATTTAGATAACCTTCTATGCAGTAACACAACCAGGCTCCCTAATTTCAGGCCTTTCTGTAATTATCATCATTAGCAGCATCTGATCAGGATTATCCCCAGGAATCTGACGGAAGTATCTTATCAGAGATACCTCTGTATTCTCTAAGAACAAACTTAAGCATCCGGACTATCTGTTTGAAAAGGCCGTTGGATGTGCTAATTAAGCTTAACTTTCTCCCTTTCCAAAGTCTTATCTCTAGTTTTGGATCTACCTCTGACTATTAACTCAGAACTAAAAAGTTTCTACATACTGGTACATCAATCTGAATCAGGCTGCCCAGTACACTCCCCAGCCTAGCCAGAAAGCGGTAGCCCAGATAGCTTGGACAGATAAAGGGCCAAAGGAAAATAAGGCAGTTTTATTTTCACTCATCACTGATAGGCTCCTAATACTTTACCTAACCACTTCCAAAAATACAGTTGAGTACATAAAACACCCCTTGCTCTGATATTAACAGAATTTAGCCCTCAATTGATGCTATTCCCCACTAACTACTTCCCTTTTGGGTTGCAGATGATGGCTGGCAATTACTGCTCTTTTGTGTAGATCTTATTGACACTCCTTTTGACCCTGAAGGAATTCAAGCCTGGTGACCTCGTTTTAACCAGAGCATTGTTATTGTATGGGTATATAACTGTAAACCTCAGAGACTTGAGAGAATGAAACTGAGAAGAGAAAAGAGAATAGCAGAACTAGATGGGTAAGAATGGGAGAGAAACAAATTGAGATGGAGAAGAACTACATTGAAGGGCTAGAAGAGAGTACTAGAGGAACAAGATAGAAGTCGAGGAAGAGACAGATGGGGAAGAACAAGATGAGAAAGAAGGAGATGGGAGAAGAGCTGAGATGGGAAAGAAGTAGATAGATGAGAACCTAGATGGGGCAGAACTAAGATGAGAGAATTAAGATAGAACTCAGATGGGACAGCAGATAAATGTAGAGAGAAATCAGGCAAGAAAGGAGCTAGGTATGAGAGAAGAACTGAAGCTGTGTAGATAGAATTTTATCCCTGAGGAATGAAGTAGATGGACAAAAGAGCTCAGTGTACTTAGATTCTTTTCCTGAAAATAATTCATGCCATCGTTAGTAGCTTCTCTTCTGGGCCCTGGTAAGAAGATTGTTAAGGCTGGACCACCCATAATAAGTTTTGTGAGTTTTGGCCATAGAAAACATAGAAAATTGTTCATTAACTCAGTGGTAACTCAGAGAAGTTGTTTAATACATCTCAGTGCTAAATTCTTCACTGTATGATGATTTATGAAACAAGGTGATAATGCTGTATGCAGTTCTCTCAAAATTGCCTCACAGGATTACAGTTTAATACTATCATGTCTGTGATAATCAAACTCCAATCATTTTAAATAAAAGTTTTGGGCAAAATATGGAATCACCCATTTTTGAAAACAAATATATGCATGATTGACTATATTTTGAGTTAATTATTCAGAAATATCGAATTTTCTATCTGTGATACCTCAGTAAAACCCCCCACTCTATCCCCTACAGACAAAGAGAAGCTTAAACCAGGATTCCTAAGTGTAGATAAGAACTTAGACCCCTTTTCCCCAGGTGGCTGTATCTGCTACAGGGACTTTTTGGAAAACACAGTCAGGATATTCGACCAAAAGACTAAAAAGGGAGGCGGGTTAAAATAAATTATATGGTCTGTGCCTTTAAGAACTAGCCTCACAAAGAAAGGGGAGCGCTCCCTGCTGTGAGTGAGAGATTTGGAAGAGCCTCCCTGGAGGCTTGTAAACTTAGAAAACACCTTACTTTTGCATTCTGTACCTAAAGTCTCCAGTGGTGGCT
Source organism: Peromyscus leucopus (assembly GCF_004664715.2). Lineage (NCBI taxonomy): Eukaryota > Metazoa > Chordata > Mammalia > Rodentia > Cricetidae > Peromyscus > Peromyscus leucopus. The sequence goes on from NC_051066.1 coordinate 85,324,731, forward strand.
TTGGGGATGTGATCTAGGCACAACAAGACCCTCACTCTATTGTCTCAAAAAGGGGGCCTTAGACAAAGATATCTCAATATAGATAGACCCAGGCCAGTTTCAAGTCCCCAGAAATGATGGCGCCAGCCCCAGGAACAAAAGAGCAGAGTCAGAATGTCTGATGGTAACCAATTAACCACGAGATGCCCCTCTCCAGAGATAACATGACCAGACCCCGGAGATGAGTTGTACAACTCCTGACAGGGCAAACAGATAAGCTAGAATAAGATAAAGTCCAGGCCCGGGAAAAACTGGACCAATCAAGGATGTACCCATACTAAGCCCCTCCCCTCTAAGAAATTTTATGGGTTTTGCCTATAACTTCCCCAAGAAAGAGTAACTCTTCTCTGCCTCACTTGAAATGGCTTGAGTTGAGTTCCCTGTCATGACTTGTAACAGATAAACCTTGCTTTTGCATTCTGGTATGCTCGTCCTTGGTGGTCTCTCTGGGGGTTACGATCTGGGCACAACACTATCCTCATGGGTAGATTTGGATTAATTTATCAGCTTTTGAAAACTATCCCTTTCTTTTTAAGTGTCACCACTAAGAGCTTGAAACTAGGAGCTTCACAATTTTTATGAGATAGTATCTTTCTTTCTGATTTTCTTACCTATTAACTTGTGGTTACATTATTCAGCTCAGGCTCATTATTTTTTATGTTCCTTATAATTAATTTACCATATCCAAGCCTTTTCCCAGGCCTACCAAAGTCCTTTCTTAGAAGTCAGTAAAGAATTGACATCAAATTGACATATCAATCGGCAAGGCAGTTATTCACAGTTACCGCTCCCGTGACTAACCTCAAACACAATAATGAAGGCCAGTCGAGCAGCGAGAATGTGCCAGTACTGTAATGTGAACTCATAGGGTTTGGAACTCCAAGGTGGGCCTCTATAGTCTCGGTACCTGCAAGCCACAAAAACAGAAAGCATGAAAGATAGCAAAATGTTCTTGATTACCCAAACTCCAAAGTGGTAGTTTAAATGAGCTGTTTTACATGTAGAAGGGAGGAGATGGCATGGCAAAAAGCAAGCAGGAAAGATAAATACATTCTAGGTAAATACCTGCAGTAACCAGATTTTCCCATTCCAAGTTCACTCAGGTCAAAGAAGGATAGGCTATTGTTGACATATCCTTTTAGGCAACTGGGAAAAAATGACAGGACTAAATGAGTCAAAAATTAATACATTTCTTAAATGATTTCTTCTTTCCAAGTGACAGGATTTAATAAATGCCATTATTCCCTCTATTTTAAGTATTCAGCTTTATTATTTCTGTTTCATGTCTTCTTGTCCTGTCATTTCTTCTCAATATTTTCCCCATTGCTTTTTTATTTAGTTTACTTTTTAAAAGTGGTTTCTGTCCATGAGTCATCCTGCTACTTGTGCATTTAAAGTCTGTAAGTCTTTTGTAATCACACATGCATGTAACATAATTGGCTAATTATAAGTAATATTTATTATTTATTTACTTATTTAATATGTTTATTGTGCATCTATATTTTGTTACAAAAATTCTCAGTGCTTGATACTCAACTATGAGCAAAACAGGTATTTACACACAGTGAAGTTGCTTTTATCCATCAAGAAAGATGGTTATTAGCCAGGTGTGGTAGTGCATACCTTTAATTCCAGAATTCAGGAGGCAGAGGCAGTCTGGTCTCTGAGTTCAAGACCAACCTGGTCTACAGATCAAGTTCCAGAATATGCAGAACGACACAGAAAAACCCTGTCTCAAAACAAAACAAAACAAAAACAAGAAAAAGAAAGAGAGAGAGAAAGAAAGAAAGAAAGAGAGAGAAGAGAAGAAAGAAAGAAAGAAAGAAAGAAAGAAAGAAAGATGGTTGTGTTGCTTGTAGGAAAAATGGTTGCAAATGAAAATAATTATATTGAGTGACTAAGTCTGTGCCAGAAAAACAATGGTTACATATTTTCTTTCATGTGTGTTTCCTAGATTTTAGACAAATGCATAAAATTATGTATGCAACTATGACATAAAAGCAGAAATCAAACAGTCTAGATATACAATGGGGAATATTGAGAGGGGAGCTAGTGTATGTGGCCATGAAGGGAATACACTTTAAGTATGCAGCATACTTCTATTAAAAAGTTCTTATATCACCCAATGCCATGTACACTGAATATAGATAATAAAAATAATTAAATGTGTCAGGTGATTTTTTAACTTTACATATTAAAAGAGTAGATACTAAATTCCAGAGTCTGAAAAACAGTCTGGTCATTATTATTTCTTGTTGGGACTGACTTTTCTCTTGCAATTCCAACAATTACAGAGTGCTTAGTAGCACTCTGTAAGGCAAAGTGTGACACTTTTTACACAGAAGATTGAAAGTTGCAGATTTAGTAAAATTAATAATTATTAATATTTCATGAAGGACACTTTGCTTTTCTCATTGGAATTTTCAAGGTGGTTACATGATGGTTGAGAATATTAGCAAATTGGTGCCAATATTCTGAGTTAGGCAAATTCATATGGGACTGTAGCCACCATTGTTGATGCACCATCAATCTAAATGTAAAAAGTTGAAAGTAGAAAAAAAAGTCTTAGTGTTACTGTGAACATAGTGTTAATGTGGGCTGATAAGATGGCTTAGGAGGTTAAGGTACTTGTCACCAAGCCTGAGGACCTGAGTTCTATCACATGTGTTGGAAGGGAAATACCCCAATGCGTCTTTTAACTTTCACAATGCTCCCTCATACACACAATGCATCAATAAATAATATATAATAATATTATGATATAATAGTAATGTTATAAATAATATAATAATTTCAAAACTGTGTTTAAATCATAGACCCTAAGGAATGCTTGCAGACCACATGTTGAGAAATTCTCTTCTAAGAAAAATGGTTTTTAAAATCTGGATCCAAGGACGTGTCTATTACATTCTTACCTTTGAAATATTAGTAACAATGCAACAATGGCAACTGTATGCCATGTCCGTTCTCTGTCTTGTAGCATTAGTCAAGTGTTTTCTTGTCGGTATATTCCCTCCACTACTGTCTGTCTCTTCAGGGCTTGCTCTGCAATTTCTAACCTGGACAGATTTTTTTTTTCAATTTCATTGCTAAGTATACTTAGAAGATTATAAAGTAATTGAGTATCCGTCTTGATATATGATGTCCAAATCACAGAAGAACTGCATAGTTTTGCCTTTAAATTGATCTGCAGCTGAAATTGGCCACTGAATATGGAAATGTCAGGTGCTGTCCACAAGAAAGGCAGGTTCTGCAATGTAAACTTAGCCAGTAGAATTTCCAACCACCACTAGGTGGCAATAGAATTACTAGCTAGTAATTTGTGTAAGAAAGACAGCAGAGAGCAATTCTACATATTTCACACTTGATCTTAGCCAAAAGTTTGAGAAATGATTGACTTATACTTTTCAAATTCTTAAAATCTGCTCCTAGATTATTTTGCATTAACAAAAAGGCAGCATTTTGGCTTTTCAAGTATCGGTATTGAAACAACCTTATGATTACGTTGTGTGCATTCACAGACACCATTTCATAATCGTACAACCTATGAACACTTACTATTATGAATCAACCATGTCACACAGATGATGTATATCTTAACAAATGACAAAGTTAGAATTCAAATTTAAGGTGTCTAACATCGAATCCCTTTAAATCTCTTAAGCACTCTATGACTCGTTTAAAAAAATCAATTGTACAATGCTTCTATCACCACTCCTCTTAAAAAGAAGGGACACTTGTGTTCAAGGGCTTTTCCAGTGTTCTAGGGAAACACCAGTTAGCCAGTAGTTCATTAAGGGTCAATGCCACCCTAAAGCAAAGCTCCACCTGTTGTGGCCCATGATCTCTATCCATACCTATTGTTGCTCTCACTCTTCTACATTTCCTTACAGATTTTACATCTAAGGTGGATATTCACCTACAAAGTCATTTAATGTGCCCCAGTTCTCTATAGTCAGTTCTCACATAAATTGTCCCCTAATACCTTATGCAAAGGAAAAATGTGAGGTAACAAATATTGCCTAAAGTGGTTGTCTATATCTAGTTATTTTGCCTCCCAGGGGACAGCAGGCAAAGTCTAGAGATACCTACTGTTATCAGAATGTATGGATTAAGACAGTTGTCACTATATCAACTGGTTAGAGACCACACATGCTGCTAAGCATCATACAGTGAGCCAAACAGCCCCCTTCCTAACTTGAAAGAACTGTTTGAATTAAAATGTCAATAACCAAACCAAACTAAACAAAAAGTACTGCAGAAGTTGATAGGCTACCCTACTTTGAAGTGTGCTTTACAATTTTGAATGGAAAGCCCATTCTAACCACACAAAGGGAGGCGATTCTGCTTCAGTCAGACCCCTGGCTCTATGTGCTTTCTGAAAATGTCTAGGCACTAAGATGGCAGACTTTGTAGGTTCTGTTTCTCACTTTTTACTGTCTTTGTTCCATTTTTTATGAGCTTCACTTTCCCATCTGCATAGCAACAACTCTGAATTGCCTGGTTTGAAGATGCTGAAGAGTCTATTCAGGCTTTAGAACTGGCTCTTTCCAGAAGAATTAGAATGTTCTTAGCATTTTGACACATTTTCAAGTAAAAACAGACTCTAAAATAAGTTGCTATAGAAAGCATGTTCTGTTCTCAGTTCCATTTGCTTTTATCTAATAAACACATTATAAATACAATGACCAGAAACATTACTTTTTAATGGGCACAGAACAAAACTTCCCAGTAAGCTCTCCTTTTAATTGCAATTATGAAATAGATTAGAAAAATATGTAAATTTTAACCTTACTTCTCATTCTGCTTTACATGATTTGCACAAGGGCCATATTTGTATTCGTAGACAAAACGTGGGATGTAGTCAGATGTAATAGCAATTACAAATGCATTGGTGATCACAGCCAGGATGCCAATTCCTTCAAGAATTCCAAGCCAGATACCTGGTTGGAGAAAGAATAAAGCTAGTGAATAAAAGCAAACAAGATGAAAGCATTCTGATTTATTTAATTTTGGCAATAATATTCTGTTTATTTTGAGCCATATTTCTGTTCACCATTTACTTTTTTTTTAAATAAAAAAGGGTTATATTGTATTATTTATCGTGTGTGTGTGCTCATGCACTTGGGTCCCTACAGAGAGCAGAAGAGAGCATCAGATTTGTAAACCACTCAATAATGTTCATGATGAAAACTGAACTCTGGACCTTGGGAGCAGCAACAATTGCTCTTAACAGATGAGCCATCACTTCAGCCCCTTGCTATTTTTTTTTTTTAACTACAGTCCACATACCCCAGATACTAGAGATGTTGCATATACTATTTCAAAAAAGGGAAAATCGAGTCTTACCTATGTCAGTTGCTCGAGCTGGCAGAGGCCTCCTCCATTGGGTCACAAATTTATATGCATCCAATCTTATTTCTATGATATTGTTTAACAAAGCCAAAAGAGGGGCCAGAGGAAAAGCAGCAACAAAGATGGTAGTAAAACCAAATTGCAAAACTGTAAGACAGGAACATTAGGGAGTTATAAATTACATAATAAAATCTACTGAGTGCCTCACTGCACCAATTACGAGCATTAGATGAATTACCTTTAATGATATTATCATAAATTTTTTTATTATTTTTTTTAATTGTATTTTCCTGCTTACAGTCAGACAAATCTCTTCAGCAGTAAGCCAACCAAAATAACAAGAGACTTATATTGTTACCGTATGCGTGAGACTCTGTTAACTTCTTATCTAAAGTAACGCATTTCTACAATCTTTTATGCTTCATGCTCTGACAGTCTCTGTATCCTATCTTGTAGCACAGCCATCAGGTTTATTTATTGATCAATCAGAAAACTTGAATACAGAATAACAGCAAGTAGACATCTCAACACTGCACTCAGATGGTCTAATCATCTCTATACGACTGCTGTAACGAAAAAAAAAGAACAGAATACAGATCATAAGAGATAAGTAAACTTGTTAAAGAGTAGATGGCTAGAAAATGTTAAAAATCTGTACTCCGTCACAGATATGGGTATATTTAACGTATACTTTCTCTCCCACCCCCCATATAATATGAGGAAGATAGGAAAATGGAGAAGGAGAAAAAGGAAGAAAAGGGTGAGGAGGAGGAAAAAGCTATCAAAAAGACAAGCAAAGAGGAATACTTCCCTTAAGGCTCTGGCAGGGACCCCAAAGCTCTCCACTCCACTACCTTATCTTCTCTTTTGATAGATGGGGATACTGAAGGTCAGAAAATAAGTCAACAACTGGACCGGGAAGCCATATTCTCTTAATATAAATTAAGGACATTCCTGCAGAAACTCAGACTGGGTTTGAGAGTGTGGAGAGGATGGATATGGGAGAAGTGTGGGGAGGATGGGTAAATATGGGACAAATATAATGTATCAAAATATTAAAGAATTAACAAACATGTTATTCAAAAATAACCATGACTTTCCATGAGAAGGATACTATTTTTCTTTATAAAGAGTTGATCCAGCTTTGTTATTTTTTTCATCAAAATATTTGCTCAGTAGCCTGCTGTGGTGATGCATGCCTATAATCCTCACACTTCTGACTTTGTTAGGATAAAGTCACTTGTATTTCAGAATGATCAGGGTGAAAAAAGATTATTGTCATTACTGCTGTTTTCCTCTTAAACCAAAGCTCATGTTAACTAGAAAAAGCAATATCAACACAGCCAAATGGTCCTGCAGAAAAGCCTCTCCTTACCCATTTCTAAGTACTCATCCATCAGTCCATGAATGTTCATGGGCTGAAGATTCCAGTCATTCTCCCATTGTGGTATGGAAGCATCCTGTATTCCCCGCTTGATTTTATGTCGTGACCACCAGTTTTGGATTAACCTGTATCAGAGAGCAGACCAAGGCTATGTAACCTGTTACTGAACCATCTGTGGAAATGTATATTTACTATGAAACAACAAATTTCAACTAATCTTTTGTTGTATCAAGTATTCTTGGAAGTGAAGACAGTCAGTGGTTTTAACTTTTCAATAAGTGAAAATAAAGTAAGTCTCAACTTAAGAAAAGTTTAAAGTCTTTAAATTATAAAGTTAAAAAAAGATTTAGTGAAAGTTACTAGATTCTATCGTCCTGGAGCTCTCTAAGGTCCTCCAAACATCTAGATATTTATTGAGAATTCAAGGCCATTAAACTGAACCATTCTTTGATACTGATTCAGCTAAATTCATTTCTCCTGCCTCCACCTATAAAAACTCCTACGTTGCCTGTTGTCTTTAGCTCTGTGCCCTTCATTGCTCATACTCCATCAGTGTTTGGGCTGTACATGTGGATGTGAATAAAATTATGTTCTGCATGAAACAGTAGGCCTACATAAACTTTCAAGAGTCCTAGCTCTGGTCCATCTTGTCTTGCATTGCATGTGGGATATTTGTTCAATTAACATTTTTCAGTTTATAAACATGAAAAGTTTGAACGCTAATGCCAACACTCTGCTACTATCATTAATGGAAGTTGTCAGGCAATGGATACACTTACATGAGTCATTGTCTGTGGTCTGGAAAATAAGTGAAAATACTCTATCTCTGGCCTGGGAATGGTCATGACACTATGTTGTCTAGAGATAGCCTGGTGTGCACTGTGAGCAGCTTTTGTATGATGAATCACGTAAGACTTTGAAAGATACTCTAGGATGACATATTTTTTCATAGTTCATTGAATAACACTTAAGGCTCAATTTTAAGTAACTGGAAATTCAGAATTTGTTTGAAGACAGAGTGCTCTGGTCAACATCCCATGGAGGTCGCCTTTGGAATCTCACAAAGATTTTAAAATGGGAGACAGGTTAGAATTGACACAGCTCTGCTCATTTAAATTTTATCTGTATTGTTTTTGCTTAAGGTTTTAATTGAATGGAAAATTGTGGTTTAAAATTTGAAAACCACTGCTTTGGTGATCCATTCAGTCCTGCCAGGTATTCACCTACAAGGCCTTTCCTAAGTGTTTGAAAAACAAACATGGAATGAATATCTCTTGCTATTTTCCCTCAGTATTTGACATGCACGATCCAGGCTTACCATCTGACTCAGGGCATGGTTAAAATGAGTATCGGACATGAACAATGCACACAGCAGACCACATGTGATGGTGGTGCGAAGAATCCTTCTCTGTTCTACAAGGCTCACAATTCCACCCTGCTGGAACTTATGAAGTGCTCATGGCAGATCCAATCCTATGCCCTACACTTGATGCCTAATTTCCTCAGTTGTGCTTATGTACTTCCCATCCCATACATTTTAAAGTGATAAGCAAAGGAGAGGAAGGGACGTAGCAAGTGCTCGAGGAACTCTAACCCTTTATTCAGGCTTCACGTAGAAGAGATTTCATGGAATCTGTTATATAACCTATACATACATTATATCCAAATACATTACATATACATTTGTATATAATATACACTCTTCCAAAGTGTTTTCTTATTTAAAATTTAAATATAAATTCTATTGGGTCATTTCATTTAGTCTTTCTCTTGTTTTACAAGTGAAAGAAAAATCTCAGAGAGATGACACAAACTCTGATCAAAATTAGTAAGAAACAGAGAAGGAATTCAAATAGTGAGTAGATAGTTCTGAATCCATGCTCTAAATCTCCCCATAGTTTACCATTACCCGGTATGCTGCTGTGTTAATGGCTTCTCCACCACTAGGTTGGTGGCTCAAGAATGTCATTTATAGAAAGACTTGAAAAAGAATGAAAGTAAAATTTGACGAGTAAACTTGTTTTATATCATTAATCAATGAGCAAATCCATTTATATCATCAATCAGCTAATCAGTTTCTCCCTCGTATTAAATGTCCTCACAGGATAGTATCACATCAGTTTGCTACTAATGATTTTTGTAGAGGTGAGGAAAGCATCATGAAAGGACTAGAAAACATTGTTCTGCCTGACATCTTTTGCTTGACTGTATCATTTTGGAAGGAAAGGAGGCTCTTTTTATTTAACAGTAATGTCACCATCACCTATATCTCTTGATAACTCAAAGACAGCAGAAAATTATTTTTAAGATACTTTCTTACTAATGTTTTAAAAATAGCTAACAAGCTGAACTAGTGTTCTATGTACATTAGTTCCTTTAATCTCATCAGTTGGTCCTGAAGTTGATCTTACCATTTATCTTTTCTTAAAGACATGAAAATTCAGGTTCAGAAAGCCTAAACTTACAGGCATTCACACATTTAGTAAGGGACAGTGACCGATCATCTCACTGCTCACGAACCCTAGATTATAACTACAGATAAGACACGTCTAAAGATAGCATGCTTACGGATATCCCAGCTCCATGAAGTTGTTCCATATTTGCTTCAAAAACATGATGACTCCCATCTGCAGGCAGAGGTCTATCAGACAGCCACTAGGATGGCACTAAAATAGAACAGCAAGAGCCATAAGGATCCTGCTCCCACGCCCCACACCCCAAGGATCCTGCTTCTGCCCCTGCATCCCAAGCTGGTTCAAATATCTCCAACTTTAAATTGCAAAGTAAACTTTACATCTGGGTCACATTTTCTCGTGTGAAAAAATGGAAACAGATACAATGACACTTTCAGTAATTCCGGTGGAATTTGGGTTAGGTTTTAGTGAGTACTTGCTAGCTCCCACTGTCAATCATAGTCCCATATAGGGAATGCTAACAAATGTTCTACATCTGCAAATGAGATATTAGAAAAGTAATTCTGATACAGCTTATGATTTTGTTTCAAGTATTTTTCTATTTCTAAATAATTTTAGATTTTCTGAAAAAAAAGTCATACATTTTAGTAAGTTCTCATATATTCCTCTCCATTCAACCCAAAGCTAAGAAACTAACAGTAGTGCATTGTAATTCAATAAACTGCAGTCATCACTGGCATTTTTCCCCTCTCCTCCAGGACTGTTTAACAAGGCAATTAGCATACTGCATTGCATGTCTTTCACGTCTTCCTGTTTTCTTCTCTTCTGGACAGCATTTTTGTAACCTCAAGAAGTTTTGAAGATCACTGGTTTTGTTTTGTTTTATGTTGATTTTCTTCTCTGTGCTAAGTTTTTGCTATTGTTTAGATTTTCAATAAGTTGGTATGAAACACACACACACACACACACACACACACACACATACACACACACACACAATGTGACTTAAGTAAATACTGCAACCAAACTGTGCTGCTTGAAACTGCACTATAAAAGCAATTCAGGTGTGGGTCTGGAACTTTGGAAATGAGATCATGTCCTGCTCATAAGGATGAGTGTTCCTGTGACTTTGATCATAGTTTCTATTTTTGTCAAATTGGTACTAGTGGGACTTCAAAAGGAATGAATAATTAAGACATAAAAGAGCCTCCTTTATCTGTTCCAGCCCAGTAGTTCAACAACCAGTTAGAGAATAGGTTTGCCCATGGCCATGCCCATGGCATAGCAGGGTCCAGATTCCAATCATCCTAGTACACCTCTTCCTTCTAGCATAAGCATATGTCCCCCTGACTTCTTCCTCACTTTATACCATTAATGTGCTCAGTGGAATGTGGAAGCTGAATCACTAAGATACAGGTGATGATCACAGTTCAAGATGGTTCTTCATTTTTGTAGAGAGACCTGGAGGAAAATTGACTTGCTCAGAGTCTGAGGAAAGAATACTCTGGTCTTCTTCCCATAATGCACCACGCTAAGTATAAATTCCATTTACCAAATATGTCTGTTGCCTTGGAGTGTAGGCTTGGCACACATGCAGTATTATAAAGGGACAGGAGAAAGAAAACAATGAGAGATATATGATTGAATCATTCCAGTAAAGGGCAGGTGAAAGTGAAAAGGCAAGTCAATAATGAATTGGTTAAAATTGAGTCTTGAAGAATTTGTAATTTACAAATTTCTTTATCTTTCTTACAGAGAATAAGAAGGAACATTGGTTTCTGTTAGTTTGTCCAATTCACATAGTGATGACCTTGAGCTAAAGCTAATCGTTAAATACTGTAAACTTCACTTGGTAAAACATCTCATACTTAGAATGTATAAATGGTCATGGATGACTGTGCAAAAGACCAAGGCATTTATGAGCAAACCAAAGTTCAGTGTTTTCACATATTCTCTCCTTCTTGGTGAGAATGTGTGTAGGGAAGGTGAGAGGGAGGCTGAGTGTCTTCAGTCATTATACCTTCGTTGAGGAAGCTAGGGACTGGCCAGAACTGGCAGGCTCCACAATCCTTACCTTTACCTACTCTACAATTTTTACTCCAAAGCCAACTCACAGTTGTTGGTCTTCTCAGCCAAATGCATTTCCATGGCTATGCTCACATATCCCATTCCAATGGTGGCTGGCAAACAGTGTACAAAGCAAGACTTTGAAGCTATGCTGATTTTACATGCATCATAGTTTCATCAGTTTTGTGACTTTTGGCAAATTATAAAACTTCTCTATTCTTTTGTTCACCCATCTATGAAATTAATATAATAATAATAATATTGTTATGAGGATTTAATGAAATTTTACAGAAAGAGCACTTATAGCAGTTATTGCAATATGCCAGCATTTAGTAAGTGTTTGTTAATGTCAGCAATTTAGAACAATTTAATAATGAACTTACATGATATTTTTGTGAGATCACATAACTATAGTGAGAGTCCAAATCCAATATAACCACTTCATAAAAGTTCTGATAAATTATATTGTTTTTTATCTCTTTATACTGGTTCCTATCAATTGGGCCTGTTATTTGAAATGCATAATTTAATTTCACAAATGAGAATATTGTGCTACCTCTTTTGTTCTTCCTGTTACCAGTTTAAAAAGGAAGGAGCTGAGATTCCCATATAAGATATTCCTCTAGGTGGGAAATTCTAGTACACAGACTACTAGAACCTAAGGACAAAACATTTGTTCACTTGTGAATATATCCTATACTTCGTGATTATTAACACTATCAAATAAGTCAATGAGACTGTCCTTTGAAGACCCTCCATCAGAGGCTTGCCATAAAGCTTGTGCTCATACTTGCTTCTTATGTGAAGGAATACGGACTCGATACTTCTCCTTGATTTTCATGCTCTCTCTATAATTGGAGATTTCTAAAGTGTATCATAAATTACAATGCTAACTTTATGCTTTCCTTTGTGGGTAAATATAGCCACCACATCTCATCTATAATGGAAAATGTGGAGAACGATTATGAGACATTTTTCTGATACCAGTATTATAATTATTTTTCTGGAGTTTTCAAACAGTAATCAGGATTTCCCACAATTTCATCATTAAGAATAAGAATATACATTTGAATATTAATGGTAGTGATAACTCCTAAAAGGGTGTCAATGTGCATCTATGTGGCTATAACCACTCTGTTCCACCTTCAACTTCCTAACTAATCCAGTCAAGACCTTTTGATAGAAGTAAGCCTTAAGTTACTAAGTGGATGACCAGGGTAACTAGGCTTTTGTTGGATGTGGGTATAATTTCTGGCCAAAAATAACAACAAAAATAAATTAACAGACGTATGGATAAATAGAACAAAATAAAACTGAAAATGAAATTGAGACTTCCAGGCAATCCCAGGCTTATGAAAGGTCTTAGTGTTTTCCCCCATCCTCAGTGTCTTCCTTTGTAAAAGCCTATGTAGATGTGGGACTCATTATGCACTCAGTGTTTGCCTCCAACTTGTCACCTTGCTTTTTCAGTTTCTCAAGTGTTGGGATTACAGGAATGTACCATGGCACTCAGCCTTTGTCTGCCTTTGCCCACAGAATACTACAACTGTAGCTACAGAGCCATAACAGTGATAAGTATCAGCAAAAATTGTGAAGATCTTCCCATAGTCTATAGTTGTGCTTATTGTGTTTTGTGAATTAACTACTATCTATAAATAACTTGCCAACATAATTATTACTACTGCCGGTTTAGCATGGAGAACCAGACAGTCAATGAATGATGAATTAAGCACAAAGAACAAATTACAAGGGTAAGTAACATTTGAGCCCAGCTTTTTATTGTAAAGCATGTATTCTTAGGAAGTTTTAGGCTTTATTCATGTACAGAGACAATTTCTGGAACAATCTGTAAAGAACATAAATGAGGCCTCCCTGTGATTTTAAGGACCATTTTTTGTAGAGAATAGAATTATATCTCCTTTCATTTTTCTTTTGCAATCTTTTCTTCACTCCTTCTACATTATAAACTCATATCAAAGACAACATCTATCATTGGATTTTTATAATGGAATCATGAAAATAATTTTGATTGAGAGAAGGAACAAAATTTTGATCAGGAGAACAGAGACAAGACACAGATAAAATTACAAACATAGGCTTCAACAAATCTAGAGTCTCCTTTTGCTATTAAATATGCAGCTTCTATTTGGTAGAAAATACTTAATTATTCTTTACACAAAAGTAAAATTTTAATTAGTAAAGTATCACATAATAGAAAATAACAGTAATAAAAATGAGTTATTTTATGGTTCTAGAATTGAGAAGAAATTTTATAGTATAATATCAATAAATCCAATAAGAACAGTGTCATTTAAGCTAGGCATAATGGTGCATTCATATGATCTCATCACTTGGGAGGTCAAAGCCAGAAGGCCAGGAGTTCAAGGTTTTCATCAGGTATATAACTAGTTCAAAGCCATTGTGGGCTGCATGAGACTTTTTTTTTTCAAATTGAACTAACAGAAAGTAAAGAAACAACGACGTACAAAACAAAAAAAATCTGCCATTTTCATTAGATAAATGCTAAATATTTTTCTAAAATGAGCTATTAAGAAGAAACTAAAAGAGAAACAAATTGAGAAAATCTGAAACAAATCTGAAATATGAGATTCAACATATTAGTTTATGAATTAATAAGCAGGGAAAGAATATCATGAAAGTGAAACAGAAGAACACCCATAAAAGGAAATATAACATAACCATAGATAGAAAATAGTATTTCTTGACTCATTTGCCACTGAAGGAACCAAAATCACAGGGAAATATCCTTTCACTAGTTATATCATTTACAAATGCTTGTGTTGGTCAAAGTCTGACAAAGAGATTATATACACTCTAGGAAGTGCTGACTTTTTGAAGGACTTTTTCTCACTTCATTGAAGACTCATGAGATGCAGTGAACCTACCCCTTCATCTTGTTTCTCTGGGTCATATGAATTGTAAATCAATAAAGAAATATGAGCTTCCAGCACATGTGCAATATGTTTATAGATGACTATTTCATACTTTTTAGACTGAATTTTCATTTCATCAAGGGAAACATATACATAATTACATTTGGAAACTCATTCAATAGATGATAATACTTTTCCAAGATGGGTAAACTTATGGGGTTATATTCATGGAGCTTATAATAGAAAACAAACAAGCAAGAGCAAGCAATTATGATTTAAAAAGCAATAAGGGAAGAGACCAGAATATTGGTGTTTAATTGTAAAAGCATCATCCTTTTTAAAATAAATGTAGCTGCTTCCATTTTGAACACAGAAATCTCTTCTCTTCCAAATTTTGCCTCTAACACTCTTGGAAATCTTCCCTCCTCAGCCCATTACCTCCCACAGTCACTGGCCTGTATCCATACCCATCCACACACCCACTCTCATGGGGTTACTTACTTCCTCCAGTCTCCATCGCTCAAAAAGTTTATTGTATTTTCCTGGGTGGCCTACGAATCTGTAAAAAGTGTGTGAATTCATTAGCAATTAAGTGAAGTTCACCCGCTGATGCATCACACAGAGTGCTTGCGTGGGCAGACATAATTGTTCACTGGTGCAATTTGTCCCATACAGTTGATATTTGCTATGCTTAATCAACATCAAAGTAACTGACTTTAAAAGGAGAAAGTGATGCATAAACTCAGTACCAATAAGTAGATAAAGTGCAGATATATCAATCTGATGACATTTAATACTTGGTTCCATGTAGAGTTTTAATATTGTGTGGACCAGGTTAATGAATATCTTCGTAATGTACTGAATGGTTTTGTTCAAAATGTTTCTAGCTTCTGAATGTTCCCATGGAACCATGTGGATGGAGGGTTAATCAAATAGCAAACTGGGCTCCTTAATTTTATGTGTTTGTTTCTCAAATTTTAGAGCAAAGGAGGAAAAATAATTAAAATCCTGGTTTACACACCAAGAAATTATAACTCAGGGATAAAATAAAATTATTTCCTTCTAAACAAAATAATAGTTAATGATAATTAGATGATGACTTACAGGTGATGTTTTCTCTCTGTCTCTGTCTCTCTGTCTCTGTCTCTGTCTCTCTCTCTCTCTCTCTGTCACACACACACACACACACACACATATGCATGCACCTATGAAATTTAAGAGGTAGTAGCTTTCAGAGGTTACTAAGTAAAAACATATGTAAAATCTATTACACAACATTCTAAGGCAGAGTTTAAGAACTCTCTACTTCGGTTTCCTAATTGGCAATGGAGATGTTTATGTTTTGCTTTCTCCTTGGCAATGGCAGGATGTGTAAAGTTAACTTACCTTCCCAAAAAAAATGCAATATAGAAGATAGAACTGTTCAAATTGACAAATTGGAAAAGGAACATTTTCAAGGCAAAGCTGTTTTCCCATTCTGATTCTGTTCGAGGATATTCTATAAGAAACACAGATTATTGATTTACATGTGATAAACAAAAAAAAAAATTCAGTGTTATACCTTTAAAAGGTCTTCAGTCTTGCAGTGAAAAAGCAAAAGAGAGCATATATAGGACTACAAAATAGAAATAGATGCAAAAGATGTTATGCATTATTTGTGAAAACAAAATAGTCACAAGCCATTATGAGAAGAGTCAGGTGTGGAAAAATCCCTTTGGATCAATAAAAGCTCCATATAGGTCACATTTGGAATGACTAAGAAGTTGAGGTTGCTAAGATTTAATTGGGGAAATCATTCTGAGAAGTCGGGTGGTTTTAAAATGTGCTATTCTGTTTTCTATATATTCTGACCAAGATTACAGTATTTCTGGAATGAAGGTTTCTCAGGCAAGATCTTTATACCAATCCCCAGGGATTATTTCTTCTAGTATCTATACATATGACCTGATAGAGTTGCCTCTAATGTTGACTTTGAACTTGAGCAATGTACCTCAATCTTACCAACAAATAGACTAGGAAGTTGAGATATAGAGGCATGATAAGAGCTTCTACATGTGTGTGGTTCCCCTTACAAGCTAGATGTCATGTAATAATTGCTATTGTCCTATTACAGACAAACTCAAGACAGACATCCAAGAAAGGACATGAATAAAGGTGAAGGCCATGAAAGAGATCAGCCATCCCAAAAGCCCACATGAGGTTCAGCATGTGAGTGAAGAGGCCATTGCAGATATCTTTATACTAGCAGATAACTTCATGGAGCAGGAAAACTGCCTAACAAGTTAACCTGGTTACAGAATCCCAATAAACCAAAGAAATTATTGTCCTCTGTTACTAAGTTCAGAATAACTTGCTATGTATCAATAAGTATAACAAGAAGAGTTTAGTTTAATATGACAATTTTTAATATTAACCTAGGTCCTCTACTACAAGTAATAACACAATGATTTTATAACATCCTTTCATGGAACAAATTCTCGCTCCTTTTGAATGAGCATTTAACTTGGAGGGGAAATGAATTCTAAACCTTGACAATCTAAATATTGTTTTCTCGGTAATGCATTTATGGCCAAACTATTTCTTAGCTTTCCCTCAATGCATCCACTCACTTATAATAAACTAGCTACTGGTGATAGACTGGCTATTTGACATCACCACCAGTCACAAAGTAGGTCACTTAGAATGTTAATTTCTATATTTTAAAATTTTGTTCTGTGTGTATTATGTGGTTTCTTAATTTTAAGATGATAGTGATATGATTCAGTTTGACTTCTGATGAAGCCTATACTTTCATGCTTTGGCTGACTTTGTTGCCTGGAATCCGGACTTGTGTAATCAAGGTCACTCATTATAATAGGTAATTGGTTATTTTTTTAAACAACTAACAATCATCTTGGTGCAATTCTCAGTAACCATAAACCTGAAGTGAAATAAATCTCACTTTGGATCTATGAAAGTGTGAACTGAAACTTTGATTAAATAGGTTTTGTTGTTGTTGTTGCTTCTGAAAATAAAATATTTGGAAAAGTCCAAGAAACAAAACCAAAAAATATTCTTTTAGAATCCTGTCTCTTTGGTAAATGGCATCTAATTTCTAACTGAAGTATATATTAGCTTAGATAAAGAATATAAGAAATAAGTACACATAGACATACAGTCAGATTGTATTAAATAAAGATATATCAGTATTATCCATTATTATAATTATTATTATTTTTTTGGTTTTTAAAAACAGAGTTTCACTGTGTAGTTTTGGTGCCTGTCCTGGATCTCACTCTGTAGACCAGGTTGGCCTTGAACTCACAGAGATCTGCCTGCCTCTGCCTCCCGAGTGCTGGGATTAAAGGTGTGCTCCACCACCGCCTGGCTAACCCATCATTATTAATTAAGAACTGTGGATCCATAGACACTATGCCATCACTGGGCTTTCATATATGAAAAATCAAATACTAAGGTAAAACTTTGACATAACTGCTACTTAGAACAAATAGCTATTCTTTTTCCTATTAATTATAGCCACCATCACCCCTCTTCTTGTAAGTTCCTATGTTCTGGAGATAGAATATCTTAAAAGAAATCAACATAGGTTTCAGAGACAGAAGAGAGCTTTGGAACAATTTGTAAGAAAGTTTTTTATAATTCAGTTCAAGTATTTTATTATCCAACCCTAAAAGAACAACAAAACAGATGATTTTCACTTAATGTACACTTTGCAGTGTGTTGGGCAGTTGAACCACAATGATGAAATGGGAACTATTACTCAAAATTTTCAAGTACAAAAACTACACTAAAAATAACAATAACAAGAAAATAGCCAAGTCCAGCACATGCCCTTAATCCCAGCCCCAGGAGGCAGGGCCAGGTGAATATTTACGAATTCAAGGCCAAACTGATTTACATAGTGAGTTTCAGGCAGACAGTGCTACATACTGAGACCCTGTCTCAAAAAAACAAAAATAATTTATAGTGTTTCCCTCCTAATTGTAGGCATTGGCAGGACAGAATCTTGGAATATAGCTTTTGTTCATGTTGATGGGGGTAGTGGGGGAGAACAAATCTCTTACTATATAACTGTTTAAGAAATGAACCTTGGGCTAGAGAGTTTATTCAGCTATTAAAGGCTATGCTCACAACCAAAGTGTCAAGAAATGAACTTCTCTCCACATTCTTTTCTTTGTTTTTATTTTTCTTTCTGTCTTTACTTTAAGTATTTTGCAGTATACATATTCAGATGGATCTTTTATGAATGCCTCAAAACAAAGTATTCAAATAGGTATTAATACAGAAGCATGAAAACTAATGAGACTGGGTCAAAGGAGAAGCCAGCAGATGGGAAAAGTCTGTTTCTTAGAGACTGAAAATTAATTGGAATCAAATAACTAACTAGATTAGCAGAGGCCAAAACCAAAGTCTGAGCTTGGAGCTAGTGGCTGAAGAATGGCAACCTCCTAAAATAATGCCAAGACATGTTTATCAGATCATAGAAAGCTAGAAGAATCACAAGTACTATAGCAAAATAGAATCAATAGAGATATGATGCGGAGGAGCCCAGGAGAGATACTGTATACACTTGTATATTCTGAAAGCCATAGCTGTTTTCCTGAGTCAGTAGTCAACAATGTGGTACAAACAGGTAAACATGTCTCTGAAGGGAAACTGTCAAATCTGAGACACTATCTAAAATTCTAACAGTTGGACTTTTCAAGCAAAAGATGGAACTGGAATCTTTTTCATTGTATAGGGCTGGTAACCAGTAGACAATCCACATACCAGGTGTCCTATGAGCTTTATTTTTGTTTTATTGTGTTGTGTTTACTGCCAAACCAGACACCTGAGTTCAATTCCTGGAGCCTGCATTGTGGGAGCAAAAAATTGACTCCAAAAGTAGTCTTCTCTCTCTCTCTCTCTCTGTCTCTGTCTCTGTCTCTGTTTCTCTGTCTTTCTCCCTCTGTCTCTGTCTGTCTGTCTGTCTGTCTGTCACACACACACACACACACACACACACACACACACACACACACACGCACACCAAATGTAATCCAAAACTTTAAGTGAATGAGAGTCGTTATTTACCCAGCACTTCAGAAAAGTCTTTTACAAGAAAGACATCAAAACATAGAAATGAAAGGAACAAACAGAAAGAAAGGAAATTTAATATTCTCCAATGGGAAGTAGACATTCTAGAGGCTAACCACTACCTTTTTTTCTTAAGGGCTTTTGGGTCAAAACTCATATGTATCACAGTAATACTAAATGACATTCTTAGAAAATACTACACTCACCAGGTAATGGTGGCTCATGCCTTTAATCCCTGCACTCAGGAAGCAGAGGCAGGCAGATCTTTAACTTCCAGGCCAGCTTAGGATCCAGAGCAAGTTCTAGAACAGAGAGGGCCACACAGAGAAACAATGTCTTGACTCCCCCACTCCACCCCCACTAACCCAATAAATGAATAAATGAATGAAGGAAGGAAGGAAAGAAGAAAGGAAGGAAAGAAGAAAAAAATCCTTATTTTAGGCAATGAATTTGAGTTTTCAAGAAGCAAGGCTATATTGGTTGCTACTTTGTAACTAACTAGAATAAGTTGTAGAACACAGATTTTTAACCCATGTGTTCCAACTTCAGAGCCTATGGAGAATTGAATTGGAAGGAGAGAATTGAATCAGTTTCTTCAAGTTTTCCACTGACCTCCACACAGAGGCCAAAGCATGTTTGTGACTCACCCCTCCACACATACACATGGAGGTGGGCAAAGAACTGAGAAATCTGGGGAAAAAGTTTCCCAAGTAATGATAAATAAGTTTCCTGTCTTCTTGATGGATAGTTTCAGATGACACACTTTGCCTCCTTGTGTTGTCTAAGGTAGATTAATCTCTAGCCCCATTTCTCTCTGGTTATTTGCAAATTCTTGCATAACTGAAGACATAAAAATGGTAAAATATACAAAACGACTGAAGACTAATATACAGTCATTTACTTACTACAAGGAAAATAAGGAAAAGGAACTTACCTAAGTTAGTGAGGAGGTATGCAATCTTTTCATAAGCCTGCGAAGGAGTGTACAGATAAATATTATTCTATATTATACAGTGCTAGAATTGACATTCTTCAAAGAAGTTCCCAAAGTGTATCTACAAGGAGGATACATTTTTAGAGAAGTAGAAGTATTTATTAACACAATATGTAGTGTTCTATACATGTATATACACACAAAATAGCTGACCTGTGAATGCGTTTAGAAATACATGTGTATGTATACATGTAGACACCTTATGATCTGTAAAACAACTCTTTGTTGCTGTCTTTATATTCATTGAATATCTACTCCCTAAACCTAAGACAAAAATTAACAAAATTCATTCAGTTAGTTAATGGCTGAGATGTGATTCATAACTGTCTGCTGTGGTGATATATTGTGTCCCCCAATATACTGTGTGTCCTAATAAAACTTATCTGGGGTCAGAAAACAGACAGCCACTAGATTAGACATAGAGACCAGACAGTGGTGGCACACACCCTTAATCCTAGCATTCCAGAGGCAGAAATCCATCTGGATCTCTGTGAGTTCAAGGCCACACTGGAAATAGAGCCAGGCATGGTGGCACACATCTTTAATCTTAGCACTTGTGATCTCATGTCTTTGTTTATGAAAGACACACGCCTTTAATCCCAGGAAGTGATAGCAGGAAGCTAAAAGGTATATAAGACATGAGAACCAGGAACTAGAGGCTTTTAAACTTTTAGGCTTTTAGCAGCAGTTCAGCTGAGATACATTCGGGTGAGGACTCAGAAGCTTTCAGTCTGAGGATTTGTGGAAACAGGATTGAATGAGGAGTTGTTGAGGTGAGGTTGGCTGTGGCTTGTTCTGCTTCTCTGATCTTTCAGAATTCACCCCAATAACTGGCTGCCAAGTTTTTTCTATTAATAAGACCATTTAAGATTCATGTTACAGTCTGCCACTTGAGCCTTAGGGGATCTGATGCCCTCTGCTGGCCTCATCAGGTACCCATACACATGTGCCATACACACATCCAGACACTGGTATATACACATAATGTAAAGTACAACACAACAAAGCAATAGTCATACCTAAAGTATTAAACATTCAAGGAATGTATCTGAATAATTAAAAAATTGTCTATATTCTCTGCCTGCCCTTTCAATAAAACTATCACTATTTCATCTTAGCCATGATCCAAATCTACCTCTTTTTAAGATCAAAACTATCTGGAAACCGATTATATTCAGTAAATACTCTTCTATCTCTAGTGCAGCATTTTGTTTGGACTTATTTTGATTTTTATTTTACTTCTACTCATGAGCTACCATTTTCAAATTTTAAACAAGATTACTTTGATTTTGTAAGGACATGCTATTCTCAATGCACCTTGCCCTTTTCTATGCCCCACAATAGCCACACCCTTTTCCATGCCCACAATAGCCACACCCTTTTCCATGCCCCATTATACAGTCAGATGACAGTAACAGGTCATCCCAGGATTTTAACAGAATGAGCCTTATCAGCTTACAAACAGCATGTGGCCAGCCAGTGTCTGTCAGCACTGAGCAGAATGTCCTCCTGCAGCTTGAAGACCAATGCTGTTTAAATAGTGGCCATTTACAGTATTTCATATGTGCCATCATCTTCCATGTGGTAATTATACAACAGTTTTGTCAAGTAAGTATAACAACCCCATTTGACAGAACAGGGGATTGCGACTGAGAATACCTGGCATGTGGCCCTGATAGAATAAAATACTAAGCTAAGCAACTGTCTCACTTATCCAGAGGGCCTAGTCCAGTTCCATGGGGGCTCCTCAGCTATTGGTTCACAGTTCAGGTGTTTCCACTAGTTTGGCTAGTTGTCTCTGTACTTTTTCCAATCATGGTCTCAATATCTCTTGCTCATAGGATCCCTCCTCTCTCTCTTGTCGATTGGCCCCCAGGCAATGAGACCAGGACCTGTCCTTAGTGCATGAGCCAGCCTTATGGAACCTAGTGCCTATGCTAAGACACTTTGCTCAGCTTGGTGCAGCGAGGAGGGAATTGGACTTGCTCCATCTGAAGGTACCAGGCTCTGCTGATTCCCCAGGGGAGACCTTGCCTTGGAGGAGGTGGGAATGGGTGGGGTGAGGTGTGGGGGGAGGCTGGGGGAGGTGGGAGGAGGGAGGACAGGGGAATCCATGGTTGATATGTAAAATGAATAGAAAATCTCTTAATAAAAAAAGAATAAAATACTAAGAAGTACAGTAAGAATATTCTTTTATGAGCACCTCTTACCTCCTAGGCATTGTCTTAGTACTTGGCACATATAATCCATCTATAAGTCTATGATGAAATGTCTCTAGGGATGACAATAACACTTGGAGCATAGTTATAAATGGCTGTTAGAAACCTATCCAGGGTAATTCACAACCTGAATAGTCTAGACCCAAATGACACAGCTAATTGATACCACCCACATGCTATACTCCACAGTCAGTCCACAAAACGAGTTGTTGAATCCAACAATAAAGGCAGGAAAAACCCATGACTTAAACATATTCAGATGTATGGCATATGGCAGCAACTGTGTAGAGAGAGCAGGTTGTCTGTGCGTGAATTTGACTATGTGAAGTGAAATGGCTGTATAACTGGGGGAGTTAAAAATGAGCAGGATCACAGACAACCCTCTGGTTCTAACCCCTACACAGTACACTACAGAATATACCACTTTGGGAAGCTTCTAAAATTGCCCACTGTTATATACAGTAAGCAGAATTTCTCTTGCTCATATATAGTTATTTTATTAAATATTCATCAATAATTTCTAATATGTTAGATAGTGTTGGAAAAATCAAACAATCGATAACTGTGCAGACATAGTCTATATTTTTATGGAACTTAATTGCCAGTGGGAAGGCAAAAATGACCAAAATGTATGTTAAGAGGTAAAGCCAGGTGGTACATGATGGTACATGCCTTTAATCCCAGCGCTGGGGAGACAAAGGAAAGCAGATGTCTGTGAGTTCAAGACTAGCTTGGTCTACAGAGTGAGTTCCAGGACAGGCAGGGCTACACAGACAAACCCTGTCTTGAAAAACAAAAACAAATAGGTTAAAAAAAAAAAAAACTCCTACTTTACAGTAAGAAAGCCTCTTGAAGGACATGGCAGTTCCTTAAGAAGCAAAGAGGAGTGTCAAGAAAAAAATGTGGACAGAGTAAATACCTTGGGAAAATGGACAAGAATGCAAAGGTCCTCAGATTGATAGTCTCATCACAATGGCACAGACTTAGAACAGCAGTGGCAGAAATAGCAGAGCAAATTAGTAACTGATGAACCAGAGTAATCCTGGAGGGAAACAGGTTTCTAGGGATATTTTTGGCCATGACAATCATTTTAGAATTCATTCTGAGCTTAGACAGAATCAGCTTTCCACTAATGCTTTGTTGGTATATTACATAACAATAAACTGGGAAGAAAAGAGCAGCAAATGCAAGAAAGGCATGTCAGGGAGTTCTGCACCCGTTTCAGTGTGTACTGTCTCTGCATCAGAACAGGGCTGCCCAGCGTCCACTGTGGAAATGAATTCTAGACAGACTTGCAGGGTCTAAGAGACTGATCTTCTAGATTCCTAGAAACCATGAGCATGGACATAAATAAATCAAATAAGCACACTGCTCTTTTAAAAAGTCAGGCCTTTTACTAAATACATTTGGCATGAATTACTTTCCTAGTTAAGAGGTGTGGCCCAAATCATTGACCTAACCTATTCTATAATAACCCATTTGACATAATTGGTGACGAGATACCTAACCATTTAGGAAGACAAAGTATATTTGAAGTTTTCTGTTGCAGTGACTGGATCCTTGAAAGAAACAGGAATGTGTGCTCTGCTTTCTACAGATGGAAGTTCAAGATGGAGAGGACTACAGAACTAATGTGGATGATTTACATTAGCTAGCACATTAGAGCCCCCTAATCCCATATTATATACTCTGTATACTAAGCACATTTTATGATCACAGAAGTACTCAAAGGAGGTCATTCTTTGACTGACTTTGTGGTAAAGGTTTGGGTGATTTACTCTTGGAAACTGCTCAGATTTCTCAATCTCTCTCTCTCTCTCTCTCTCTCTCTCTCTCTCTCTCTCTCTCTCTCTCTTCCCCATCCCTCCCTCTCTCCCTCCCTCCCTCCCTTCCTTCCTTCCTTCCTTTTTCTCTGTCTTTTCTTTTGTGTTTTTGTTAAGAATTATTCCTTAATTACAATGGCAAGCAGCTGTTATTTTACTATAATATGACAAAAACAGTTAAGGTTTAACTGTCAAGTAGCAGGAGTATGTTTTTGGACAATTTCACATTGTTGTCTTCATCACAGTACTTTTGGGTACGTTTCCACGTGTAATCGGAGCTATGGTATGGACAACAACATAACATAGAGTAACAAAGTCAGAAAAGGGAAGGACCTAGGAAGCAACCATTTTTTCAAATTCTGTCCTTTCAGATTTTACAATAGATGTTTGGCAAGTAGATTTAAAACAAGAAATTGAAGTTTTAACTATGTTTGAATTATTTGTGATTTATTTTTTTGAAGATACAGTTTCAATCTTGGCTGTGTATCAGTATTATTTTAGATCTCACAAGTTAGTGATTTTAGGGGCTGACTGGATCAGAATCAACAAAGAATTTTAGAATGTTTTGTTTTTAATACAGTTTTTCTAACCACACAAAGGAGTTTCTGTAAGCAATTTGATACACAATTTGAATGGGACACACTTTTAAAATTACTTTCATGATTAGTATAATGGAATTGTGTTTAAATTTTGATTACAGTAGAACATATTTTTCTCCTCAGTTGAATATTTATTTAGAGATGTCATGATATACTTCTTTCAAAATGTGCATGTGTTGGGGAAGTACAGCCTTTGGTTTAGTTTAAATTAAAATATATGCTGCAAACTTGAAAGACACTAAGAATATAATTCTAGTAACAAAAATTAACTTGGTCACATAATATGCCTGCCATTAGAACGTTTGGAAAGTAAAATCCCTACAATGTGATCAAAGAATATGTTTTAAATGCTATGCCAGTATTAAAAAAAAGACCTGAGGACCTAGATTAAAATATACCAACAAACAGCAACAAGAATAGGAAGCTATGGCCCTAGCTAAAGGAACTCAACATTTTAACAGTGAGGGAAAAGTATTAAGACAAGCAACAGAACAATGTTCACAAAGATATTGTTTACTTTCTCTAGTGATCCCATGGCTGGGAACAACAGGCAGTTCTAGAACCTTGTGACAAGAATAAAACAAAGAGATAATTCTATTCTACATATGGGACCCAGAAAAAGCTTTATGGAGGAAGTGATCCTTAACTATTATTTTCAGTGATGAAGAGATATTCTCCAAGGATACCAAAGGAAAACAGGACATTCCAGACAGAGACAGCTCTGTGAATCAAGAAACTGGGGGTGTGAATTAGCAAAGCTCAGGAGGAGGAAAAGTGGTTTTTCATGCTAGAAGATAGACAAGAGAGGGAGGGAGGAAGACTGGAAGGGAGGGAGGATGGTGAGAGGGACAGAAGGAGAAGTGGATGTAGACAAAAGGAAAAACAGGCTTAAATAAAGCAGCCTCTCCTTCACTAAGCTAACAAGTCTATAATTTACATTGGAAGGAGGAAAAACCATTAAACAATCTCAGGCAAAAAAGAAAACCTTCAAATATGTAATTTACACATATCCTTTCAACTTCTATATGGCCAGTGAGAGGAGAAGGTCGAGAAAATCACAGGAAGACTGAATTCTTAGATGCCTATTGCTAAACTAAAAAAGCAGATAGGAGAATTCTGAGCAGAGCCTTGATAATAGAGATTCAGAAACAAAATTCACAACAAGTGATCAGAAATAGGATAAAAAAGAAAAAAAATGCACCAGAACAGCATATGGTTTGTGGACTACCTTATATTTCCTAAAGAGCCTAGAAGACTCCTGATTTAAAGACAAATGCTTAATGATTTAAAGTATTTTTCCATGCCTACATTTCATAAATTAATGCATTCAGATTAGAGTTGAAAAGCACATTAGACTAACAGAATACCTTTACTTAGGCTCAGTCCTTTATAAGCACATTTTAAAGCTGCATATTGAATTTGACCTGAAAATAATAAGAGGTAGTTTTTAGATAGTCAGATGAACATTTTCATGATATAATATTTGACATTTTATTGTGTCCTTATTTGTATTAAGCTCTTAAATTAATCCTGCATATTCAGGTGAATTGGAAAGAGTGTCTAGTAATTTGTGAAGTGCCTTAACAGTCTGGATAGGAAGCAAATACATAAATTTCTGAAGAGCATTATTAACTTATACTGACTGACTCAGAAGAATGTAACAGTGTTCACATTGGTTGAGCTGGCTCTATACTTCCTTTGCTTATGCTAAACTCATTTACAATTCTTCTGAATGGTATAGTTGTAAGGGAAAAGAAGAATTTATAATCTAATAATCTCTGAATTTTAATGTAAAAATGCCCAACAAACAAATATACATGAAAGTAGAAAGCTGGTTGAGCCTGAGTTCTCCTAGCTCTGGGTATTTGATTTTCAGGATCAAAAAAGACTTTGGCTCCAGAGTCACTGAGTAGAGGTAGTGCAACTATGAGGCTGTTAGGTGACAGACTTGATGGCTATATTAGGACTGTCTTAGCTACCTTCTAAGTTCTTCACAGGTAGACATTCACTTTATTGACTTTAGTCTTTTCTTTTTGTAAATAAAAACTGTTAGCCTCCAACCCAAACAGACACTTAGTGAGGAAAAATTGTCTCTGAACTATTTTTCTTTAAAATATTTTTTACAGTTGTTTGTGTGTGTGTGTGTGTGTGTGTGTGTGTGTGTGTGTGTGTGTGTGTGTGGTGTCTTTCATATGTTTGTATTTGGGGTGTGGGCTTGTCCATGCCATGGTTTGCACATGGAGGTCTGTGCCTGTATTCAGCTTCCACTTTGAGATATGGTCTTTTGGTGTTGGTTGCAGTGTATGGCCTGCTGACTGACCCAGGAACTTCCTGGGAGTTTTCTGTCTCTGTCTCATAGCTCCCTGTAGGAGAACTGCACTTATAGATACACACTAGCATGCCCAGCTTTATACGGGTTCTGGAGATTCAAATTCCAGTACATGTTTGTATGGCAACAGCTTTACCCATCTGCCCAATCCCTAGGAAAGAGCAAAAACTGCAGGCCCAAGAGTCATGTGTGATTCTAGCCAATGGTGGCAACTCAAGATAGAGATGGGTAGCAGAATAAAGCCCAGTTTAGGAGATTAGTGATAACAATTAGAACAGTGAAACTAGAGTCTGGTGCATCTGTGGAAACTCAGCCAAAGTTTGGTTTAGTAAGATTAAGAAATAAAAGAACCTTTTGTAAGAAACTTAGAAGAGGATAAATGTGGCTTAGAATGGGATGTTTATATAGGTGTATACATATCCTAGAAAAATAGAATCAACATTTTATATCATTTCTAGGTAACAGATACTATCTTTAATTTGTCACGTCTTATATGTTCAGATAAAGTTGCTTTTTATTGACAACAGTTCTTAAAAGCTAGCCCAAGCATCATGAGGCTATTTCATAAAGACAAATTCAATTATGAGTCAACACATACATGTGATTTTTGAAACAAAGATGTTCATTTTAGACATCATCACACAGTAACCTGACAGATAGATCATGTAGAGCCAAAGAAGTTAAACTCCTACATCCTGCAAGGATTGAGCTCCGTGGGTGCAAAGAGGCTGAAGAGAAGGCAAACATGCAGTTACTTGAGAAGAAACACTGATCAGTCAGAATGGGCTCTTAGATGGCCAAGCTACAGCATCCTGGAAGCTCTGCATGTTTATTATATACAGTTGAACAGGGAGGCGGGTTTAGCTGATGCCGGCAGGAGATCCTCTGTAGGAGAGCAGTCTTCAGGCTCTAAGCAGCTTTGAGGAGAAAGCTTTGGTAGTCATTTTTGCACACACTATGGACATTTGCATTTGGACCAGAAGAGAAAGCTTTTCCATTTCCCTGAGCATAGCAACAAGGAGGCTTTGCTATTTCTGATGGGTCAAAAGCACTGGAGTCCTTGACTCAGCCATGCTCATCTTAACAACACATATTCACTAGGACTTAACTTGCCTCCTACCATAACCCACACTTTAAAAATTGTGATAGTCTCTCTCTCTCTCTCTCTCTCTCTCTCTCTCTCTCTCTCTCTCTCTCTCTCTCTCACACACACACACACACACACACATACACACACACACACACACACACAGAGAGAGAGAGAGAGAGAGAGAGAGAGAGAGAGAGAGAGAGAGAGAGAGAGAGAGAGAATGAATTAGCTCTAGAGAAAATGAAAGGGTGATACTGGGGCTTCACTCTGAGGTAGATTTTCCTGTATCTTTCCAACAAATTCTTTTACTAGAGGGTTGAATTTAAGTTTGATTTTTCTAATACAAACAATACCTCATTTGTTCAAAAAGTGCATGGCCCTTTCTCTAGCATATACCAAACAGTAAAACTGAGACCACAAATAGCCAGGGCTACAATGGCACTGGCCAAGGAAGACAATACAATTGGCATTGTTTTTGATTTTTAAAAAAATCCATTGCAGGCTTGGCATGGTGCCACATGCCTTTAATTCCAGCACTCAGGAGGCATAGGCAGGTGGAGATCTGTGAGTTTAGTTCAGCCTGGTCTACAGAGCGAGTCAAGCCAGCCAGTGCTATGTAATGAGACCCTATCTCAAAAAAAAAAAAATTGGTGAATAAACCAAAGTGTATCAAATACTTCTTGTTAAAATGAGCTGTTTGTAACAGAAATATATATATGTAAGTGCACACACACACACACACACACATGCATTTCAACACTGAGGAAATGTAGACTTTTCTCACAGTCTTTGTGACTATTGAAAATAATGCCATAAACGCTTACAAGATTCAGCAGCATGATGATTACGAAATTGATACAGACAGCAGCAGCAGATGTAGCAAACTGCCAGTGCTGCTTGATGAAATTCCACTTGAATGATGCAAATTGTTCCATGACAACCAGGCGGTACACGACAACTGCAAACACGGCTGTGATGACCAAGGAGATCTGCAGAGTAAGAGCACAGAGAGTACACTTGGTCTTTTGTGTCACTAAAAGTGACAAGCCAGCCACACATTAGTACTTCAAAAGTTGAAAGTATTTGTCTTTCTGGGAAAAAATACATAAATTATGTTGTCTCCTTTAAGGAAGGAAGTTAAACTAGACTTAGAAAGCAATGCAAGATTTAAGCTTAAACCTACAAATGCTATGAGGTGATACACTTTTAGTTAGCCAGATTGAAGCATTACATTTGCAAGTATACGTCAAAACATCATGCTTCATGTGCTAAGTACACACTTTATCTATTCTATTAAATGCATAAATAGTAACTCGTTGCTACAGTATGCACCCAGCATCTGTAAAGCCCTCAATTCAATCCCAAGCACTCAAAGACTATATGTAATAAACAAAATCAAAACAGAATCAAGAAGTATTCAAGCTATTTTAGTATGGAAAATAGTTATCATACTAAAGTGCAAAATTCTGTCCCAAGCCCCTCTTTCAAATGGAGTGCTTAGTTTTAAGGCGACATTTCAGTTGTAGAGACTAACTCTCAGAATTTCTACTTTATGTTAGCTGTTCTTCCAAATAGTATTTATTCAAATAGATGCTGAGATGCTCTGAGGAAATGTCACAAACTGGCTGTAGTTTCCAATTATAGGTGGCACGTGCGCATGCGTGCTTGCGTGTGTGCGTGAGTGAGTGTGTGTGTGTGTGTGTGTGTGTGTGTGTGTGTGTGTGTTACAGAAAAGAGTCATTTTCTTTTGCATTCTTAGGAGTACAAAAATGAGTTGGTATGCCAGACTATCCTTCTAAACCTGGAATCCCACAGCATTCTCATACCAATGACTATATTTTACCATGAAGAAGATTCCTGAGACAGACACAAGAAGACGTGTGACTTTGTCAGATGAAGGCTGGTGAGGCTCAGGTTTCCCTGTGATGGGGTTTATCACCTCCATTCTGTAATATTTTGCTTCAAACTGGGGGCGAAGTGTTTCCTATGAGAGAAACTAAGGTTACTTAAATAGCAAGTCCACAAATTAAAAAAAAAAAAATTCCAAGAATTAACACAAACTCTTAAACTTAGCCTGCCTTTGTGTCATTTGCTGAAAGACACAACCTTTTAAAGAACAATGTTACTTAAATTTCAAATAAAACCCTGGGTGTATTTTTAATTAACACAATTTTCTATGCATCCACTCTAAGAAAACATTATAGAAATGGTTTTAGCAATATATGCTTCATCGTTGATCCCTGTTACCTTCATGAAGTGAGGAATCTTGTCAATGTGTTTTAAAGATATGAATCTGTCCCTGGTCTGTGCATTGAGGAGCTCTAAGCTTTATGATTTCCCACATTCCTTAACGCCTGCCTTCCTGATAGCTTACCTCCTCTTCTTCCCATTCAATAAGGTCCCAAGCATAGGTCAGTATACTTCTTCTTCTTTTCCAAAACTCAAGAAAGACTGTGGCTATAAATATAACAACAACAATAATAATGATAATAATAATTATACAGTAATAATAATTCTCCATCACTAACACACCACATTGTTTTTCTTCAGATTGGTATATTTTATCATATAATTAAATTCTTTATAGTGATTAAGTTGTTATTAAATAAATATTGGAATTTGAACTTCTATCACCTTCCTTTCTGGTTTTTATATAATGCTGTCTATATGCATGACTAAGGACAGGCAAATTTTAACACTGAAATTGGTGATGTTTTTGTTGGCATGGTATATTGAAGTGATGCTGGGAGAGAAAGTCAAGATTAGAGAGCAAAATGCTGTTGTCTTTTTTATGCTTATTCAAAATTACCTCAAAACTTCAAATTTTCATCTACTAATGATAATCAAAACCTGATACTATTCTTCCAATACCCAAGAGAAGTGGTGGAAACAAAGCTCCTCAAAGGCTGAGGGACACCCAACTGGATCAGGCCCTCTGAATAGGTGAGACATTTGATTGGCTTGATCTGTTTGGGAGGCATCTAGGCAGTGGTACCGGGTCCTGTGTTCATTGCATGAGTTGGCTGTCTGAAACCTGGGACTTATGCAGGGACACTTGGCTCAGTCTGAGAGGAAGGGACTGGACCTGCCTGGACTGAGTCTACCAGGTTGATCTCAGTCCTCGGGGGAGGCTTTGGCCTGGAGGAGGTGGGAATGGGAGGTGGGCTGGGGGGAAGGGGAGGGGGCAGGAGTGGGGAGAACAAGGGAGTCTGTGGCTGATATGTAGAACTGAATGATATCGTAAAATAAAATAAAAGGAAAAAAAAGGAAGGTAACAGTTGAAAAAAAAATATGTGAGAGACTGTGGCTGCACTTTACACCTTTGAGGATATTGTGACTCTAGCTAAGAGCTAATCTGTACATTCCCAAATGTTTAATGTACTATCTGTACGAGTATCCATCTATTTTCTATGCTTGTATTTTGGTCAAGGCACTGTAACCTCAAAGATCATCATATCTAGCAGAAGAAGACACTGGTCTTCACAAATAAAATGTAAGAGTTATAATGAGGAAGATTTACAGTATAATTAGCAAGATACAGTTTTAAGAAAAGTTCGGGTTGATGAAGCAAAGTCAGGTCTTTCAATGGGATTTCATTATTTTCTTGACTTCAGTGCCAAAGAATGGGAAAAGTGGAGATTTTGAGATTTTTTTATTATGACTTAATTTTATAATTAAAAGTCAGAATATATATTAGTTATTAAATACCATATTCAGTTACTTTACATTACATTTTAATCTCATTTTAAAATGTATAAAATTCCTTTTTATGTATTATTAATTTTATTTAGGAGATAATTGATCATCTCCTAAAATTTTCAAGAAGACGATGAAAATTATGATTACTCAGATTTGAATATAGAGGCAATACAAGCCTGTGTCTATAATCGTAGATCCAGGGCTGGTGCTCTTCACTTTCAAGCCTGGCTGGTGCCTGCAGGTTCTCTCTGCCATTCCTGGATGTCCCATAAATACTATGTACTGATTTCTTACAAAATCTTAAAAGAGTAGTAATGACTAAAAGAGGCAACATCACCAGACTTCACTGATTAAAAAACAAATGAGGTTTTCCCTGCACTGGGTTAGCTTTTAAAATAACAGACTACAACCACTATTACCAACAGAGGGATCTTAAAAGACTTAAAAGGGAAGTTGGATGGAAGGAAATGAGAGAGAGAGAGAGAGAGAGAGAGAGACAGACAGACAGACAGACAGACAGACAGAGACAGACAGAGACAGACAGAGACAGACAGAGACAGAGACAGAGAGACAGAGACAGAGAGAGAATATGAGGCACGGTTTTAATTAAGCAATGATAAGAGGCCATGACTTCTGGCCCAGAGCACTTTACATTTTTAATATGGACAATAACGCAGAATGTTCAATCACATTTTAATTGACATTAGTCTCAGTCAAGGCTTACAGTTGAACTGTGTGAAATTGGCTCTTAACGTCCTCACTAGCACGCACTTGAACAAGAGGCATCTAACAGAAAATCTAAATAAAATAAAAGTGGTCTTTTAACAATTGAAGTTTCAAAGCAATAAGGTTCAGGAACAGATACTGAGTCTAGGCAAGATGGCATTTTCATTGAACTCAATATTGAATTGGGCTGTGTGTTAAAAGTCCATTCTCAGCAAGACACATTTATTTCATGCATGGCTTATTTATTGGAGCTCTTAAGTGAATCCATATTCTTACTTTTTAAATTTAATTAGAAAGAAAGCTTCCAGAATAATTTAGTGTGCCAGACATAGAGGAAGGATGAAATTTATTACTTATAAATAACTACTAAACTTACTAATTAAATAAAAATCTAACTTGAAAAATTATAACTGTCATTGCTTCTGGCGATCAGCCAAAGTGATAGATACAGTGTATTCTTTCTTTAATGAAGGGATGTTTTCACAAGTTCATACATGCTTCAAAAATAGTAATACTGTGCTTAGTTTATGGATTTTTGATGTATTTAACTTATACTTTATTTTTATTTATTTATTTTATTAAAAAATAAAGCACAGGGACAAATAGCCAAACGAATGGAAACACATGAACTATGAACCAAAGGCTGAGAGGCCCCCAACTGGATCAGGCCCTCTGAATAGGTGAGACAGTTGATTGGCTTGATCTGTTTGGGAGGCATCTAGGCAGTGGTACCAGGTCCTGGGCTCACTGCATGAGATAGCTGTTTGAAACCTGGGACTTATGCAGGGACGCTTCGCTCAATCTGGGAGGAGGGGACTGGACCTGCCTGGACTGAGTCTATCAGGTCGATCTCAGTCCTCGGGGGTGGCCTTGATCTGGAGGTGGTGGGAAAGGGGGTGGGCTGGGGGGAAGGGGAGGGGGCAGGAAGGGGTCGAACAAGGAAACCTGTGGTTGTTATGTAGAACTGAATAGTATTGTAAAATAAAATAAATTAAAATTTTTTTTATTCATTTTACATCCAATCAAAGATACCCCTCTTCCCTCCTCTCACCCCTCCAGCCTCCCCCTCCCAACCCACCCCCATTACCTCCTACAAGAAGGTAAGACCTCCAATGGGGAGGTACATTTAGTAGAGGCAGGTCCAAGACCCTCCCCCTGCCTCAAGGCTGTGGGAAGTATCCCACCACAGGTAGTGGGCTCCAAAAAGCCTGATCATGCACCAGGGATGGATTCTGACTACTGCCAGGGGGCCCCTTACGCAGATCAAGCTACACAACTGTCTCACTATGCACAGGACCCAGTCCAGTCCCATGCAGGCTGCACAACTGTTGATCTAAATTTCATGTTTATTTATTTTTTATTTAAAATATTTTTTTCACTTTACATACCATCCCTAGTTCCCCCTTCATCCCCTTCTCCTGCCCTCCCCCCATTTACCCCCATCCCACCCCCTATCCAATCCTCAGAGGGGGTAAGGCCTCCCTTGGGTAGTCAACAAAGTCTGGCATACCAAGTTGAGCCAGGGCCTAGCCCCTTCCCCCTGCATCGAGACTGAACAGTTATCCCACCATAAGGAATGGGTTCCAAAAAGCCAGTTCATGCATCTGGGATATTAAAAATGATTATGTATTATGGAATGTGATATGGTCATGCAAGCCAAACTCCCTACTGCTCACCATAGGAGTTAAAATTGCTGTGACACCAAGAAATGCAAACCTGGCCGGGTGTGGTGGCGGCGGCGCGGCGGCGGCGCATGCCTTTAATCCCAGCACTCGGGAGGCAGAGCCAGGCGGATCTCTGTGAGTTCAAGGGCAGCCTGGTCTACAGAGTGAGTTCCAGGAAAGGCGCAAAGCTACACAGAGAAACCCTATCTCGAAAAATCAAAAACAGAAAAAAAAAGAGAAAGAAATGCAAACCTGGGTGTTATTTATTTGTGGCGCTATTTACCACGTGAGAGAAAACACCAGATACAATGGAACTCACTATAAGAGTTTTATTAGGAGAGGGTGAAGAGGCGTGCAATAAACCTACTAGAAGCAAAATGGGGAAAAAGGTGGCAGGAGAACGGGTGGAATCTGCTTTTATGGGTCCCCCGAGCAAGCACATATGGGCTTATGTAGCTACGCAATGCATGCAGACAGATGATGTAGGATGCAAGGCCCTGGGGTGACTAAGCATTCTGCCTGCCTGATGGACAGTGCATTCATGGTCATGTAGCTGGGGAGTAGCTAGGAATTCTGACACTGGGGAAGCCCACACTGTTGTTATGATGTCTGGGCATGGTAGAGCACATCCCTGTCCCAGGACTAGGAGGCAGAGTCAGGCATACCTCTGTGAGTTCTAGGCCAGCCTTTTCTTTTTTCTTTTCTTTTCTTTTCTTTTCTTTTCTTTTCTTTTCTTTTCTTTTCTTTTCTTTTCTTTTCTTTTCTTTTCTTTTCTTTTCTTTTCTTTTCTTTTCTTTTCTTTTCTTTTCTTTTCTTTCCTTTCCTTTCCTTTCCTTTCCTTTCCTTTTCTTTTCCTTTCCTTTCCTTTCCTTTTCTTTTATTTTATTTTTGGTTTTTCGAGACAGGGTTTCTCGGTAGCTTTGCGCCTTTCCTGGAACTCAACTTGGTAGCCCAGGGTGGCCTCGAACTCACAAAGATCCGCCTGGCTCTGCCTCCTGAGTGCTGGGATTAAAGGCGTGCACCACCACCGCCCGGTAGGGCCAGCCTTTTCTACACAGTGAATTCTAGGCTAGCCAGGATTGCATACTGAGAATCTGTCTCAAAACTAAACAACTCCAACAGTTTTAGAACATTTGTTTGGTATTTTTGTTTGTTTGTCTTTTTTTTAAGGCAGAGTTTTTTTGTGTGTGTAGCTTTGGAGCCTATCCTGGAACTCACTCTATAGACTAGGCTGGCCTTGAACTCACAGAGATCCGCCTGCCTCGGCCTCCCGAGTGCTGAGATTAAAGGCATGTACCACCATTGTCCTGCTTTTATTTTATTTTATTTTATTTTATTTTATTTTATTTTTGGAGTTTGTTTTCAATGATGGGCAGAGAACTCACTCTACCACCATCCTACAATATCAAACAGAAGTAAGTAAATACTTTTTTCTTTTGAGACAGTTTCTCACTGTGTATGTTAGGCTAGCCTAGAGCTTTCTGTATTGCTCCAGCTAGTCTCAAAACACTGAATATCCTGCTTCAGTCTTCAGACTGCTGCTGTTAGAGACATGAATTCACGTATACAGTCAACACTAATTAAGAAAAAGAACAAAGCAGATCAGATACATTACTTGGCTAGATCCTCATAACAACAGTGTGGTCTTCCCCAGGCTTGAATTTTCTGATGTCACGGGAATTTTAACTCCTGTCGTTAAGCAGTAGGGAGTTCAGCTTGCATGACCATTGCCATTACATAATCAGGTTTAATTTAGCTATTAGCACAAATGAGAAGCACAGGGACTAGAAATGATCTGACAAGTAGGCTGAGCAAAAACAAACAGAACCCTGAGCAGTTAGTCCCCTGGTAGAACTGTCTTATAGATGACTATAAGGAAACAGTGGTTTGGGATACAGTGGGGCAATTGCAATGAATCCATAGCAGCTGAGGTACACAAGACCTCAGCAGGCTCAGGCCAAGACGAAGTGCAGCATGGAGCACAGAGGTGGGTTCCTACTGTAAGGAACAGAGGAAGCACTGAGTGAGTGAAGTCCTGGGTGAATGTATTTTTGACATGAGCAAGGCCATGCAAGGACTCTGAGACCAATTGGTCCATGGTAAATTGGCAAAGACATTAATCTTATAGGCCAGGTTCAAGAGAGATGGCAAAGCTTTCCCCAGGAGTATGAGTATGAAGTTTTATGAGGGACTGATCAGTGTGTGGGAAGACTAGCAATTACAGCTTCTGCCTCCTGGATGTTTACAGACTGAGGCTACTAACCTACAGAGGCCTCAGCTAACTCTTCCCTATGTACTGTACCGAATGGACATGAGGTTCTGGGTGGTGGTGGTAGTGATTGGAGAATCCCACCCGATGCCAGCTTCTTCGTATGTGTGTCTCTGTGAATGCCCTTTCTTCATCTCTTTGCTGGCCCTAGCCAGCATTTCAGGACCCAGGCCTGAAGGGAAATGATAGGCACCCACCCTTAACTAAAGAGACAATTGACCATTGAGAGTTTCTAGGAGAACGAAAGTCAGTTTGTGCTAAGACTGTACCTGATAAGTTGAGCACATTCCAGTGGAAGGCCCCACATCAGTCTATAAAGGCTGCACAAATTGTATTTGATCAGATTTTAAAAAAATATACCAAGTTGAGTGCATACAAAAGGGTGGAGGACCTGGGAGGAGTTTGGGAAAAGGGTAAACAATACTAAACCACATAGCACAAAATTCACAAACACCTAAAGAATATTTTTAATTAAAAAATGAAAATTTTGGAGAGAGACCAGCTTCTTTTCATTCTATTGAATTGCCTTGTCCAGCCTCGGTGTGAAGGTTTTTGCTTTGTCTTATTGTGTCTTGCATTTTGTCGTGTTTGGTTGCTGTCTCTTGGAGGTTTGCACTTTTCTAAGGGGAAATGGGCGGGGGTCTGAGGAAGAGGGGAAGCAGAAGGAGCTAGGAGAACTGGGGGCAGGGGAACCTGTGGTCAGGGATGTATTTATGAGAGAGGTATTTATTTTCAATAAAAATAAATAGGTAAAAATCATGGCTTGCTCTTAAAAAAGTGAAGATTTATTTGACTTACTGGTTTACATGTTGCCTAACATCATCCCAAAATAAAAAGCAAATTTCAAATGATGGGTGTAGAAGATGGAAACACAGTTAATGCTTTTCTTCTCTCAGAGATTATAGGACTCTTTCCCCCTGGTTCCAACACATCTCTCTGCCAGTTTCTCCTTATATAGCCCAGGTTAGCCTAGAATTCATGGTCTTTTTGTCTTAACTTGGATTATCAATATGCATCACCACATCCTGAGAGAATTCCATTCTCACTAGAAGGAATAGGATGCAGAAGGAGGTTGAATTGGCATCTAGGTCAGCACTGAGTACAAGGCATGGGGTGCCATGGATCCAGCACTTCAAAGACCCATTTGACAAATAATGAAAGTGTTTGGGTAGTAGCTCCACCTCAACACCTGGCACCCTAGCATCCCTATACCTAAAGAGCCTAGAATGTTTGGAAGGAGTCTGGTGGATGATCCACCTCAACTTCCCTCCCCATCTCTTTCCCTAAATCTACCCCTTCAAAGCTCACCAAAAACATCTCCTCCCCAAACCTACCCCTTCAAAGCCAGTCAAACACAGCTCCTCCCCCAGAGAGGCTCAAGACCACAACCACAGGGTATATAAGTGACATCTCAGAAAACAGACAGGTGGTTCTTCCAGTCTGGCTTCTTTCTACAGGGTGGGGAATCGCGTGGGAGCACTTTACCCATTAAACCTGGACTTTCTAATTTGGTCTGATTCGGTTTGCTGAGTCACTGGAGAGGCCTTCAGGAGGCCTAAAACTTATCAGAAAGCAGCAAAGACATTTTAGTTATCTCCTGGTAATCATTGGAGGGAAGCTTGGCATGCACAGTTGACTTTGTGATCCTGCATGATTATCCAGTCTCTGAAGTAAGCAATGGATAAAAGAACACAGGAGCGTTAATGACAAAGGCCCAGACAGGGTTTAGAAGATAGGAGTGTGGGACATTGAGAGATATAGAAATTGGAACTGGGCAGATTCATTGTCCTTCGCATCTTATAGCCTGAAAAAAATTTAATGCTCTGATTGTGCCTCCGGCCATTTGCTTTAATAATACCTCTGGGAACAACCACATAACTTTACTTGTATTTTTTGAGACAGGGTCTCACTATGTAGCTCTGGCTATCTTGGAACTCACTATGTAGACTAGACTGGCCAGGACTCACTATGTGGATCAGGCTGGGCTTGAAATTAGAAACTCAGAAATTAATTTGCTTCTGCCTCCCAGATGCTTGGATTAAAGGTGTGTGCCACCACACCTGGCTATGCATTAGTATTTTTTCAAAGCTCCTAAAGTTTTCTAATATGCAGTGAATGTTGCATACCATCTCCTAGGTAAAACAGTCATACTGATAAAAAAAAAATGAAACTGAAATCAACGTCACACTTCTTGACATAGTAGAACCTCAGTGCCAAAGCTGTAGACCAAACTGACACGAAAAATGACTAACATTTTGTCTCAGTTTGTAACCATATAGGAAGCACTTTTGGATCATGCAATGCATACAGCCCTTAACAACATCTGTAATGCTCAATCTCACAATTATTAACAAAAGTCTGCATGTCATCTATTATACATGATGTGTGCTACACAGCAGTAATGATTATTGACCAGATTAGAAATTTGGGATTTTTAAAGCTGAAGTGGACTGTGGAAGTTAGCCTACTTCTCAGATTACTACCTTTCTACCCTGGAAAGCATCCCTCCGTGTTACTGGGTAGAATTGAGAATTGAGATGCTGATAGGTGAGAATGGAGAGCTGAGAGCAAGTTGTGATAATCATGATACCATTGTGAAATAAATGTCCTGGAGATGTGAGGAAACAAAAAAAATGAGAAGAAATCAAATCCCATGGAACTCACAGGAGGGAGCCTGGAGTGCAAAGACAAGACAGTGGCCCCAAATGAACATGGCGACAGGAGTGAGGCAGTGGAGAAGGGAAGGAGTACACTAAAGCTTACTCATTAAAAAATAAAAATGCCTTACGATAAAAAGTGTATGAAGTGAAGCCATGGTTAATTTTTAAGAGAGGGAAAAAAAGTCAATGCAGGGATAGACATGGGACAGCTTAGAAGTAGAATTGCACATAAGCGTGTGTGTGCGCAGATGTGTAAGGTATAGTACTATTATGAATATGTAATGCTCAAAGAACATGTATCATATATTAATAGAAATTGTCTGGGAGAAGTAGATCACAGAGCGCATGCATGTTCTGCAGAGTACAGGCCTGTATAGAGGAGCATGCGATGATCCCATTCTTTCTCTACAGAGGAACACAGATTGTTCATGTTCACCGTAAGTAAGGGGACCAGGCACAGACTGCTCATGTTTCCTCATTTAGAGTGAACAGCTAGAGAACAGAATCACAGGGTCATGTAAAGGAGGTTAGGGGATGATGTGGATTGTTTCAAGTTATTTATTTATACAGAAGTCACAAAATAGAAGGCCTATCATGATTGAGACCTTCCTGACCCTGTAAGGTCAACAAACCTGTAAAGAACTCATAATACTTAATAGAGTTTCATTTGATTCTTTTCAATTTCTTAATCCATTCCTCGTGTGTGTGTGTGTGTGTGTGTGTGTGTGTGTGTGTGTGTACATGTATGTGCTTGTGCATACCTGTACATATTCATGCAGAGGCCAGCAGAGGATATTGGATCACTCTCTGCCTTCTGCCTTATTTCTTTGAGAAACTGTCTCTGAATTTGGACCTAGGCTGACAGCCAGCATATCCCAGCAATCTTCCTGTCTCGGTATCTCTCCCACCCTCCCAACAACCACATAGCACCAAGGGAGGGTTATGGGTACATGTGTGACCAGGCCCAGCTTTTTACATACCTGCTCGGATCTGAATCAGATCTAACCCATGTGCAGCACACATTCTTACCGCTAAGCTATCTCTCCAGGCCCTGACCTTGTTACCGTTTTCCATGCTAAATGGTCTATAAAGGTTTGTTAAAATGACTTGAGCTTCCAGGGGTTTGGCTGTTACTCCTTGTCTTGTGCTATTTGCATTATTCCAGGCTTTCATGTTATGCTACATGGAATTTCACTGGGATAGGGGAAGACTCAGTCACTGACCAGAGACTCCCTCTTTCCTTGTCTGTTTCATGGTATCAAGTATCAAGTTCTATTTTATTTTGGAAAAAATAAAATCTGCAAACTACTTTACTACATTTCTAAGGGGAAATGGGTTTTGAAAAAGCAGAGAAAAAGGATGAAGTCCAATTCCAAATGATGCTAAATATGTCTGTACCTGGAGGACAAAATGAAATACATGTATTGTATTCATCAAAGGAGATAAAGCCTTGGAGCCTTCTCCGTGGAAAGCCCACCTGAAGCAGGCCGATTCAGAGCAGCAGACTGCCAGTTTGGACTTCACCCAAGTGCAACTGAAGACCTTCCTTTATTCTAGGATTTATTTTCGGTAACATCCTCAAGTATAAAGTGTTTTCCCTGTGCAGTATTGCAACACCATTACACACAGGGTAGAATTAGAGACCTCGTGGAACAGGTTCTACACTTAGGAAAAAAAGGGCCATGAATATGGTACACTTCCATGGGGTACATTCCTGTTTGTTTTTAAGCTAACATCTTATCAGAATGCAATAATGGCCTAGAGATGGCTTTTGGTCTGGAAAGCCTGTGAAAGAAGAATGTGTGTGAAGGGGAAGATCTGAAGGCTGACCTCAGCCCTGCCTACCTCAGAGAAACATACCTGGGACTAGTCTAGACTTGTTAGTCTTAGTTCAAGCTCTCTCTCTCTAACTTCACATGCAGTGTCTCACCCACACACTCCCATCCTCTCTCATTCTCTAACATTAAGTAAGAGAGAAGATGCTAAAATAGTCAGTCTTGCTAAGTTCTGGAACTATCTACAAGTTTCTGAAATCATTAACTGTTTTTTTCCTACCTCTTAGGAAAATCCACGGAGAAATAAGAAGCAGGAGGCTGAAGGAGGAGGGTCACTGAAGCCCATGATTTGAGCAGATATGAGGTGAGAAGAAAGAGAAGGAATGGCAGAGGAGGGGAGATAAAGGAGAGATGGTAGAAGGGGACTGGAGGAAGAACTCTCACTATAATCTTGACCGGCAAAGACACCCAAGGATTTGAGCTTTGAATCCCACTCTCTTCCATGGTAGAAGTAGAGAAGCAGCTCCATCAAGTTATCCTCTGTTCTCCACATGCATTTCTTGGCATAGGTGCAAAAGCATAGACACACACACACAACACACACACACACACACAAGTAATCAATTAATTAAATGTAATAAAAAATAAAACTAAGAAATCTTCTGTGACTTAATTTGATTTTGGAATTTCTATATTAAATAGATATTGTAGTACCACTTATTCAAATTAAGATAGGTACTCACATTTTAGTTACTAAAATATTAAATGTGCCTATACAAATATAAACATGACAGCCTTTTATCTTTGATTTTTTAAAAAAAATATCATATTTTAAGTGTGTGTGTGTGTGTGTGTGTGTGTACATGTGTGTGAATGCACACATGTCTGTGAATATGAGCAGAAAAGGACCAAAGAGAACGTATGATACCCTGGAACTGGAGTTATAGGCAGTTGTGAGCCACTGGATGTGGGTGCTGGGAATTGAGGTTTCCCCAAAGAGCAGCAAGAGCTGCTAACTGCTGGGCCATCTCCCAGCCCCTACAGTGCATTCTTATCAAACAAGTAAAACACTGTTAAGTCTGAGGCTGCTTTTCCTTGTGGTCCTTTCTCACTTTACCTTTCATCTGTTTGGTAGAGTTTCTGGTTAATTTTGTTTGACATTTTTTTTATTACAAATGTAATACCAAGCAGAAATAGCTGGATCAAGACTTTTGTTGAAATCTAGTTATATAGGGGTTTGTGCCAAATGAATTACACTTGTAGAGAAGCACTATAGTCATCACTGTCCCATTAATAGACAGCAACTATCGACATAGGCACTCAAGTATTTTTCTTAAACAGTGTATTTAAGAATTGTATCTTAATGATGTTCAAAGGAGTGATCACACAGCTGTTAATTTATAAAGAAAAAGGAGACATGATTTAAGCTTTCCATCTCCATCTATTGTTAATATCTGGAATAGCTGTGCCTCCCAGAAAACCGCTCAAAATTCGAATCCTTCATTTTTCCTGATTGGCAGATGTCAGCAACCTAAACATTATAAAGTATTTACTTTTTCTACCTTTAAACTTTTGTCTGGGTCTGGATGTAGTAACATAGTTAGAACATACTGATAAAAACATAGAAAATGCCACAAAAAATTACTAACTTCTTTTTCATAACAAACACAATAAAATATACCTTGATCAAAGTCTTGTCTTTAGAATACCTATGAATGGATGGTAGTTCGCTGGACAAAGAGCATGGGTTAAATTAGGAATCATCTGGGCTTAAATGATGTCTGTATTCTTTTCTGAATGTATGGTCTTGGGTAAATTAAAAAATAGCGAATGTCCATTTTGAAACTTAAAATGAGACTAATAAATAGACTTCATAATGCTTTCTGGAAAATAAAGTTATAGGCAGTTTGTCAGTGGTCTGTTTCTGTTTAATGGACTTAAAGGGTATACTAAATTCTAATTACTGTCTTTAAACTCCTAGTTGTTGCACACAAGAGAATTTGTAGCAAAATACTTTGGTTTCCAATCCATACCTATATTTCACATTTTCTGATTCTTGATATAAAACTCAATAACATGCAATTTTTCAAGCAATAACTGATCTGCTCATAGTTTGCTGTGTGTAAAAGCATCCTGTAAACATAGCTACAATGTTGACTTTCTTCAAGTAGGGGATGGCAGAGTGGCCCTGAGTGTTTCTGACAGCAGACAGTAGGAATATGGAGTCAGGATATGCTTAGTTTGTGTATAGGAAGGCACATATATGTGCTATACCAGCACTTTCACATGTTGCCTAATTATTTCAAACTGTGCTCATGCAGCAAGGGATCCTGAGGAATGTTGTTGGCATTCCTATGTTGAGTCTCTCAGGAGCCATGCCAGGGCTTATGTGGTTATCTGCTTATCCTCCATCGGCTCAGCACAGACAATGAGAGAGGTTAGTTTTGAAATGTAGTGAGCTTTGAACTATGGAATTTATAACAATCTTAAAAATTGCACAATACATTCAGCATTATAAAGTTGAATATGTTTTATACTATCAATAATAAAAATGGTATTGACTTAGACAATCTGGAGGGAAAGGAAAGTATAATTCTGTCTGGTGTTCTTGAGTTGTGTTACTGACTGTTCCCTAAAGAGGCAATATTTGAAAAAAAAGTCAGAAAAATCAAGATCAAAAGCATCCCAGAGAAGTATCAAGAAGTGAACTGATAAAATGTGAGCTCTATACTCTGCTTTGCTGTATATTCTTTTGGAGCCCTTGACATGTGTGGTTTCCTTATTCATCTCACTTATTACCCTGTTGGTTT
This sequence comes from Peromyscus leucopus, assembly GCF_004664715.2. Classification (NCBI taxonomy): domain Eukaryota; kingdom Metazoa; phylum Chordata; class Mammalia; order Rodentia; family Cricetidae; genus Peromyscus; species Peromyscus leucopus. Next base: position 85,368,617 of record NC_051066.1, read on the forward strand.
TGAGTCAGAGACCTAAATGACCCCTCTTGTTTCAGTCCCCTGACTGCTGGGAAATTGTTTAGATGCAGATTTCCATACAGTGTCTCCATTCTCCTTCCCTTTGTGCCTAATTTTGTGTTTTGTATGACTTGTTTTTTTTTTTTTTTTTTTTTTTTTTTTTTTTCGAGACAGGTTTCTCTGTGTAGCTTTGCCCTTTCTGAGCTCACTTGTACCCAGCTGCCTCGAACTCACAAGATCCACCTGCTCTGCTCCGATGCTGGATTAAGGTGCGCCACCAACGCCCGGCTATGACTTGTTTTCTATTCTTTAAGTAGGTCAGGTCTTCAAAGATTTTGTTCCTTTTCTTACAAATAGCTAAAATGCATTAAAAACACATGAGGGTGATGATGGCCCATAACTATTTCCTAGAACTGAGGGTGAGACAGGAAAGTCATTAGTTCAAGGCCAGCCTAGGCTACATAAGGAATTCTCGTCTCTCTACCGAAACACATACAAAACTTCCTTGTATTACGCGGACTTGCTACTCTATTACATGCTCTGCACATTTACTCATTAAGCCTTTGCCACTGTCTCCTTTGTAAGAAGTTACTTTACAGGTAAGCACATTAAAGCTCAGAAAGTATAGCAAGTTTGTTGAGAATGAACTTGACTCAAGTTGCTCTGATGCCTGAGATCCTGTTACTAATTGGAACTCCAGGTTTAAAGGAAGGGATTTATGATATCTCTATGTGTCACTCTTTCAGGATTCTTTCCTGATTCAGCACAGAAATATCCTTTCTTTGTAGCTAAGGACCTCTAGGAAAGGAGTTTAATTAAAAACCATGCTTTTTCAATGTACTTTACAAAGGTTTTAGGTTCTTCCAGTCGATGAAAAGACCACTTGGCATTGTTATGTGGTGCCTGTGAATTTGATTTCAAAAACCTTTTTGGGTCCTAAATAAGTGCCCTTTTCCTCCTATGCTAGAGTTTGAGTCAAGAAGCCTACCAAGATTCCTCTTTAGGGTGCACACTGGTGGTGCGTCTTCCTGAACCCTTTGTTATCCTCTCAAAGTTATAGCTCAGTAGTGAGAACTCTCAATAAAAATTCTTGTGTGATGTTGTAGCAGAGGTGTTTTATTTATGACACTTTTTTTCCAAGTAGAAATAAGTGATTTTTCTCCATGAGTTTCTGATTATCTTGCCTTAGGGATTTAAGAAGTTTGAATAAATCACAAGGGTCTGTTCCTAAGAGTGCTATAGCAAGTCCTAGCAATATTAATCTGTCATCTTCCCTGCTTTATTAAATTTATGCCTGACTGTAACTTCAGTTAATACAATAGATCCACATAAAGTGAATGTTTGATCAATTGGGCAAGGGTTACCAAAAGACACTAGACTCTATAATGAAATTAGGATTTAAAGGAAGAAAACTTGGATTATTGTGAATCAGCTCTGGTGTCTGTGCACAAAAGAATAATATGCATTTATTGCAGAAAGCAATGTAATTTTACAATGCAAAAAGCTACCCTTCCAGATTCTAGAGACCCTTGAATACTAGGAAAATGTTCCACTTTGGAATTCTAAAGTCAGCTGGTGTCCAGAGAATGCCTAGACCTTTCCGTATAATCATAATGCTTTAGTCTCACTATCTTCTTATCACCAATCACAACTGGCACATTAGAGTAAATATCATTGTACAACTTAACCCTGCACCTGTTAATTACTTAAAGGAGCTCCAAATTTCCAGATCACCCCTCAACTCCCTAATGTTCCTTCCTCCAGCGAAAGAGGATTGCTTTTCTGAAAAGCCATCTTCTCACCTCCTATGGCATGCTTGCTGCCCCCTCTGTCACTCAGTCAATCAATAGCTAAGTAGTTTCTGCTTCCTTACATTCTTGCCCTAACTGTCACTTGGCACTCCCCTAAATTCCCACTTTCCATGAAATGCTCTCAGCTGATGGCTGTCTCTAACATCAATAATAAATGAAGATGAGCTGCTGAAAGTTTTTGCTCCTCGTTGTGACCCAGGACCATTTTATCTCCTTCCAATAGTCACAGGTTTGAATATTCATTATTGATTCATACTTCCTTCTGCCTCTCAGTGTTGTTGTCTTCTACTCCCTGGAGACACTCTTATTCTACTTCTCTAGATGCTTTTTAACTCATGGCTTAGTATAAATCTGGCTAATCAGTCTCCCAAAATAACTCATAAATTACGGTACACAGAGGCCATTGTTCCAGTACCCTGGCTTCTGTGTTCTTTGATCTGGATTACCCAAGCTGCTTTGATTCATAACGCCCTCTTCAGGACATGCTTTTGATGATCTTAAGCACACCATGATCTTAAGTCCTTGTATCTATCAGTCCAATTTATTATTTATAAATTCCAACTATTTGTTTTTTAGATATATTCTATTTTTATTTACTTATTATTTATTTGTATTTGTCTGTCTGTCTATGTGCATGGCATGTGCTTTCAGGTTCTATGGGGGCCAAAAGATTGCCAGGCAGATGTGAGAGGTTTGACACAGAAGCTGGGAAGTGATCTCGGGTCTTTTAGAAGAGCATAAATCACCCACAGAACCATCTCTCCAGTCCTCAACAATTTCTTGATCCAGACTTTTAACTATTGATCCTATCACAAGTCTACTGTCCTTTATTCCTGTTTGTCATAATTTCTCTCTCTCTTCTTTCTCTCTCTCCTTTTTCTTTCCTCTTGTTTTTCTACCTCCTCCTCATCCTCTTCCTCATTTTTTCTATATCTATCTGTACTCATGCATATTAACATGATCAGGAAAAAAAAGCTTTATACTGAGTGACTTGTTTAAGTTAATGATCATTAACTCTGTGTGGTCATCACTAGCTGCCATGTTATAATATTTTTTTTCCATTTAATATCTATCACCTATATTTCTGTCACTAAGAACTTTGCTGTTCACCTTAACATTAAATATGAAGCAATCAGAAGACAGCATTCTCCCAATTATTGCTGGAGATGTCTTTCTGTATGCTGTGAATGTGTTACTCTGATTGATAAATAAAATGCTGATTGGCCAGTAGCCAGGTAGGAAGTATAGTATAGGCTGGATAAGCAGGGGATAAGCAGAGAGGATAATTCTGGGAGGAGGAAAGCTGAGTCAGGAGATGCTGCCAGCCTCTGCCACCATGAGAAACAAGCTGTAAAGATAGTGGTAAGCCACGAGACACATGGCAAGGTATAGATTTATAGATATGGGTTAATTTAAGACATAATAACTAGATAGCAAGAAGCCTGCCACAGCCATACAGTTTATAAGTAATAAAAGTCTCTGTGTGTTTACTTGGGTCTGAGTGGCTGCAGGAGCCGGGTGGACACAGAAAAACTCCAACTACAAATCATATCTGTCCTTTTAGATACAGTTGTGCCCATATCTTCTGCATTCTCAGAACAGAAGACTGATACATTTCTTACTAAGGTCAGTATTTGTGACTGATCACCCTCCCCTAATTAACTACTAGAGGAAACAACACAGGACTATATGTACAAATACAAATACATCCAAGGAATAGCTCCCTTTTTATGAGAATGGTCTCATGTAGTCCAGTCTGGCCTTGAACTTGTAAGTAGCTGAGGATGACTTTGAACTCCTGTTTTTCCTGCCTCAACCTTCAAGTGCTGGCCTTACATGTATGTGCCACTGGATCCAGGCAAAGCATAAACTTAAATGAAAAGTGAAGCATCAGGTTTCAAATCTGAATTAGCCAACAATAAGAAATGTATTCTAGGTAGAATATAGTGAATTTAAAGATGTTTTATATATTCACTTGATTTTAATTATCATTGAGGTTAAATGTGTTGTTTTCTTATATATCAATCCACTCAATTATTTATTAATTGATACTTTGTTGAGCAATTTTTCTATGCCAGTCCTTACATTATAAACTTAATCCAGTTCTGTGGACAAAAAAATTGATGAAAACAGACCAAAATCCCTGCTTACTTGAGTTGATGGGCTAGTATAGCAACATAATATAACATAGACACACAATAAGATATAAAGTATTATGCAGGTCAACAAATGCTATGGGAAAGATATGAGGGAGGTGATAAGATGTTAAAAAAGAGAGAGTTACAGCTTAACTCAGTATGATCAGGGAAAGCATTCCTATAGAAAAATCAATTAAATATCAATAGTGCACTCATATTTTATTCAATGAGTATTATTGACCAATTCCTATGCCAAGAGATATACACAAATTCAGAATAATTCAATATAAGTGTTTGAACCCTTGTTTGGTTTCATTTTAACTTCTATTCCTGGCTATGCTAAGCTTCAAGTTCAGACATCTCAAAAATAAAAATGATCATGCTTGTCATTAAGTGGGCCTAGTTGATCTCTTCTTTCCCTACTTTGAAGTCATTGACTCCCCACAGGCAACTAGGGAGTAGGAGTTACTTTCTCTGTTTTACAAATGAGAGGGCAGCTTTAGAAATATGACTATACACAGTTATGAAATGAGTAAGCTGCAAAATCAGGACTTGATAAAGGAACTATGACTCAGTGGCTAATCTTGCCTCACCACGCACACAGCTGCCTTGCTGAGTATGAGAACTGAGAACTCTGCCAGAGTGAGCCTAAGAAGTCTTATACTGAATGAGCAGGCAGTGGGGCTGTATACTGGAATGCTATTCCATTAACATAGTCAGAGCATGGCCTTGTTAATAGAGGGGACACTAAGGAAGAAATTGATTTTTAAGTGCTTAGGAAACAGCAGCCCACGATCATTTTCTACCTTTTGTTTACAGAAATTGAAGGGTAGATAATCAGACACAGTGGGCAATGTGTCAGGCCTTGTACTATATATATAAAAATAACCAATAAACTGTTTTTGAATATCTGAATACTTGAAGCATTGTTGGGTATCATTTTTCATAATGATCGTTTACTTCTTGTATGCCCTGAAAAATGAAAATTTAGTAAGCCCTTATTTTCTTTGTAAATTAAAAAATTTAATAGTTTATTTTGTCTTTAAATCTGTCTCCATTCTACCCTTGTCTTAGAAAATTAATATTTATTTACTTTGGAAAATATTTATTAATTATGTTGTCCTATTTCTTTAAAGCAACAATAAAAATACAGAATTTCCTTTTCTTCTGGTCATTTACAACTTACTTTAGACAACCTGAATAGAATTTATCTTATAATTAATAAAACAAAATATACCCCAAAATATAATATTCAAAATAACTATATAATACATCCAGCATTAAATATATAATACAAATTTTATTACAAATATATCTCATCAGGATACCAGTCAGTACTTTGTTCTTTAGTTGGCTTAGTTACCCATGCTGCCCTATTGCTTATATTAGAATGCAGTGGGTTTGTCTCACTATCAACTATACTTTACTTTTTTTGTGACTAATATACCAAGAGGATCTGTTCACAAAGTAATGTGACAGATTTTGTTACAGTAGTATCACTTCTTTGAACTATTTGTTGAAATAAATGCCAAAGATGAATAGAGAATCTATCACATAAAGTTAATTCTAGTGGCTTATCAACTTTACAACTTTCCTTAGCATACTTATGTATGTATGCATGCAAGGATGTGTTATTGCATATGTATGTGTATCTAAAAGAGTGTTTGCTTCTAGAACAGCCTTAAGTGAGATTATGAGCTGCAGGGATTTGCTTTCAGATTTATAATCTATAGGAATATGTGTTTGTATTAAATTTGACTTTAAGATCAGGAAGAAGTATTTCTTCCCGGTGTGGATTGTAAGTCTTAACTAACGAACAACAAAATAGTTTGAATTTACAGCGGGTAAGTACAAAATGTATATAAACACTGCAAAATGTATCATCTCATCTGGTCTGGCTATTGATATTGTCAGTAATTGCTTTTTGGTTGAGATTCTCAGGAGAGATTAGCCTTACCTAGATGCTTGGAACTGTATCTCATGAGAATTTTTTTGGCGATATCTATCTATCTATCTATCTATCTATCTATCTATCATCTATCTATATATCTATCTATCTACCTGTCTATCTATCTATCTATCTATCTACCTATCTATCTATCCATCTATCATCTATCCATCTATCTATTTATCGATCTAAGTTATTCACATGTAGATTCACATAAATAAAAAGTTTCTGATCACTATCAAATAAACTGAATAACAAGTGAGGAATTCAATTAATATATGTTTTTCAGTTTTTGGTTTATTTCTAGATGTGCTCATGATGGGTGTTTAAATAGGGCTTTCCCTAAACATGTACTCTAATTAGATGGTTATGGCTGTAGGAAGGCAATGATGATAAATGTTCTAAGCTCTCAGCTAACATCTTCAGGAAAAAGGTCAAGACAGCTTTGACCTCAGGGCAACAAAAGGAGAGAGTTGGAGCACAAGTGCTTTGCATAGTTCCTGCCAGTCATCAGCTATATAATTACTATGGTGAATGAAGTCAGGAAGGGGTAATGATATTCCTACACACACCTAGGAGAATATCTAAGGATACCATATACCCAATGCTATTAGTCCATACTCAGTTCCCTAAGTTCAGACAGAGAATATCCTCATCCTCAGTAAATTCTTTTCCTAGCCACTTGATAATCTGAAGATAACCAATTGAACTCTTTTTAGCCATCGCTCAGCAACCAGTTTTTTGAGTGAGTTTAACTTGTTTTTCTTCATGCCAATGTAGACACAACTTAAATAGCCTTTGAACGAAAACTTTTTAGGAGTTTAATTTCTAATCAAACTCTGGGCCAGCCTTTGGGGTGCAGAAAATTTAAAACTATAGAATTACCTCATTCTTTCCTGAAACCAATTAACTGAGCAGATTCCGTACATTCAACTCCAACCTTCAGCTCATTCATTTTAGCTGAAGTTTCATTTACCCCTTCAGCAGATGGAATCTAACTGTTTATACCACAGAAATGAAGTGTAAACCTCAGGTATATTAAGCAGGACAGACTGTTACCAGTCCCCAAATACTGAAGTGAAGAATATCCTACATTTAAATTTCTCCCTTTGATAAGACATGGAAGGGGCCAAAAGGAAGCATAGAAATTCGTTATTAATTCAATTATTTAATTCAGTATGACCTGGGCATTCTAGAAATCTTCTAGCTTCTAACATGAGAGTAAAAGCTAATGGAACAAAGGGTGGAAGCTGCTTGATCAAGAAGGCTCCCGGCTCATTCTCACACAGGCCCCAGTGACTCTCTGAAGCCTGGAAAATCAGCAAGAACCTCAATATAAGTACTGGAGGTTATTTCTAAAGTAACCCTCCATAGCAGTCTCAAGGATCCCAATAACCATTTATTGACTTTGTATAAGTGTGACTTTCTGTAATACCAGTTTCAATGCATCTCAGGTAAGTCCCTCACTACTGACACCTATGAATTTTTCACATTCAGGTTTAAGGTAACAAAGGGCCACTGCAGAGAAGGACTGAAGTATTTGTTTATGAGGATGAATAATTTGGGGCTAGCATACAGAAGTAGGTGTGGAGCATGACTCACTCAGGTTTCTGTACCTGCAAAGAGGTAGCCAGCATGTTTCAAGAGTTCTTAATACACCAGAGGATGCTACCAATCCACTCCCCTTCAAGAAATAAACAATCCCCCTTTTGCTAGTGCTGCAGAGAACGAGCCTATCTCAAAATCTGACAAAGCAACCTATGAAAACTAGAGGGTTGGGCCTTTTTTCAGACCTGAGTGAGGTGATATCCTATTGCTTACAGCTGAGAGGCAGGTCAGTCAGGTTCTTGGCTGCTCCATTACACAAGCAAGATACTGCCAGCCAGCCAACCAGTCAGCCAGTCAGCCCCACCTAATTTTGTGTCTCTCGCATCTGCCTGTGTCCTGCTCAGTGCCACTTTGTCACACTTAACCCACCTGCTCTTTCATGTGCTGAGGACTCATTCCAGCTAGAACAACTTGATATTTTATTTCCCATCTGTAAACACCTGTTACTTCTGAAGGTAAGTGTGTGCCTCTTGGGATTCATTTTCTCCCTCCCTCTGTCTTTCTCTCCCTTTCTGTCTCTCTCTCTCTCTCTTTCCTTTATCAAGGAGAATCACGGTGACCTCACCTTTGACAGAACAATCAAGCAAGTAGCTACAGAGACTCTGGTATAAACAGGCCATTGTCTCCTTAGTTAATTACCTTCTAAGTGAACATTTGCACTGTAAAATGAGTTAGCTTTAGGAAGTACTGCCAGACTTGGTAACTGACCAACCCAGCACAAGAGTTCAGTGAAAATATTGTTTTAAATGTGTGTCTCAAATACAGGGTTTCGTCAAGTCTGAGCAAAGCTATCAAAATGTTTAAGGTGGAACTGGAGGCAAGAACACAATTTGAATAGCTTTCAAATAGGCATTTAGGCTTAAAGTTTTATTTTTAAGTATAATACTGTTTTTTTTTTTTTAAAAAAAAAAATCATTACATGCAGTGAATTAAAAGCTTCCATACATCTTTTTCAATGGTGTTCTTAACTAAAAAAATTGAAAACTGTACATTTCATTATTTTAATGTAGCATGTATGGCATTCCTAGAAATTTCAGAAGGCTAAGTCACTCATAGAAAACCTGCTGTGGAATGAGGGTTTTTGATAGGGTTTGCGAAAGTCATTTTCAGCTTGCGGCCCTTTGAGTTTTTTTTTTGTTTTTTTTTTTTTTAAAGTTTTCCTGTTGACCTACTTTCTCTTTGATCCATAGAAGCTGTTTCTAAAGACAGTGAAATGTGATAGAAGTCTAACCCCTCGTGCTTGGGAGTTTGGCTCCAGAATATTTCTTTTGGAGACACATTCTTTCTAAGCTTTGTAGTCATCCATCTATTTTTTCACAGTCGTGAAATTCATGACTGGACTCCTAAGTTAGCAGGCAAGATGTCATTCTCTTTATTTTTTCCAGGATTTATGTATATCTGAGTCTCTTAATAGAATGGTAGCAGAAACCTTGGAGAATTTCTTTCAAAAAAAATCATTCATTGATTCTTTCTTATTCCTCAAATAAAAGTGAAACAATAATTATACTGAATGTACTCAGGTACAAGTAGAATGTCTGGCTTCTCATGTTTTCCAATCTTTATGTAGTTATGTCTTAGAACATAATTTCTTACGTTTTTGTTAATCTGGCTCTAAAGAACATACTTAATACCAGCCAAAATTGCAACGGCTACTTTGAATAACACCAACTACTTAAGTCCCACCTGGATGGATGACTGAGCTTTTTATGACAAAACTAAACAGAATAAATAACCTCTTCTACATAGGGAAGTTAAGATCTGAGACAGGAAGCAATCAAAAGCAACTGGGCAAAGTGGGAAGGTCTATGCCCTCAGGTATTCACCACAGGCACACAACATTGTATGACTCCTTCCAAGAGCTGAACTGATACTGTTATTGAAAACTCTTCTTCTGACTGAGTTAAGAATGAACACCATCCTTTTGTTGGCATGAGTTTGCAGCCAGACACAGCCAGGGTACCTCCTTATTGTTAAGACTTGGTAGGAAGAGTATGACTCGGTTACAAAGGGGAGGTTTGGCAGAATAATGACATTATACAATTAAGAGCAATTAAAATGAAGCACAGCAGGAGGGTTTGCCTCCGTGAATAAGTTTGCCTCCTCTCCAGGTGTGTCCAACCCCTCCATGGAGATCTAGCCATAGGAAGCCACCTTACAGTGCCAAGACCCAAGAAAGGGAATACGACAGTGTTCATTCTCCCTGTAGAAGAATTGTTCAAAAATTGAAATTTACTCTTTGAAATCACATTTTAAGTGTTGTTAAATACAAAGAGCAGTAACAAATTCACTTTCTGGACATTTAGAATCTGGACTTAAGGTATACAGATTGGCTCTGGATCATGTTCCCTTTCTGTTCCATGTATGACAATTCTATCCTTAGTTTTTAAAGTTTATGATAATTACACATCTGTTTCTGTTACATTTCCTAAATTTCTTTTCATGTTATACCCCCAGTATTACTCCCATGCAAGTGCAAGAAGAGGCAAAAGAATAGGGAGAAATACCGCTACTTCGTATTCCTGATATTTTTTCTCTCTCTGAACATTTCATCTTCCAATTTATCACCTTCTTCCCACTCCACAGGACATCTATCTGGTAGATGAACTTAGGCAAACTCAAGCATGCCATTCGTAAGACAGCATAATTAATTTCAGCTTAACATATTACATTGATACACCACATCATTTAAATGCTTGAAACCTATATATGAGGAGAAGTTCAAAGAAAAATGAAAGGGGAAAAGTGGAAATTTGATCCACTGTCCTCTGTAGGCTTTATATTGTCCTCATCATTAGCTCTTACTGTTCACAGTGTACACTGTTTAATTCGGATGGGTCCAAGTTAAACTGAGTCACATTGTCCTTGCTTCTGCAAACTGTCAGAGCTAGAGTTCTGAATACCTGATGGCTTAGATTTTGGGCTTCTTCTATCCCTTTAAGATGAGAGGTATCAAAGACATGTTATATGGTTACCCTAGAAGCCAGGGAGGAGAAGCAAAATTATCTGCTGATACAAATGTCAGACTTATAGGCCTAAATAAGTCTTTGCAACACCATGGCCACAGCTGTATCCATTTCTCCATTAACATTACCTTGTATTCAGGCATAATATCTGTTCCTCTCTTCACTCATTTTAAATCATTTCCCAGGAGATAAGTTATAGGTAGTAACAGTGCTTTGGCTTATTTGGGGTATTGATACCCAAGGTTTTCAGGTTACACTCCAAAGTGAGTCGGAGGAATGAGAGATGCCCTGGGTGGTTCAATGTCACAGACGAGGTGAAACTGGCACAATAAAGCTCACTTTGTTGGCAGGAGAGATGAGGATTCTCATTACAGGAAGGGAGTGAAAGCTCCAGGCTAAGTTCCTCATGAAAAACTGAAAGAAAATTAGAACAGCTAAGTCCCTTATCCTCCCTCTGGTGACCATACTCTTAGGAGAAGAAATTAAGGAAAATGACTAAGTAGAATAGAAACCAACTGGCATAATAATGATAAAAAGAGTGACCAAGTACAAGGCCTAAAGCAGAGCACAGGCGGCCGATGGAAAGAAAGACAACAGTGTGTGCTGTGATCTGTACAGATTTCACTGGAGAAAACTACCTCTGAAATGCACAAGTAGCTTTACCAAGCTAAACTACAGATGGCTCTCCCTGAATGGAATATTGACAAGCTATGGGTCTAGGAAAAATTATGTTTTATTCATGTGGATCATACAAGAAACCATACAGAAAATTGTAGGAGTTTTTTATGTTAAGACAAAAGTACACTCATCATGTTTGAGAAGCACTTAGGCTAGAAGGACCTGTGTTTGCAGCATTTTTAGTATGGCTTAAAACCTTCAATTTAGAAACTTTGTTTAAAATGATGGTGGGAAGGTCTACAAAGACAGAATGCACTAAGTTGTATGTTCCTTTGTAATTTCTCTACAGAGTACAGTTGGCCCTGCACATTCATGGGCCGTGTGTCCACATATTTAAGCAAAGGCAAATTGAAACAGTTTAGAATAAAGGCTTGCATTGAACATGGGCAAATGCTTTCCTGTCATTGTTTCTTAAACTTGCTAGCATTTCCACTATTTATCTCTTGTCTCTGGTATCTTAAGTATTTTAGAAGCATTTGAAGTATATAGGAGGATTGGACTATGTAATATGTCAGTTATTAAGCCACACTCCATAAATGACTTTACCAGCTGCAGATATCCAGGTTCTTGGAAGACTCTAAATTCAGTTCACTCCAGTTATTGGGCAACAACCCCACATATTAGCTTTAACTCAAGTATGCAAAGATTTATTCTACCCCTATATTTGATTCACCGATGTGAGTCCTTGAATACATTGTTAACACTCTTTATGCCTACACTTAATTATTTGTAGTTATAAATTATTTACAGTGACAAATCTTGTTCTGTCTGATTGCTTTGTAAGGATACAATGGAAAAATGTATAAAACTTTAATATATAATAAGTCTATAATTAATAACACAATTTCCTGATTATATTAACAATTTTAGGCCTGAAGCCACTTATATTGATATTTACCAAAAAGGAAATAAAATATATGGAAATGGAATTACCACAAATGTAAATACTTCTGTAGTTCCTATCTGGAAACAGTATGAGGAGCAAATAAGAACCCTTTAAGTGAACAGTACCCTCTTCCCACAGGTATCCATCCACTATCTCTTGACTTTTAACAGAGAGTTGTGCCTGTTTTGAACTTTATATGTATGGGATTACACTATATGCCTGGATTTTTAGGCTTTGCATTATGTTGATGATAATCATCCAGTATGCTGCATAAAACTGTAAGATGCTAATTTTCAGCATATGAATAGGCCAGGATTTGTAGTTCAATCTGTTGCTGGTGGATTTTAGCCAGACACTCATAAGTAATGTGCCTATGAATATTCCCGCATGCCTACCTGCTTTATATTTTAAGAAGACTTTTCTTAAGTGATTAGAACAGGGATGGGAAATGTTTCATCCCAGTAAAACCTTTGGAATGCAAAACCTCAGGCTGATTTCTGAAAGCTTTTGATGAGATGGTATATCAGAATATAATGCAGATGTTTTTAACTTGCAACATATCATTGGGTGGAAGGTGAGAGCAGTAAATACAATCAAATTATAATCAGAGGGGCATGAAGGCTCTCTAAACCCCATTTAAAAAACAGCAATGTTGGCAGTGAAAATTCAGGGAAAGACCTTAAAACATTGCAGGCAAGGGGCTGAAGAGATTGCTCAGTGGTTAAGATCACTGGCTGCTCTTCTAGTGAGTCTGGTTTGATTCTCCGAATCCACAGGGCAATTCACAGCTATAACTCCAGTTCCATCATCCTTGATGTCCTCTTTTGATATCCATGGTGCCTGACATGCACGTGGTACACATACATGCATTCAGGCAAACTCGCATGCACATAAAATAAAAATAAATCTTAAAAAAAATTGCAGGCAACATAAATCCTAAAATTTAGCAGTTGAACTTTCTCCATTTTCCTGAGTCACGTTGGAATGTTTTAGTGAAAAGTAAAACCCAATTTGAAGAGCATCAAATAAGTTTTCAGACTTTATTGTTTGAAGAGATTATTTGACATGGAGCCTTGTATTTTTCTATATTGGCCTCGAACTGTGTAGCTGAGAATTACTTTGTGCCTCTGATCCTGTACTTTCTGCATACTCCTCCTTACTGCTGGGAATACAGGCACGTACCAGCTTGCCAGGTTTATGCAATGCTGGGATGGAATGTTGGCTTTTTGCATGCTAGGCAAGCACTCTAGCAACTAAGCAATGTTCTCAGCTCCAGGCTAACATTTTAAATATAAGAGTTCAGTTAAAGATACTTCCATCATTTAGCATTTTGTTTGCCTCTTCTATTTATTAGTTTCTATTGCTAGCCACTCTGAGTCTCAGTTTCTTCATTTACATGAAGAACATAACACAAGCTATTCTTGTCTTAAGGTATCACTGTACCAATGATCAATACAATATTAATTGTAAACCTTGTAAGACATTATAGCAGTGGTTGTCAACCATTCTAATGCTTAGACCCTTTAATGCAATTCCTCATACTGTAGTGACACCCACTCATGCAGTTATTTTTGTTGCTACTTTATAACTGTAATTTTGTAATCTGTGTTTTGGGATGGTCTTAGGCCACTCTTATGAAAGGGTCATTTGACCCCCAAAGGAGTCACTATCCAAAGGTTGAAAACTGCTGTACCACAGAGATATTACTTACTTTAGGCCAGATACTGTTCTGAATGTTTCTTCATATACTATTTGATTTAGTTTCAAAATAATACTGTAAAAAAGTTTGGTTACCTTGACAATAATATATTAACAACTTATACTAATGATGATTCTATAAGTTATTTATGACAGAGGCCTACTCTAATTTTTCCCTTATCACCTACTTCCGTGTTAGGGAACTTTCGTATTAAGCAGAATAGTGTGCTTGGATTAGCAAGGTCACCATCATGGTTTTATTAGCTAATAGTGCCATAATTACCTAGGTAAAATACCTAGTATTTTACATCACATACCCTCAACCATATTCTTCATTTATTGTAACACAGCTGCTATCTCAACTTCAATGAATTAAAAGTAAATATGAATAAAATTTATTCAAGGGAGCTTTGGAAAGACTTCCTTCATAGATATAAGAATGAAATATTTAGTGTGTGAGTAGTAGAATCATCTTCACAGTCAGCATTCAAAATAACATCTCTGTATAGAGAATGCTTTCTTAGATAGTTTGAAGAAACCAGACATCTCTGCATGTTCTATATTTACAACATTACAAACATTACTTAGCAGTCTATGGATATGCACATATATTAATAAATATCCTTTCAAATTATTTCAAGCTCAGTGATCTTTGAAATAGCAGTATCTAACTTGACAAGGCTGTTCTCTGCCATTTTCCTAGAAGGAAAGGTTATATAGAAAATAGAATTTAATGGCACTGGTTTAAATCCACAATCCATCCAAAGCAAACATTTTAGAATAAGAAATATAGTATCAACTCAACATTAAGTCTCTGTATTTTTTTCCTTTTAGTAATGAAGATCCATAGAAAAACTCAGGATGATCTTAATAATTTAAATGGTTGTTATTTTCTTTCAGATTCCTCATACTAAAACCAATACCAAAGAAAGCTACCATGTTGACCTTAGCCAAAGTTGCATTGATCTCAAGTCTGTTCATTATGTTACCATTTGGGAGGCCTCAGAAACAAAATCCAAGAAGAAATGCAACTCAGTATACCATAGAAGATTTGAAAACAATGGGAAACAAATCCATTCCTTTGGAAAGGAGCACAAACATAACTTCAGAGAATGAAAGTAGTAACACCTCCAAACCTATGGTGACAGATGCCTCTCTTTTGGATCTACCCACAATCTACAAAACAAGAAATTCCACCAGTAACTGGCTAACAGCTATCTCTACTGAGAATCCAAGACCCACCTCTACATATTCTATCCCTCCCTTGGCTCATGGTTTTGTTTCCAAGTTACCTTTGAACTCATCCACAGCAGATGTAAATCCTTTACAAGTCTCAGCACATTCCAATTCTGTACATCCCACATCACCAGACAACTTTACTTGGTCTCTGGACAATGACACCATGCATTTTCCTGACAATATTTCCAGTACAGCCAGCATCCTCCCTCTGCCTCCAATGACCACACCTGTGACCCCTTTGACAACTGAACCTACTGGATGGCTTGACACAAACGATGACAACTTTGCTGGGTTTACCCCATATCAAGAAAAAACAACTTTGCAGCCTACCTTAAAATTCACCAATAATTCAAAACTTTTCCCCAATCCATCCGACCCCCAAAAAGGTATATATAAATAGATTTAATTTCTTAGCTATGTAAGACTAAATTTCTAGAGAAGTCATATACATTAAATCCAAGGAGTGCCATTCTAGGAAATGCAGGCTATTACAGGGGTATGGGTCATTTTTACCTATGAGGTGTAAACAACAGAAGCTGTGAATTGAGCTTAATTGAGCACATGCTAGTTATTAGCAGGTAGGAGCATAAGGAGAGAGTGGGACAAAAGGTGATGATGCGAAGTGAAAATGCTACCCGAGGCATCAGGTAACACTTCCATTGACTCTTTAGAGACAATCTGTACTTTCGGATGCTCTCAGGAATAGTCTACTAATGAACTTTAAAATATATGCTTGTGAGCTTTGAAATACTGAACAAAATGAGTGCTTTTATAGATTATCTGACCTCACAGAGTGACTGTAGGATAATAACAGAGCAGTGACATTCCAAGAATTACCTGGGTAAGCTTACCACAGGAAAACATCCTTAACTTTTAGTTTAATATCTAATGAGAATCATATACATACAATTTTGGATCACAGCATTATTAAATAAACATTTCCTTAGATTCCCTTAGAAACTGTGTCTAATTTAAAAACATAAAGTTGGAAAGCTATCGGAGGCTGTATTATGCATTTATTAAGCTTAATTTTTTCCCCCTTACCACAAAGAAAATGTCCTTAACTTTTAGTTTAATATCTAATGACAGTCATATAAATATAATTTTGGATCACAGCATTATTAAATAAACATTTGTGTGATTCCCTTAAAAACTGTGTCTAATTTAAAAACATAAAGTTGGAAAGTTATTGGAGGCTTTATTATACATTTATTAAGCATAATTTCTCCCAGGGCTCTATGTTTGTATGCCTAAGTGAACTTATTATTTTTAATAAAAACTTCTTTTTTTTAAATGAACTCAGTGCCTTCTGATGGACTTTCTTTGAGGCCAAAATTATTAAAATATGTAAACACATAGTCAGATTGGCATTTGCAAGCTGTTGTCAGCATATGGGAAATGTTTTAACTTCTAAAATCTAGGCTTTTTAAAACAACATGATAGCAATATACTGTGTGTGCATACACTTTCATTTTTAATTTTATGATGTTTCATGTTATGATTTTAACACATCCCATCATTCTTGAACAATCTTTTATCCATTAGAGAGAATATTTAAAATGTTTCTTTGTCTGTCTAAACTCAATAAATAGATGTTGTGAATACAGAGCACTGACCCATACAATAGCTCTTTTATCAAAATTGTTATGTTTGCTTCTTTTTATTGTAACAACCTTTTTGTTTTTCTATTCCTAATGAATTAATATTTTTTTAGGAGTGAAATCTGGTATATAGCTTTAGAGAGCCTAAGAACAGCTTCATTATCTAATTAATGAACTTCTCAAGACACTTAAAAGTACAGTTGGTATCTAGAGACCAGGGGTGGTAGTAGTTTAATGATTACTTAATTTTCAGGTCAAGTATTCCACTACAGGGTAGAATACAGTAAAATTTTAGTTTCTTGATATCTGAGCTGAGGTATAAGCAGGCATTACAAACATCTTGGTTTGTCCTTTGTTTCTTTCATTTGCTTAGTTTGTAAGTATCTTATATCAAAGTAGATTGCTTCTCCTTTTAGTATCTTCTACTTGACATTTAGTAGCTGTGTTATGTATTACTCACTTACTTATTGTTTTATACATATGATACTAAGTCAAATTCATTTTTATTTTAAATTTCCTCATGGATTCAGGGTCTATAAAAAGCTTAATGAATATAGTGTTAATTACTGAATTTAGATCTTCTAAAAAATATGGCATTTTAGTACTTTTGGTGATAATAAGTAATCAGGCAATTATAAATAAAAAACTTGGAAGTATCTCAAAGAAAGTAAAAATGTAGATGTACAGTTTTACAATGAATTATATTTTTAACCACTATATCACAAATACTGAGTACATGATAAAGCATACGTACAAAGACACTCTGTCACCATTATCTAATTATTAAGACATATCAAATCTTTTATATATTGTGTCCTTGCATCCATTTGCATTTGTTGAATAATTCCTTTTCTATTTCTGAACTGTAACTTGTTTTTTTTTTTCTTCCAGAGACTAAGAATACAGCAATAGTATTTGGCACCATTTTAGGGGCGATTCTGGGTGCTTCCCTGCTTAGCCTTGTTGGCTACTTATTGTGTGGACAACGGAAAACAGATTCATTTTCCCATCGGCGACTTTATGATGACAGAAATGAACCAGGTAAAGACTGCTTTCAGACCGTCACTCCCACACAATGGCTTTAGTTAGGTGACCATCCTCTACCTAGGAAGGAGTCAGAGCTGTATGACAGAAGCAGACAAGATTCATTTGGACCCATCTCCTTCACCAAATTATTTTTACTATTAAATATTAATGATAATTAGCATTACTTTTTTGTAACACAAAAAAACACTTGGAATTTTTTGTTCATTGTATTAAAAGTGGCTTTAAACAATGTTTCTTAAATCAAAAACACATATGTAAATTTTGAAGACAGTGATATGAAATTCTTAAATGTGGCTCTGAAATTTGCTGGTAGACTAAACTAGAAACAAAACAATCTTCCTGAGTGAGATATCCCAGACCCAGAAAAAAAATTATGATGACTTTCTTAATCAGCCATCATCAGAGAAGAATCCTCTTGCAGCATATGGGAACAAATAGAGACCCACAGGTAGATATTATGCAGAGTGAGACATTTTGGAACACTCAGCTGTAAGTGGGATGTCTCTACCAAACCCTTCCCCTCAAGCCTCAGGGAGCCCCACAGGAGAGTAAGGAGAAAGGTTTTAAGAGTCAGAGGGGATAGAGAACCCCCCAAAATAATGCCTTCTATAGCATCATGATCAGAGTTCATATGAACTCATAGAGACTGAGGCAGCATGCATAGGGCCTTCATGGGTCTACACTAGGCCCCATTTAGATTTTATGGCTTCTAGTTAGTCTTTTTATGAGATTCCTGAGTGTGAGAACAAGTGAGTCTGTGGTAATTGTGCCTTATCTTGGGCTCTTCTTCTTCTGTGTGTTTGTTTTGTCCAATTCCAATGTGTTAGTCTTTGTTTTATCTTATTATATTGTATTTTTTATTGTTATCCCTTAAAAAGAAAACAAACAGTTCTAGTCAATAATAATAATAATAATAATAATAATTAATAATAATAATAAAAGCAAAACCCAGAAAACAGATGTGGCTCTGAAACAGTGTCTGAAAGCTTCATATTTTTTAATACATATTTTCATTTTATAATTAATTTAATTTTACATATCAGCCACGGATTCCCCTGTCCTCCCTCCTCCCACCCCTCAGCCTTCCCCCTAATCCACCCCCCATTCCTATCTCCTCCAAGGCTAGGTCTCCCCTGGGGAGTCAGCCCAGCCTGGTAGATTCAGTTGAGGCAGGTCCAGTCCCCTCCTCCCTACACCAAGACTTATGTACAGAAATAAAAACATCATACCTTAATTCAGAACTTTCCCACTCATATAATGCTTTTTTAAAAGCCAACCAGGCTCTAGAGATAGTTCAATGGTTGAAGCACTTGCTTCCCAAGCATAACAACCACAGTTCAGATAATAGAACCCATGGAAACTTCTGATAAATGAGCCTGTAATTTCAGCACTTGTTAGGTAGAATTTCCCCAAACAAGGTGACTAGTGATCCTAGTCTTATTGCCGAGATCTGCATTAAACTAAGAGACTATGTCTCAATGTATAAGGTGAAAATCCCTTAAGGAAGTCCCCTGACATCAACTTCCAGTCTCCATATGCATACATGTACACATGCAAACATGCATAAGCGTAACACACACACACACACACACACACACACACACACACACACACACACATACACACACAGAGGAGATTAAAAAGGCAACAATAATATCTGTAGCTGACATAAATAGATATACTAAATAAAGCCGAGAGTTTAATATATATTTTCAAACAAAAGATAAATGAAATCACTACAGACATTTGACTCTTCTCTCTCTTATGCTCTAGGAGAAGGTCTCTTTTCTTGAAAAGATTTCTGCCCCCATAACAAATAGTTACTTGCCTCTAATGAGTCTACTGGTGAAGTCCCATTGAACTTTCATGAGTTCAGTTCATCATTGATATATTACACATATTCAAAATCAAATCCATTTACCGTAAATTCAGGATAATTCTGTTTATGGGTTTCTACTAACCCAAATGAAAGAAAGTGACATGTTTCAAAGTTAAAGAGGAGGATTTTAAAGTTTTCAAGTATATATGCATATATATATATATATATATAATAAGAAGCGTGTCTTATGTACATAATATAAAAAATCATTCTGTCAGCTTTTTACTTTCTGTAGTTTAATGCTTAGAGGAGCAAGGCAGCTATGAGACCCTTTTTGATCTCTTCCATACAGTTTAGGAGACCTCTTCGAAGACCCAGAGCTCCCAAGAGGCTAGTTTGTAAGCAGATGGCTTAATAAATAGGCAGGCAACATAATACTTACAGGAATAATTAGATCACTAATATAATTAGTAATGAATCCCTGCTTGCAGTACTGTGAGATGCCCAGGACAACCTAGGTTTTCTCTGAAAAATGTACTGAAGCTCATTAAAAAGGTATTTCACTTTGCTAAAAATGAAACAGAAATCTCCTGAATTTTCTATCAGACTATCTTGAGTTATTACCTGGATCTATCAGATCAGAAGGAAGCATATTTTCATAAACTCCTTGCTTCCTTTTACACATTCACAGGGGTGACTATCAAGGTATTAAGATAGTCAGTAAATAATGATGTCTTATTAACTGTCCTTATTTAAAACATATTTTTTGTACCAGAGATTGAAACCACAAAATTCAAAGTTGATTATTTATATTTATATTTTCATGTATAAGGTATTGATTGGTATGCTTTGTTGAGATGCTTTTCTTACTTTCTTAATTTTATGTCCAATTTAGAATTTTAGAAATACCACTGTTTTCTTATTCATAGAAATAAATGTGTCATGTAAAATCTATTTATCTAATATTTCAAAAGTAATGTCTGAGAAGCCCACATAGAAGATGTATCTGCTCATCACCTAGAATAATTCGTACAGTCTGATCATGTAATTAAGTGGCTGAGCATTCATCATTTAGAATATTGCCATAAAACTATTTTGTTGTTTTTGCTGTTTTTTTTTTTTCAGTTCTGCGATTAGACAATGCACCAGAACCTTATGATATCAATTTTGGAAATTCTAGTTACTACAACTCAACTGTGAGAGATTCAACCACGCCAGAAGGTGGAGAAAGTGTGCATGATAGCATTCCCATGGATGATATACCTTCACTTCGAACCTCGATATAAAACTAGGAGAAGAATGGCTACAGAGGGCAAGAGTTCATCTCCATCATGACCTTTTAATAAATTCAAGAGGTTCTGCAAGATCATTGCTGTGCCTTCTGCACAGGGAGAGCTGCAGAGGCAGGAGCCGTGCAGCAGAACAGCAGGTCCATCACCCAAAAGCTTTCTTTCCTTGCAGTCTTCAGAGGGCTGAAGCATGCACTATATAATCATACTTTGTGTTTCCATTTATTTCTCTAGAAAACCTTTGTGGAATTAGGTAAAATTAATACACATCACCATGGTAGCACTGAACGATAACTTAATAATAACCATTCTTCACACAAAATCTGGGGACCAAAACTACATGTTCTTAAAATATTTGGTGTTTAAACAAGAAACTAGCGTTAACTCTTCACTCCTCTTGTCTGTAATCAAGAACTACAGAACAAAGCAAGCATTTTCTTGGGGTACAATTTAGATGGCAATTTTATTTGTTTGTTTCAAAGCCAGAAATATGATATGGTAAAGTTTCTGATCCTGAGAAATTAAGGCAATAATAATGAAAGCACTGTCGTCTTCTAATACATTTCACTTTTCTACAACAGCATACACACACACATGGTCAGTCTCTTTGGTTGGCCAGTTGACAATGAATGCATTCAGCAGGGCCAGTAAGTAAACCAAATCCAGCCAGGAAAATGATAGCTGCCCTAAAAGTCCTCAATGTTTTAAGCAATTCCAATGTGCATGAGTACACATCAGGTTTCAATTAATTAGGCTCCTTAAAAATCTCAATGAGAAACATGAGGAAAAGACTAAAGAATACCTATACATAATTAGTCTGATTTTAACTTGCTAGCTAGAAATTGAATTTGCAATACATTATACATTTTTGTTTAGTCATATGTGAAACAGTCCGTCCCTCTAAAGGTATGAAGCACAAGGCAAAACAACAAGTAAAATCATCAAGCCAACTCATCACCACTTCTTGTACCAGTAAAAATACAAGAGATTTAACTTTAGTTTTAGTTTGTCTCTGATAGTGTAAGCCTTGGAGATTAGAGTATTAAATAAGAGTTAAATTCCCAGTGAGTGAATGTATGAAGAAGGCAAAAAAAAAGTAAGTATCATCCTAGAGATATTATTGTTGAATCAATACATAGTGTGAGTGGCACTTGCATGTGTACTTGTATGTCTGTGTGTGTGTGTGTGTGTGTGTGTGTGTGTGTGTGCGCGCGCGCGCATGAGTGTATGCGTGTATACATGTGTATGCAGCACAGAAATACTGTTAGAAAGTCAGAATTGGAAAATAAGTAACAAAAAAGAATACTTACCCCATATTGCCATAAAAATAGCAAAGAAGACTGTCCCTCCATTATCAAACAAATATGTTACCTTAATAAAAAAGATAGAAACATTAATCACACTAATGATTGTACTAAAACAGAAATTATTGCTTGCCTTAGGTACCATGATTCCTCCCTGGATTCTATCACAACATTGTCCAGTCTATTAATCTGCTGACCTGGGGTCTTCACTGGTCCTCCATTAGCTTATGTAATTTACTCCTGGGAAGAGAGGAGGAAGCAATAGATTTCCCTTCTCTCTTCTCTCTGATTTCTCTGTTCCCCACCTTCATTTTGAACTTTAAGTGTTTCTAGATTCCCAAAGAAGCCATTTTATACCATAGTCAAACACATTA
This sequence comes from Peromyscus leucopus, assembly GCF_004664715.2. Classification (NCBI taxonomy): domain Eukaryota; kingdom Metazoa; phylum Chordata; class Mammalia; order Rodentia; family Cricetidae; genus Peromyscus; species Peromyscus leucopus. The sequence goes on from NC_051066.1 coordinate 85,391,017, forward strand.
CATTGGGAAATGTAAGTTAAAGCATTACAGGTTTTGTTTTCTGTTACCAAGTTTCCAGAATGGGGAAGTTATAAAACACAGAAATCTGGTAGTGATCAAGCTTCTTCAACTGAATTCCGTCATGGTACTATTTCTGATCTTTCATGTCTTCCAAAATGTGCCATGGGTCCAATAGTGATTTATTTCATCTTAAGTTTTAAGAAGTTTTTTGCATAAATCATCAAGCACTTTTTAAATCAGCTGTTATCTGATATAAAGCTTGATAAAGGATGTAAAGTTATTCAATGTTATAGAATATAATTTTCAGTATTCAAGGATTGATTGATTTTAATAAAATTCAGATTTAATAAAATCTGATTTACTGTTGCTTCCTTTAATTTGCACAACACTTTGCCCAGAAATTAGTGAAAGTAAACACTTGGCATGTAAATAAATACCACACAAATAACAGCAGTCTTCTAAATATCCATGGGGAATATATTGCAAAGACTTCAGGACTTCAGACTGTGCTAAGCCCTGTTTGCTAAAATTTAATAAATAAATCTGTCACAATAAGAGATTAACAATAGTAGCCAAAGATAGGATGGAGCAAATATAACAACATACAGTAAATCACATGTGACTGTGGACTTCCTCACATGCACAAAAATCTTAATAACATTATACTCACCATTCTTGTGGAAATGATGGAGATTAAGTGAAGTAAGTGAGGGAGCCATTGTGAGGCTGCATGAGGCTACCATGCAAGGGTCACTTGTGATACTGGGAATATAGATCTGTTACCCAAGGGCTTCTGTATAGCTAGCAGATGGGTAGCATATACTACATGGATATGCAAAGAGATGATTCCTGTGCCAGGTAGGATAGAATGGAAGTGCTGTGGGATGGTCTGTATGTCAAATGCTCTGATTGGTCAATAAATAAAACACTGATTGGCCAGTGACCAGGCAGGAAGTATAGGTGGGACTAACAGGAGAATTGAGAGAACAGGAAGGTGGGAGGAGACACTGCCAGCCACCGCCGTGACAAGCAGCATGTGAAGACACCGGTAAGCCACAAGCCATGTGGCAAGGTATAGATTTATGGAAATGGATTAATTTAAGCTACAAGAACAGTTAGCAAGAAGCCTGCCATGGCCATACAGTTTGTAAGCAATATAAGTCTCTGTGTTTACTTGATTGGGTCTGAGCGGCTATGGGACTGGCGGGTGAGAGAGATTTGTCCTGACTGTGGGCAAAGCAGGAAAACTCTAATGGAATGGAATCTAAAACGTATGGATAATTTAATACTGGATTTTTCATTTAATATTATGAAAGTTCAGTTTATTAGAGTAAAATAAAATCACAGAAAATGAAGCTGCCAATAAGGAAGGCTATTGTATAGAGGAAAATGACAGTATTATCCCCAAAGACAATAAGGCAAATCATGGGTTAAATGACACTTTGGTTTTTTTTTTGAGACGGGGGTTTCTCTGTGTAGTTTTGGTGCCTGTCCTGAATCTTGCTCTGTAGACCAGGCTGACTTTGAACTCCCAGAGATCTGCCTGGCTCTGCCTCCCAAGTGCTGGGATTAAAGGCATACACCACCACCATCCCCCACCCTCAGCTCAAATGACACTTTTATAATGGAAGTTAGGGTAGAATGGCATCCCCCTTGTTTAGTCTATATAGTCAAGAGGGTTCCTAAAGAGGGCATTACAATAATGCTAATGTATATTTCAATTGTAGCCTTTTGAAAACGTTAAGAATGATGCTTAGCTCAGTGAAAGAGAGCTTGTCTAGAATGCACAGGAAAGCCCTGGGTCTGATCCACGCAGCATAGCACAGAAAAGAAACCATGAAGTAAGCTTAAGGGTTTGTGTAAGGTACAAAATATTCTTTGTGGTTCTAAAATTTTATTTTAGTTAAGGCTGGAGATTTCTAAAAATATTATGTGTTGCTTTTTTCTATATAGTCATTACGGACAGCAGGGACAAGGATCATAGAAAAATTTCCCCACAGAGCTCATAAAATTAGACCCAGCAGGGGAATCCAGTCTCTTTGTTTTCAGGGACACCCAGCAGAGAGACCTGAGCTGTCTTAGTAGTTGAACAGCTGTCAGTTTCTCCTTTTAAACAGACAGGAACAGCCTCTCAGAGTGCTCCAGAGACTTTACATGTGAGGATTTAAAGGTCACAAAGAAATAAGGGTTTCCCCTGCTTCAGAAACAGCCATGCTTATGGAAACCTCTAACTAAAAGGCCATAGTTAACAAAAAGAAAAAAAATGCTTCTTGGATATGATTGCTCATAGATTATGTGGCATTCATTTTTAAAGTGATTTCCATTATCTTTTCAAAAGTTCACCAATAGGCCTTTTAGGTATGTTTGAGCTCAAACGTGTGCATTAATGGTTTAGAAATGTATTATTCAATTAAAGTGGATATATGTAATATTAATCATGGATATTTTATTTGTGGATTATATATATATGACAGAGATAGAACTAAAATAAGAACCAGGGAATATTTCAAAATTTACAGGAGTGTAACAATGTTAAAATAATTTTGTGAGCTTCACAAACTTGTTTACATAAGAAAGGTATCATGATATTGGAGATCAAAGTGATAAGCAATTAGCCTTTGCCTATAATCCAGTTACTAATTACTTTATGTTACTGACAAAAAAAAAGCTGCTGAATTAAAATGGGGAATACTGAGAGAGGGTTCAAGATTACATCTGAGGTAATTGGAAGGAGAACTATGAGCTTTGACCTGTCTAACAGGAAAAAAAAAATTGCTACTTCAAAGAAAACATCAAATGAAACTTGCAAAAATACTTCAAGGAGCATAATAGACTTTTCTAAAAACAACAGAAGCTTGTTATTCCTAAAAATATACATTTGCGATGACTTGTTTTACTTGAAAATAGCTTGCCTTTATGACTAAAGAGATGTATGTATGAACAACCATTTAATTTTACGTTGTTGGTGTGCAGAGGGTATTGTAAGAAGGGAGGCTATACTGAACCTACAGTATAAATTCTCCATGGTGATTGATGTCTAATTTAGCTTTGAAAGCTGAGCAGGGTTAGTCATTGATGAATGTTAGTATTGTTTAGGGACACGCCCTTCCTATGGAAACTTGAGTCTGTGTCTCCTCTGCTATGACTATTGGATCTCCTCTAACATACCTTAAAAGGTTTGGGACAGCATGATGCCCAGATAGTGACACACTCATAAAATCTCATCTACAGCAAATGAGCAGGGATCTCCTCAGCTCATTCAATCCTGTAGGCCAGGCTATCACTGATAGCATGCTCCTGAGGGGATTGGACTTTAGTCTGGGATGCAATTCTTTCTCACTTCTTAATCTTTAACTCTTGGGTAGCAGAGAGAATGCATAGTGGTCTATATTCAATATACCCAGATGCAAAGTACACAAAATACGGAAACTTGGTTTAGTGCTCACCTTTACACAATAGTCTTAAAATGTGTTCCTCAGAATCATAATCAGATCAACATGGATCTGCTCAACAGGTAGATTTCTACATGTTATTCTTGATTAACTGATTTTAAGCTTTCAAATACTGGAGTCTTCTATTTAAATAAATGTCCTCTGTAATTTTGATAGGTGGTCTCCTAGACTCTTGAAATTTCTTAAAGGAAATGTCTACTGTCTCTTCTATTTCTGTTGTAGTTTTATAATCAATATATAGCTTGATTCATATATAAGTATTGAATAAGTATTTTCTAAAAAAATAAAAGTTTAGTACTTTAAGGGAAAATTATGAATGAGGGTAATTTAAAGGACAGAGTTGTGGTGGTATTCTAATTGTACTGAAGTGTGATTTTGATTGTATGTTAATAAATAAAGTTGCCCGGGGGTAAGAGCTATTAGAGCCATAGCAAGAGTATGGCGGTGGTGGCACACTCCTTTAATCCCAGCACTTGGTAGAAGAGCTAGGTAGATCTCTGTGTGTTCAGGGATACAGCCAGCATTGGAGACATATGCCTTTAAGACCTGGGGAACTGTACATACAGACTGTGACGAGGCAGTCACGTGTTTGGGTTTACAATCAATGAGAAGGCAGAACAAAAGACTATGAAAAGACATGCACACAGGAAATAGCTCTTTTTCGGAGAGCTAGGACCACTGCAGGAGGAAGGGTGAGATTTTGCTCTGAGCTCTGACCTCTCGGCTTTCTCTTTTACATTGGTTCTGTGTTTCTTATTTATAAGACGGTTGGTTACATCTACACAGAGTTGTTTTTACAACTACATGAAACATTGAGTGACTAATTATTTTACCCTCAGGAACAATCATGGCATTGCATGAATTTGTCAGAGACAAGGACAGAATCTCTAGTTAGTGGAAAAATACAGACCCCCAATAAGGCAGGGAACTAGATCATCTTACAGTCAGGTTGCCTAGCAACAGGACATTCAATCAGAGCCCTTGACCCTCTCACCCTGTAAACATCCTATACAAACATCCTGTTAGCTTGCCCCACCTTATACAGATGACAGCTTCTTGCTCCCCCCACCCTGTGGAACTATATAAACCCTTGTGAAAGAAAATAAAGTGGCACCTTGATGAGAATCTAGACTTGGTGTCTTTTCCTTTGTATCTCCTGTCCCTACATTCCCTCCTTAGGGTGGTCGAGAACCCGTTGAAGCCCTGCTGCCCGGAGCGACTGGCACCCTACGTGGATGAAACCACCTCTTAAGGTTTGGAACATCATCTCCCGGAGGAAGACCAAGGCCTTGGTGAAGTTGTTGGATCCCCTTGAAATGTCCTGGTTCAGGACGCAATCCCGGAGGAGAGCAGAGACGACGCAGGTAAGAAAGTGACGAGCCATGGGACAGGCAACTTCGTCACGAGATTTATTCATTTCTGGCCTAAATGAGCCCCTTAAGGTACAAGGAACTAGGGTAAATAAAAAAGACCTTAAAGCCTTTTTTGATTATTAATGACATTCTTAGGGTCTATAAATATTCCCCTAACATACAAGAGCTTATTAATATAAAAAAAATCTTCAAAGAAGACTTTTACTCCCCCTCTACCTTGTTAGTTATTTAGCTGCCTTGTGTTTTTACCCTGCAAGGAAGCGTCACGAAACATGACAGAATCCGCTTATGAGTTTATTAGAGATAAAGGGATAGAGAGTGTGCAGGCCTGTGGGAGAGACACGTGCGTGGAGAAGAGGAAGAGGAGAGAGAACCGGGAACATGGCGCTCCACTTTAAAACCGGCTGGGGGCGTGGTCAGGTCACGTCACTACTCCACGCGTGTGCGTAGATCACATGGTCACGTTGCGCGCTTATGTGGTGGCCATGTAACGTCATGGATCCTGGTTACGAGAGACGCCTTGACCCGGAAATGGCTATCTTGACCTGGAACTGGCTAGGCGGAGGTGTCCAGGTCCGCCGGGTATCCTGGTTATGAGACACGCCCTGACCCGGAAATGCCTATCCTGACCTGGAATTGGCTAGGCGGAAGTGTCTGCCTGGTATATGCGACTGTGGGGGCGTGTTGTGAACCCTTCATACCTGCCCTAAGATCCCCTGAGCACTTTCTCAAGTGCCTTCGGTCTGTCCCTAGGATCACGAACTGCGCTCTATGGAAGAGGGGATGCTCATGACTTTTAAACCTAGGAATCCTCAGGAGTCCGCCCCTGCCCATCTTTATCCCTCTCTTAACAATTTTGGCTCTAGCTTCCCTCTAGATCCTGCCGAGGAGGTTTTCCTAGAGGGCTTGTCCAAAGGTAGTGAGTTATCTCAATTGATTGATCACAACCAGTTGCAGATTTCTTTGTTCCTTCTCCACTCCCACTACTTCACTTGAACAGCTGTCCTCAAAAACTTGGACGCTAAAGAAACTTCTCGGCAACTCCCCCTATGATACAAATGCAGCACAGGCAGGATTCCCTCCAGGCCGAGAGACTGTTTGGGCTGGACAAAAACCAAAGTACCTTCATTAAACACTTGGCCTTTGAAAATGCAAACCCTGCCTGCCAGGAACTAGGGCTTGGGGTAGCTACTGATGCTTTCGGGATTTGCAAAGGCAACCATGAGTCCCCTGGGTGGCTAGAGGGGACTGGGGACATTTTGTCTCTGGATAGACAGTCACCTAGTGTGCAGGATGGGGCCATCTTCTGAGATCATGTTTCTGCTCTAACAGAGTAAGGCTGGTCTGGAGGGGGTAGTGGTGGAGGATCTCAAATTGTAGGAGTTGGTGATGTTTTGTCTTTATGGGGGGTGAAGCTGCCCTTGGAGGTGGTTCCCGGGACTAGGGTCCTGGTGGGGCTGATGCTTGCTGTTGTGGAGGGTCAGGTCTTAGTGGCACTGAGTGGGAGGGGAGAGCCTTTCCACCTTGGCGCCTGCCGGCTCCTTCATTCATGGGGAGACAGTCACAGGGGCCCGCAGTGGGAGGGGAAGTTGGGGGGGGGGCAGCAGCCTTCTGATTCTCATGATGTGAGGTAGGAAAACATTCAGCATTAACATTATTGCTGATCATCACAAAAAGACTAAATCCTGTTAATGGTGCCATAAAAGAGATACACTCTGCTCCTAGATGGTTGCCGGAAGGCCTGGTTAGAGCTGTAAATATATCTGATCTGCCCAGGTGAGGTAGCCCCTCTCCTGAGGAAACTTCTTCTGTTTCAAATGCTTTCCCTCCAGCAAGCAACCCAGGCTATTGTCCTCATTCTCAGCAACCCCCACCAGCCCTTTAGCTCTGTTATCACTCTGCTCAGGGTTCCTGTGGGGGGACAGCGGGAACTTTACAGCAAAATGTGTTTGAGACCTTTCACACAGTATACAAGTCCCATAGTCAATCACTTTCTGGGCTGAGCAGGGACACTGCTTGTCACAAATCCAGTCTGACAGCAGGGGTCATGTTTCCAAGGGCAGTGCTGAAGTTTTCATCCAAAGTGTCAGAAAGGCTTGTTGGACTTGCTGGCCTTGGTGTCACAGGTGGTCATAGCCATGTTGGGCCAGCTTGACACAGCCTGTGGCTGGCAGGTAGCACAGCAAACAGGGTATCACCAGAGATGCCACTCAGGGCACTTAGGTCTAACCTATTATTCCTCAGATCAATTCCTAGATCTTTAGGAAGAGAAGCCAAAAGCTGTGCTGAGATGACTGCCTTGACGGGAGCCTGTTACTGCCATCACCTTAGCAGTCCTTCTGGGGGTTGGAGCAGCAGAAACAGGCACAGAAATTGCCTCTCTGGTCCTGTTCAACCAACATTACTCTGAGCTTCACCTGTCCATAGATGAGGACATTGCCCAATTTGAACAGGGAATTTCTCCCCTCAAGTCATCCCTTTCCTCCCTAGCTGAGATAGTTTTACAGAACAGGAGAGGCCTGGATCTCTTCTTTTTACAACAGGGTGGCCTTTGTACTGTGCTCAAAGAGGAATGTTGCTTCTTTACAGACCACACCGGAGTAGTCAGAGATAGTAAAGGTTAGAAAAGGACTAGAAACAGAAAAAAAAAAAAAGGAAAACAAGAGCTTGGGTGGTTCTAGAGTTAGTTTTTCAAACTCCCCTTGGCTAATGACCCTTCTTTCCTCCCTCCTAGGACCTGTTTGTAGGCCTGCTCCTGGTCCTTGCCTTTGGGCACTTTCCTGGCTCACTCAGTTCATCCGAAGCCAAATAACAGACCTGCAGGCCAGGCAGATCCAGGTTCATTACCACTGCTTTGATATGCAGGACTCCAGGGTTAAAATTTCCCCTGAGGAGAGATGCCCCACACAGACCCCTTCACTTGGGGGAGGCTGCACCTGTGTGTGGGAAAAGGGCTCACTTAAGACATGATTGGAGTGCAGCTGGGACTGCACAGGCTGGGAACCATGGTACCCCCAAATTCCGAGAGCCTGGATTATATGCCCTGTTGCATAGTGGTTGTGGTGCTTGAGTCTAGAGAGACATTCCCTCTCGGGCCTTTTCCCACAACCTTTAGAGGGATAGGGCCTCTGTAATCCTCCATGCAAAGCCTCTTTCAGAGCCCTCCTTTTAGACCATTCAAACTTGGTTTATGTGGCCCTTAGATTTATTACTAAGAAGGGGGAGATGTCAGGGACAAGGACAGAATCTCTAGTTAGTGGAAAAATACAGACCCCCAATAAGACAGGGAACTAGATCATCTTACAGTCAGGTTGCCTAGCAACAGGACATTGAGTCAGAGCCCTTGACCCTCTCACCCTGTAAATATCCTATACAAACATCCTGTTAGCTTGCCCCACCTTATGCAGATGACAGCTTCTTGCTCCCCCTACCCTGCAGGAATTATATAAACCCTTGTGAAAGGAAATAAAGTGGCACCTTGATCAGAATCTAGACTTGGTGTCTTTTCCTTTGTATCGCCTGTCCCTACCTTCCCTCCTTAGGGTGGTCAGAACCCGTTGAAGCCCTGCTGGCAGGGCATGAATTGATAGTATAGTGTTTGTGATACCTCAGTAAAACCCCCCACTCTATCCCCTACAGACAAAGAGAAGCTTAAACCAGGATTCCTAAGTGTAGATAAGAACTTAGACCCCTTTTCTCCTGGTGGCTGTATCTGCTACAGGGACTTTGGAAAACACAATCAGGATATTCGACCAAAAGACTAAAAAGGGAGGCAGGTTAAAATAAATTATATGGTCTGTGCCTTTAAGAACTAGCCTCACAAAGAAAGGGGAGCTCTCCTTCCAACCTCCCTGCTGTGAGTGAGAGATTTGGAAGAGCCTCCCTGGAGGCTTGTAAACTTAGAAAACACCTTACTTTTGCATTCTGTACCTAAAGTCTCCAGTGGTGGCTTTGGGGATGTGATCTAGGCACAAGACCCTCACTCTATTGTCTCAAAAAGGGGGCCTTAGACAAAGATATCTCAATATAGATAGACCCAGGCCAGTTTCAAGTCCCCAGAAATGATGGCACCAGCCCCAGGAACAAAAGAACAGAGTCAGGATGTCTGATGGTAACCAATTAACCACGAGATGCCCCTCTCTGGAGATAACATGACCAGACCCCGGAGAGGAGTTGTAAAACTCCTTACAGGGCAAACAGACAAGCTAGAATAAGATAAAGTCCAGGCCCCCGGGAAAAACTGAACCAATCAAAGATGGACCCGTACTAACCCCCTCCCCTCTAAGAAATTTTATGGGTTTTGCCTATAAAAACTAACTTCCCCAAGAAAGAGTAACCCTTCTCTGCCTCACTTGAGATGGCTTGAGTTGAGTTCCCTGTCATGACTTGTAACAGATAAACCTTGCTTTTGCATTCTGGTATGCTCCTTCTTGGTGGTCTCTCTGGGGGTTATGATCTGGGCACAGCAGTGTTGTATTTTTAAATGGATGCACAAATATCACTAAATTATTTAGTTAAATATATTTTTAATATGCACATGGGTTTATTTGAAATCTGATGGTATGTACCAATAATTCCAATACTTAGACTGAGGCAGGGGCATCAAAAGTTCAAGGCCAATTTAAGATACATAGACCTTGTCGCAAAAAAGAAAAAAATGGTTTTGCTGTTGGAGGCCCAAATTTTGCAGAGCAACAAGCTGGAAACTGAGGTACTGTCTCTAAAGTTGTCATGTGATATTTTAATTCCTGTAGTTTTCATTGTTAAAATCAAAGTAGTCAACTGAAGGAAACGTTGTTTGTGTGTGTGTGTGTGTGTGTGTGTGTGTGTGTGTATAAACTTTTATCATATGATAAATGCAATTTTTATATGCAAACACATACGCATTTTAAAACTAAATTATGATAGGCTTTAATTTCTTCTCCATGGTCTCAGGAATTGATGGATGCCATGAGGAACTAAAGTGATAACTTCTTGGAGCTAGTGATGTAAATCTAGACTGCTTAACACATGAAATGAGGATTCATTTTCCTCCATCAAATACAGAATAATCACGATATTTATAGGTATAACACAAGTAACAATAGTTAATATTATATAGAGAAATGCAGGACCTTAAATACTTCATATACACAGGACCTATTTCTTGTTGCAGGAGGCAGTGTTTTCTTTGCAGGTTGCCTCTTGCACATTCTTTATAAATTTTCAAACAAGTTCAGAACTATGTCTGTCTTTATGTGTATCTTCTCTGTCTATACTGGATATTTGTAAAAAAAAAAAAAAAACCCTAGATTTAAACATTTTCGGACAAATTCACTACTTTTTAACTCTGACACAGATCTTTAGTGTTCATGTCTTGCCATTATTTGATTTTTCAAAGAAAATTTAGAAGTAAAAGAAATAACATATATCTAGACCTTTGATATCCCTAAGGCTATCATATTTTGGAACTTCATGGCAGTTCATAACTTCATAACAGAGTGGCTTATACATCTGTCTACCTTTGTCTTTGTTATAGCTAATCTGTGTCATCTATGTGTCCTACACTGGAATTATTCAAAAAATGATATGAAAAAACAGCTGCAAAACATGATTTTCATATCTAAGATGGTATCATCTTTGTTGGGCCTTCCCAGAGAACTCAAAAGTAAACAGTTTTATAAAATAATTTTGTGGGGGGCTGGAGAGATGCCTCAGTTGTTAAGAACAGTGTCTGCTCTTCCAGAGGACCCAGGTTCAATTCCAGCACCCACATGGCAGCTCACAAATGTCTATAACTCCAGTTCCAGGGGATCCAACACCATCACATTGATATACATGCAGGCAAAACACCAATGAACATAAAATTAAAATAAAATAAAATAATTTTGCAAACTGTTTTAAATGTTAATTACTCAAGATAAAAATTGAGAAGCTAACTTTACTAAGTTTTGGTTTGTGATAAAGTGATTAACTATTGATATCACATTCAACTCTGAAAATTATTTGTTACAGTGAACTGATAGACCAACAAGAATCAATTTACTCCTATGTTAGAAACAAGCGAAATTATACAAAGTAGGTACAGCAACAGGAGAGGTGAGAGATGATACTTGAGATTATTTTCCTAAAATAATTCCAGGCATATAAAGAACTATGGAAACTAAAATGTTTTAATTAAGTCATTTGATGTTAATTGTGTATTAAGTGTGCATGTATATAAGGAAACTACCTGAGGTCAAGGATAGAACAAAAAATGGACCGGAGTTCCCCAAGCACCTACTTCCATTAGCCATTCTAGAGCTCCCCATCATTCCTGGTTCCTTAGTACACTACACAGGAAGGTCTTGGTTCTGTTGTAGAAACAATTAGATCTAGACAGAGCATTGCAGTAGTCTAAACTGAATATTTTGAAAGCAAAAAGATCCCTCCCAGACATCAAATGATTTTCAAGTAACTAAACCATAATGAGATTCCTCTAGACATCTACCAGAGTCATTACAATTACAAAGATTGACACACTGAGGCTTGGTGCCTGTGTGGGAAACATGTGGTGGTATTGTGTATTCTAATAAATTTATCTGGGGTCAGAGAACAGACAGCCACTAGATACAAAGGCTAGAAAATGATGGCACTCACACCTTTAATCCTAGCATTCCAGAGATAGAAATCCCTCTGGATCTCTGTGAGTTCAAGGCCACATTGGAAATAGCCAAGCATGGTGACTCACGCCTTTAATCCCAGAAAGCCAGCCTTTAATCCCAGGGAGTGGTGGTAGAAAACAAAAAGATATATAAGGCAAATGAGGACCAGAAACTAGAGGCATTTGGGGCTGGTTAAGCATGTGGCTGGTTAAGCATTCAGGCTTTTAAGCAGTAATTCAGCTGAAAGCCATTGGGATGAGGATTCAGAAGCCTCCAGTCTGAGGAGACAAGACCAGCTGAGGATCCGGTGAGGTGAGATAGCTGTGGCTTGTCCTGTCTCTCTGATCTACCAGCATGGACCCCAATAACTCGGCTCGGGTTTGATTTTATTAATAAGAACTTTTAAGATTCCTGGTACATCTGGCGCCCAACGTTCGTGTTACGAATTCATGAAAAAAGCTGTTTGCCTGTGGCCTTGTGAGCCCCAGCTCAGGCCCAAGCTACACTCAGGCGGTTGTGGTGGCGCACGCCGGTAGGATTTGCTGAAGGAGACAGAGGCAGGAGGATCCCGAGTTTGAGGCTGGCCTAGGAGGTTTGGGAGAAGCTTTGGCCTGGACTGAGCCACAAACAGTGGTGGGACCATGGAAGCAGTGGCTACTGCTCCACGTTGCCAGCTCCTTCTCATCATGTTGGTGACTGCGGTGATGCTGCTACCTGGAACGAAGGGTTTACTGCTGCTGGTTCAGAGAATTGCCAGGACCATCGTGTTACAAGAAAGCATCGGCAAAGGTCAGTTTGGAAAAGTTTGGCAAGACAAATGGTGGGGAGAAATTGTTGTGAAGATTTTCTGTTCTAGGGAAGAATGTTCATGGTTCCGAGAGACAGACATTTATCAGACTATAATTGCTCCAAACCACAGAGGAGGCAAAAAAAAAAAAAAATCTGCATGGAACCATGACCACACCTAACAGCAACTTTGAAATCCTCAAAAGGACTATGGTAAAGCCATTAAGCTGATTAACACCTCGGAAAGATCTGCTTGGACTACAAACTGCTTAGGACAATTTTGAGATGGCTAGCTGAGATGATCCAGCCTGACAGACTACTTGAACAAGGACTTGAAACAAAGCCCTGAACTTTCCTTTTATGGAGAGACTGGACAAATGATACAGGACTTGAAAATTAACCCAAAAATTTTCTTTTCAAGATTCCCTAAAGATATCTTCACCCCTAGAAAGCAAAAAGAAAAAGAGAATAAGATATGAGATAGATCATTGAATCTACTCTGAGAAAAAAAAAGAAAGAAATAATAGGATAAATAGGTAGATCATTGAATCTACACTGAAGAAAAAGGAGAAGATATAAAAATGACAAAAGGTAGACTAATGAATCTATTATGAAAAGAAAAAAGAGAAAATATGAATATGATAAGATAAAAAGGGAGATTATGGAATCTACTTTTAAAAAGGAACTACTTGTTTTAAATAAGATAAGTAATGAAAATTTTTTGGTCTGAGTTTATCCGATGTTACTGGACTGGACATTGTTAATATATATAATGGAGTTTTTTTGTCTGGATCTGTCAAATGTTAATGGACTAGAAATTGTTAATGTAATCTTGATTGTATATTGCATATACTTATTGAAGATAGTTTTTCTTGTATTAGTTATAAGCTTTTTTTAATTTTAGACAAAAAGAGAGGAAATGTGGTGGTATTGTGTATTCTAATAAATTTATCTGGGGTCAGAGAACAGACAGCCACTAGATACAAAGGCTAGAAAATGATGGCACTCACACCTTTAATCCTAGCATTCCAGAGATAGAAATCCCTCTGGATCTCTGTGAGTTCAAGGCCACATTGGAAATAGCCAAGCATGGTGACTCACGCCTTTAATCCCAGAAAGCCAGCCTTTAATCCCAGGGAGTGGTGGTAGAAAACAAAAAGATATATAAGGCAAATGAGGACCAGAAACTAGAGGCATTTGGGGCTGGTTAAGCATGTGGCTGGTTAAGCATTCAGGCTTTTAAGCAGTAATTCAGCTGAAAGCCATTGGGATGAGGATTCAGAAGCCTCCAGTCTGAGGAGACAAGACCAGCTGAGGATCCGGTGAGGTGAGATAGCTGTGGCTTGTCCTGTCTCTCTGATCTACCAGCATGGACCCCAATAACTCGGCTCGGGTTTGATTTTATTAATAAGAACTTTAAAGATTCCTGCTACAGAAACAACTCTAGGACATGACTGCAAAAGACATGCTATATAATGTAGTGGACAATGGTTGCTTAGCTGTTTTCCAAAGGTCATTATATATATAAATAATTTGACTCCCTAATTTTAAGGTAACAGGGTGGAAATGTAGTCTACTCTAATGTTTAGAGTTAGAGCTTTTGAGAAGTAATTAGGATTATACAAGTCATCAGAGGAGCCCAGTCCTTTTGATAGAACTTTTGATCTTATGAAGATGAGAGGGTGACCAAACACAATCTCACCCTACCTGCCTTATGTTGTGCCTCTCCTCTGCATTAACTTAAGTGTCTGTCAGCAAGAAGACCTTTACCAGGTGGTACCCTGAAATATCATACCTCAATAATAACGAACTAAAATTAACCTCTTTTCTTAGATAGGTGACTTACCTCAGGCAAATCATCACAATAAGATAAGTTGGATTAATACAAAAGTTAACAATAAAGCTATTATATAACCTGACTATTCTATTTCTAGATATTGACCAAAGAGAAATAACAATTGTCAGTTAAAAGCTGTACTTAAAATGGGAAATGCATTAATATGTGAACAAATAACAAATTTTCATATAGAAAAAATGAAAAAGTATTCAGCAATAATGAGAATGCTCTGTTGATAAATGCCACATTATAATTTCAAAACTGTTACAGTGTATAAAATAAGTCATAAAAATTCATACCATTTAATACCATATACATGAAAGTCAAGAAACATGCATGGTTATCAGTAATGACACATTGCAATTGGTTACCTAAACAGATGAACTTGCAGAGAGAGTGTGTGGGAGAGCTGGGGAAGGATGAGAGGGTAAGAGGGTACACAAAAGCTTTTGGAGGTGATAGACATGTTCATTATCTTCATTGTGGTGATGTGCTTCACAGCTACATATGCATTAACAAAATGTACCGATTTTTATTTTTCAAATGTGTCTAGTCTAGTTTACTATGTATTAATTATTCTTCAATAAAACTATTCTGAAAATAAAAACTGTGAAAACTGGTATCTTTTTACATTTGTATGAGCCTTTTTTCACCTAGGAACTTTTAGAAATTTTGGAATGTGATGACATCTAGATTTTAACGTAGAGAATCTCATTTAGTGGCTTTGGGATGATGCTTGCTCTTCAGGAGTTTAAAAGTCCTTCAGGTGATCTTGGTAGACAGTAATATGGGACTTTGAGACATGACATTTCATTTCCTCTCTGCAGCTAGAAGTATTTTAACTTAATAAATTCATGAAAGATATAAATTGAATCATCACCATGGAAATAATGATTCTCATAAAATGAATCAGATATAATGTCAAGTGGAGGTTTGCACCTAAGATGTCAGTTATCAGTTATAATAACACAAGAAGAAAAATATATTAAAACAAAATATATTCTCTTTTTAATTGCAACAGACTGATTTTTTTTTCAGTTATCAATGACACCGATGATTGTTGATAAACTTGTAGACAATTAATTTCTGCAGAAAAACTACTTACTGGGGAACTTTCTACTACCTAATTCTTAGAAAAACTGGAGCTCAGGACAGAAACTGCACAGGCCCATACTCACCTTGGCATAGATGCAGCTGTCATTGAGTCTCTGCAATGAGCAATTCTTGTCACAGAGAGGGCACATGAAGACTTCGGTGGCTTTACAAATTTCTTGGCTTGAAAAAGCAAAGGAAAAAAGTGTGAACCTCTGTCTTAGCCTGTGCAGAACATACTACTGGAGGAGCAATGCAGAGAGGAACAGGGAAGAGATAAGAAACAACCAGGATAGAGTTAGATCATGGCTTCCACGTAAATATTTTATGAGGCTTGTGACAGGAAGGTCCTTGTTTGTTTCTTTAATTTTAGAAAACTCTGACAAATAATACTAATAGATCATATGTTAACTTGTATAATACTTTATTTTAAAATAAAGGCATTTTGATCCATGATCTCTCATGGCACACAGAATTATCTCAGGCGGTAATCTCTAGAGTAGTCACCAACCTCACCATAGAATGAACTAATTAGAGCCACAACTGGCTGTTCTGACTTCTCAAGTATAGTGATCTGATAATCGATAACATACACTTCAGTACATAATCTTATGCCAAATGTTTTCTAAGAACTAAAGGAGTGTGTGTGTGTGTGTGTGTGTGAGAGAGAGAGAGAGAGAGAGAGAGAGAGAGAGAGAGAGAGAGAGACAGAGAGACAGAGACAGAGACAGAGAGATTTCTTGACAATTATCATAATATAACATTGTCTCCATGTAAATATGTTTTCAATGAGCATGTAACTTTATGAATGTATCACTTCCATGACTGTTAAATATTCCAGTGTATATTATAGATAGCTTTCTGATAAGAATAAGAAATCATTAGCAATTTCTTGAAAGCTTTATTTACTCAGAGTTTGTAACAACCTCATTTTAGGATGTTTTGTGCACTTATCTGCCATTCATGGTCATTCCCCACCTTGCATTGCCCTAGTAAAATGTTTAAAATAATTTCTACTTTAAAATGTTGAAAAGAATTTAAAGGCTTTAGAAAACATGTTTGGAAATTCAACTGGCAATTTAAATTTAATTGGCAAAATTTGCAGCAAGATTTGATGCCTTTAAAAATGTGTTGAGTGAACACTAAAAAATATGTATTTCAATGTGAGATTATAACCTCAATTCAAAGTGAAAATAAATACTATGCAATGATATGCCGTAGTAACTGCTTCAGGCAAAAGAGGAGTTGATACCCCTTGAACTGCTTAGTGTTCACCAATCTAAGGTAATGCCAATTATCTCTGCTTAGCAGGGAACCATAAACATATAAAGGTCATGCTCAAGGTCACAGAGCTGAGAAAGGTACCTCAAGGACACGAAGAATTTACTGATTGTAAATCTAGTGTCCCATTAATTATAACATAATTGAAACAGAATCAAGTTCATTTCAAACTCAGAAGAATCTGTCCATCATTCATGATGGACTAATGATGACATGATGCATGCCATACTATTCTTCTTCCACTTTCACTTTTCTAGTAATTAGGATGTTTACATGGAGTAGGAGAAAGTGATAAAAAAAAAAAACCCACATATTTTAACACCAAAAAGCAAGAGAACACAGTATTGCCTCTTAGCAATCCTAAACATTTTAGAAGCAGAATTTTACATACTTTTTGAAGAAAATTTTAATTAAAATAGATGAATTATAATAGCTCATTTGTTTCTCACAATTGCTGCACAGTTCATCCTACATTGGACTCTCACACGAAGGGAAGGTTTAGAGTTGGTCTGTAGTATATCATCTTTTTTACTTTGTCAGGAAAGAAAGCCTTTATTGTCAAATTACCATGTCCAGAATTTAAATCATTACAAGGGGTCTTATTTTACTGTCATAATCATAAAATTCAGTTTCTGTCATTTGCTCAAATCTTAATTTGATACATTGTATAAAAATATTAAACATTTTTGTTTCTTTGTTTCACCAGCCATATCTCCTCTAGCTCAGGCTGGCTTCAGCTTCCTCTATAGCCAGAGAGTGGCCTTGAATTCCTGATCCTGCTACTTCTACCTTTCAAGTATTGGGATTACAGATGTGTGCCATCATTCTCTATTTTTGTTTTAAATTATTACATTCTATTTAATTAATTAATTAGTTAATTAATTATTTGTGTGTGTGTGTGTGTGTTCCATAGGGTGCTTCTGACAGTCAGAGAACACCTCACTTTGTAGGAGTTGGTTCTTTCTTTCCCAATGTGGGTTCGAGGCACCAAGCTCAGGTATTTGGGCTTGGCAGCGTTTACATGCCAAGCCATCTCCACCATGACTAGAAATAATCATTTTTTTTGACAATTTTCTCCTGTCTGAAATAAGGGATTTGCAT
Source organism: Peromyscus leucopus (assembly GCF_004664715.2). Lineage (NCBI taxonomy): Eukaryota > Metazoa > Chordata > Mammalia > Rodentia > Cricetidae > Peromyscus > Peromyscus leucopus. Next base: position 85,408,562 of record NC_051066.1, read on the forward strand.
ATCACAAATTTATTTTATTTAGCATCTAAAGGGAAGGAAAGTTCCCATCATGAATGCGTCATCATTTCTTTTCCAGAGCTTGACAATCTACACTGCCACTGTAATTGTGGTTTTCTTTATTTTTATATCTGTGCTAAATTTGTGCAGTAAAGGCTGATTGCAAAGAAATAATGACTAATACCAATTAAAAAAACGAAACAGTCCATTTGGGGTAGGTGTTTGGACCCCTGGTCTGTAATACTCCCAGTGCAGCAATTCTCAACCTGTGGATTGCAACACCTTTGACAAATTTCTATCTCCAAAATTATTTGCATTACTATTCAAAACAGCAGCAAAAATACAGATATGAGGTAGCAACAAAATAATTTTATGGTTGGTCATCACAACGTGAGGAACTGTATTAAAGGATCGCAGTGTGAGGAAGGTTGAGAACCACTGTTAGTGATTCAAGTCACATGACAAGCAGAGGGCAGGAAACCTCAGCTGGATGATGAACACATTATAGCACACAGGGGAGCACAGACAGAGGCAAAGAGTTTGAACATGACAGCATGAACAAAGCATCGGTTTAGAATTAGATGTCAACATGAAGCAACTGTAAGTCAAAACCACCAAGACAATGAAGACCAAATTTTATTTTATTTTAAGGGTTTGGGGAGATTTCTAGGGATTGAACTAGGGCCTTGGTCACATAAAGTGAGTGCTCTCCTGTTGAGATTTATCTCCAGCCTGAACTGCTAGAACTTTATTTTATTTTTTAATTTATTTAATTTATTTTCATTTTACATACCAATCACAGTTCCCCCTCCTTCCCTTTCTTCCTCCCCCCCACCCTTCTGTGGTGGTTTTATGTTCCCCATAATATTGTGCACTCTAATAAACTTATTTGGGGTCAGAGACAGAACAGCCACAATATTAAACATGAGGATAGTCAGTGGTAGCACACGCCTTTAATCCTAGCATTCCAGAGGCAGAAATCCATGTGTTCAAGGATACAGACAGGCATGGTGACTCATCACGCCTTTAATCCCAGAAAGCAAGCCTTTAATCCCAGGGAGTGATGGTAGAAAGCAGAAAGGTATATAAGGCATGAGGACCAGAAACTAGAAGCATTTGGCTGGTTAAGCATTTAGCTGATTAAGCTTTCAGGCTTCTAGGAGCAGCTCAGCTGAGAGCCATTTGGATATGAGGACTCAGAGGCTTCCAGTCTGAGGAAACAAGACCAGCTGAGAAGTTGGCCAGGTGAGGTTAGCTGTGGCTTGTCCTGTCTCTCTGACCATCTAGCATTTCACCCCAATAACTGGCCTCGGTTTTGATTTTATTAATAAGACTCTCTAAGATTCATTCTACACCCCTCTCTCAGCTACCCCTCATAGGGAGTAAGGCTTCCCTTGGAGAGTCAATAGAGGCTGGCATACCAACTTGGGGCAGGACCAAGCTCCTCCCCCCTGCATCAAGGCTGAGCAAGATATTCCACCATAGGGAAAGATTTTATATATATAATTTGATTTTTAACACTTTTTTGGGTTTTGCTTGTTTTGGTTTGTGGGTTTTTTTTTGGGGGGGGTGGTTGAGACGGGGTTTCTCTGGGCAGCCTAGAACATTTTATAGTAACACTGAAAATAAGTATCATTAAGGATGTGGAGATACTGAAACTTTAGTACATAGTGAGAATCTCAAATGCTATGCTGTTATGGGAAACTGTAAAAGTGCTTCAAATTTTTTTATTAAATGATCTCATATGATACCACATGGTCCTGTAATTCCATTTCTAGGTATAGTACAAAAATAAATGAAATCAGGATTTTTGAAGAGGTGGTGAAACCAGTGCTTTGAAGTCATCTTTCATTGAAAAAAGCATTCAACTCACTCTTTGCAGGGTAACCAAAAATTGGATGCAAGGTTGGCATTTCTGCCTTCACTCTGTGTCTGTACTTGTCAGAAGGCACAAAGATAAACCATTTTCCTTAATCTTGTCTCTTTAATTGCCTTGAATTTCAGGCAGGACAGAGCTTCACAGGACAGACCATCCTTCCACTTATCTGTGAGGATGAGTTTGTACTCTCAGAGATTAACCCTGTAACAACTTACAGTAGTATCGCCTCTTCAGACAGACTAGCACTGGGTCAATGGCGGCTCATTGGTGCTGTTGGGTGGGACCTTAGTTAGAACTGTTTGTGTATGTGTACTGTCCTCTTGCTAGACCTCATGTCAGTCCTGTGAAGACAAACTTGATGTCACTGGATCTCTTTATCTGTTCCTCATCCTACTGTGGCTATCTTCTTTTTCCCCAATACTGTGTCTTTAATTGGTGAGTTGGCCAAGCCTCCCTGATGCAGCTACCAGAGCCCAGGCTTTGACCCTAACACTCCCATCTTCTTTGAATGATTTTTAAAATGTACCAATGATATTTAAACAAACAAAATTTCTATGTATCAACAAATGGATAAAAAAAAAAACCCACTGTATATATGCCTAAAGCAGTATATTTGGCCTCAGAGAAGAAATTGTGTCAAATATGACAACATGGGTGTACATTTTCAATAGTGAAATGATCCAATCACAGAAGAACAAACACTGAATGATTTCACTTATTTGATGTAGCTAGCACAGTCAAACCCATACAAAAAAAAGGGGTGTTTATCTGTGGTTGTCAGAAGCCATAGAAAGGTGATGGTAAACATAGTTGATGCTCAAAGAACCATGAAATTCCTATCTCACACAATGAATGAGTTTGAGAGACTTGTTGACACATTTACAAGTGAGCACTTAATAATACTATAAGAAGTTTGGTCTAGTTTTAAACATTCACACCATAAAATGTGTGTTTCATAAAACAAATCTGAGAGATTTGAAATTTAGCTAATCCCTTAAAGGGAATATTCTGAACAAATCACTTACTTCTAGAAAGACCAGGGTTTTTTTTTTGTTGTTGGTGGTGGTGTTTTATTTTTGTTGTTCAATATGAGGATGGTAACTGGGGTGTTAGTTAAGTGATATGATAATCTACCTAGCACCCAACTGGCAGCTAAAGAATGAAGAGACTCTTATTGCTGAGGATAGGCATAAAAAGGAAACTTGTTTCGGGGAGGGTTCTTTAACATACAACAGCGTTTGTAAAGCAGGTCAGGACTGAACATTGCATACATTTCTTTTGATGTTCTGATGCCAATTCAGAAGGTTCCAGAAAATTGCAGTTTCAGCTCTTTTACCTCGTCCTGAAGCCCAGAGCCTTGAGAAGCAGGACACCCATAACTGTTTAGTCTTTCTTAAAACTTATTAGATGCCCTCTCTGAAATATTGATAAGAACATTTCAGTTAAGTACATATGTTGCATATATATCACATACATATGTACACAGAGAGGGATCTAAAAATTTAATGCTCTATTTTCCTACTGTTAGCTGCTGGGCAGTTAAGAAATAATACTGTAAGCTTTCCTGGGTATAGTAGTCTTGGCTGGCATTTGTGATCTCATAGAACATCTGTCCAGGCCCTTCTAGGTTTTAGAGTCTCTATGGAGAAGCAAGGTATTATTCTAATAGGTCTGTCTTAACTTTCAATCACAATAGAGAAAATGAGACATTCCATAATAAAACTAAATTTAAGCAATGTCTACAAACCCAGCTCTACAGAAGGCAATACAGAAAACTCAAACCTAAAGAGATTAACAACACCTAAGAAGAAATAAGGAACAAATAATCCCAAATGGCAAATCAAAAGAGGGGAAATGTATGTGCACACACACTCATACACACACCACCACCACCACTACCACCACCACCACTACCACCACCACCACTACCACCACCACCACCACCAACAACAACAAAGCAGGAATCAACAAGCATTGTTCATTGATATCCCACAATATCAATGGTCTCAATTCTCCAATAAAAAGATAGACTGACCAAAGGGACTTGAAAATAGTACCCATACTTCTGCTGCATCCAAGAAAAATATCTTAATGTCAAGGATAGACATTTCTCATTGCAAAAGACAGAAAAAAAATTCCAAACAAATAGACCTAAGAAGAAAGCTGACATTGCCATGTTAACATCTGATAAAACAGATTTTTAAATGGAAACTAATAAGAAGAAATAGAAAAGTACCTTCCATATTCATCAAAGGAAAAATCCACCAAGAGGACACTGCAATTCTTAACATCCATGTACACAATATATGGAAACCTAAGTTCATAAAAGAAACACTAATACAGCTTACATCACACATTGACCCTCACTCACTGATAATGGGAGACTTCCCTACAGCACTATTGCCAATAGACAGGTCATACAGAATAAAAACAAAAAACAAACAAACAAACAAACAAAAAACTAGAGAAATATTTACAGACCAAAACTAAACAGAGAAATGCTGGAGCTAATTGATATTAGAAACTAAATGTGGACTTAACAGACATTTACAGAACATTTCACTTAAACTCAAAAGAAAATACCTTCCTCTTGGCACTTCATGGAATCTTCTCCAAGATTAGTGACATACTTGGACATAAAGCAAGTCTCAACAGATATAAGAAAATTAAACTAACAGCCTGCATTCTATAAAATCTCCAGTGATTAAATCAACAACAGAAACAGAAGAAAGCTTACAAACTCATGGAACAAGGACAACTATCTACTGGATGAAAGCGGAGTCAAGACAGGAATTAAAAAGGCTTTCTAGAACTGAGTGAAAATGAACAATACTCAAATTTATGGGACACAATGAACATAGCTCTAAGAGGTAAGTTTACAGCACTAAGTGCCTATATTAAAAACAAAAAAGGAGAGATTTCATACTGGTAACTTTAAGTAGCACATGTGAAACCTCTAGAACAAAAAGAAGTTGTACACAAAAGGATTAGATGGAAGGAAAAAATCAAACTCAGGTTAGAAATCAATAAACTAGAAACAAACAAAACCAATGTAAAGAATTAATGAAACAAAGAGCTGGTTCTTTGAGAAAATCAGTAAGATTGACAAACCATATCCAAATTATAAAAAGTGAAGAGAATATTTAAATGAACAAAACTAGAAATTAAAAGGGAACATAACAACTGACACCAATGAAATCCAGAAAATCACAAGGTCATACTTAAAAAAACCTGTATTCCACCAAATTATAAACCCTAAAGAAGTGGATAATTTTCTCAATGCATATCACTTACCAAAGTTAAATCGTAATCAGAAAAGCAATTTAAAAATACCTATAACCCCTAGTGAAATAGAAGAAGCAGTCATTAAAAGTTGTCTCCCCTCCCCCCAAATAAAGCTGAGGACCAACTGTTTTCAGTGCAAAATTCTATGAGACTTTCAAAGGAGTTAACACCATTACCCCTCAAATTATTCCACAAAATAGAAACAGAAGGAACACTGTCCAATTCATTTTACAAGGCCACGTTATCCTGATACCCAAACAACATAAAGACCCAACAAAGAAAGAGAATTACAGATCAATTTTTCCTTATGAACAAAGATTCAAAAATACTCAATGAAATAATTGCAAAAATCAGTAACCCTCCTATGTACAAATGACAAGTGGACCGAGAAAGAAATCAGGGAAACAATGCCTCTCTCAATAGTGTCAAATAAAAATAAAGCATCTTGGGGTAACTGTAACCAAAACAATAAAAGACCTGTATGATAAAAACTTTAAGAGACTGAAGGAAAAAATTGAAAAAAGTATCAGAAGATAGAAAGATCTCCTATGCTTATGGATCAATAGGATTAATATAGTAAAACTGGCTATCCTACACAAAAAATCTACTGATTCAATGTAATCCCCATAAAAATTTCAATACAATTATTTACAAAACTTAAAATGACAAAATTTCAGCTTCACCTGGAAACACAAATACACAGGATAACTAAAACAATCCGGAATATTAGAAAAACTGCTCTAGGTATCACCATCCCTGATCTCAAATTGTACTATGGAGTTGTAGTAAGTAATAAAACCAGCATGATACTGGTGCAAAATCAGACACATTGACCAGTGAAGATCTAGAAATAAATCCACACATCCATTGGCACCTGATTTTGATAAAGAGGACAGAGACACATTCTGGAGAAAGGACAGGATCTTCAACAAATGGTGCTGGTAAAACTGGAATATTCCAAATACATCCATATTAATCATCCTACACAAAAATCAACTTCAAATGAATCAAAGCCCTCACTACAAAACCAGACACACTGGAGCTGATAGAAGAGAATGTGGGGAGTAGCTTTGAACTTATTGGCAAAGGAGACAACTTTTTGGACAGAGTCCCATTAACACTGGAACTAGGATCAACAGTTAGTAAATGGGACCCCATGAAACTGAGAAGCATGGCAAAGGACACTGTCATTCAGACAATACAGAATAGTTAAAGATTTTCATCAACACAACATCTGATAGAAGACTACTCTCAAAATTTCCAAAGAACTCAAAGAATTAGATATCACAAAGACAACCCAATTACAAAAAAAGGGGGCTACAGGTCTAAACAGAGAAAACTCAATGGAGGAAACTCAGATAGCTGTAAAACACTTAAAAAATGTTCATCATCCTTAGTCATCAGGGAAATGCAAATTGAAACTACTCTGAGATGTCATCTTAAACCTGTCAGAAAGGCTAAGACGAATAAAACAAGTGTCAGCTCATGCTGTAATGGGAACACTCATCCATCTCTGGTGGGTGTGCAAAATTGATGGATATCAGTGTGGGGGTTCCTCAGGAAGATGGGAATTTACCTCAAGGTCCAGCTATAACATTCAGGCATATACTGAAAGAACACATCTTCCTACTATAGAGACACTTACTCAACCATGTTCATTGCTGGCCTGTTAGTAATATTCAGAAATTAGAAATAAACTGGATGTCCCTCAACAGAATAAAAGATAAAGAAAATGTACATTTACATAATGGGATATTACTCAGCTGTTATAAGAATGAAATCATGAAATTTGCAGGTTAATGGATTGAATGAGAAACAAATCACCCTAAGTGAGGTAACCCAGACCCAGAAAGACAAATGTAGCATGTGTTCACTGATATGTGAATTTTAGCTGTTTAGTCAATGAAAACCAAGCTATAACCTGTAGAGAAACAGAAGTTAGGTATAGATTAAGGCAGTATGGGGACAGATAGAGCTCCTAAGAAAGGGAAATAGAATAGATAGTTATGGATGTATGGCAGGGTGGGGGATGGGGTGGGAGACTGGAATGGGAGGATCAAGGGGGAAGGGGAAATGAAGAGGAGGACAAAGGAGGGAATATGGGGAGAAAGAGCTAAAGTTAAGGATTATTTGGGGGGCAGTATAGAAATTTAATACAGTAGAAGCTTTGTAAATATCCACATATGAAGGCAATCTAAATGAAATCATTAAATAATGGGGAGACAGAGTGCTAAACTGGATGACTCTTGTCACCAAATGAGGCTTCCAGTATTGGTATTATGTTGTTGGCCAAAGCAGTCCCATTGGAACCCCACAACAGCCCAGGCTGTTGCCAAGACTATAGATTGTTCTCCATAAACTGACAGTAAGTCCTGTCCCATTGCTGAATACATCACCCACACAACTCACTGAACACGAAGAAACCAACCTGGTGCCTACACAGAGCCTTCACCCCTATGTTCTAGAGTCTATGGTATAGAAAGGTACTCTGCATGCTATCAAAGGAAAAAGGTAAACACCAAGCCAGCCACAAAGCATTTGATCCACATTGACATCTGCCTGTAAGATATGCTAGTGCAATGGTGGCACAAAGCTTGTGGGTGTTACCAACCAATATCTGGTTTGACTTTTATTTTTTATTTTTTTTAAATTTTATTTTATAATTTAATTTAATTTTACATATCAGGCACAGATTCCCTTGTCCTCCCCTCTCCCGCCCTCCACCTTCCCCCCCCAGCCCACCCCCCATTCCCATCTACTCCAGGGCAAAGACTTCCCGGAGGATTGAGTTCAACCTGGTAGATTCAGTCTAGGCAGGTCCAGTCCCCTCCTCCCAGGCTAAGCCAAGTGTCCCTGTATAAACCCCAGGTTTCAAACAGCCAGCTCATGTACTGAGGACAGGGCCTGGTTCCATTGCCTGGATGCCTCCCAAACAGTTCAAGCTAATCAACTGTCTCACTTATCCAGAGGACCTGATCCTGTTGGGGGCTCCTCAGCTATTGGTTCATAGTTCATGTGTTTCCATTCATTTGGCTACTGGTCCCTGTGCTTTTTCCAATCTTGGTCTCAACAATTCTCACTCATACAAACTCTCCTCTTTCTTGCCAATTGGACTCTTGGAGCTCCACCTGGGGCCTGGCCATGGATCTCTGCATCCGGTTCCCTCAGTCATTGGATGAGATTTCTAGCTCAACAATTAGGGTATTTTACCATCCTATCACCAGAGTAGGTCAGTTCAGGCTTTCTCTCACCCATTGCCAGTAGTCTATTGTGGAGGTATCTTTGTGGATATCTGTGGACCTCTCTAGCACTTTGCTTCTTCCTATTCTCATTTGGTCTGCTGTGGGATGGTCTGTATGTCAAATTACTCTGATTGGCCAATAAATAAAACACTGATTGGCCAGTGGCTAGGCAGGAAGTATAGGCGGGACTAACAGAAAGGAGAAAAGAAAGAACAGGAAGGTGGAAGGAGATACTGCCAGCCGCCACCATGACAGGCAGCATGCGAAGATGCTGGTAAGCCACAAGCCATGTGGCAAGGTATAGATTTATAGAAATGGATTAGTTTAAGATGTAAGAATTAGATAGCTAAAAGCCTGAGCCATTAGGCCAGACAGTTTAAATAATATAAGCGTCTGTGTGTTTATTTTATAAGTGGGCTGTCGGACTGTGGGCTGTCAGACTGCTGGGGCTTGGTGGGACCTGGAGAAAAAACTCTAGCTACAGTGGTCTTCATTTATCATGGTCTCTTATTTCTTATTCTCCCTCTCTGTTCTTGATCCAGCTGGGATCTTCCATTTCCCTAAGCTCTCATTCCCTAAACCTTGCCCTTCATTACCCCCACTCACATCCAGGTTGTTCATGTAGATCTCATCCATTTCTCTGATAGAACCCATACCTGACAATGCTTAGATGACCAAGAACCTGAGACTAGATGGCCCGGGGATAAAATGCTAATGTTCTACAAAGAAAAGAAAGTAGCAATAAATTGACTCTCAGTGACATTCTGCTATAAGCATAGATCAGTGCCTTGCTCAGCCATCATCAGAGATTTCCTCCTGTAGCAGATGGGAACAAATACAGAGACCCACAGCTAGATATTTTGCAGAGACTTAGAAACCTTGGAACACTTAGCCCTAACAGAATACCATCATCAAATCCCTCCCCTCAAAGCTCTGAGAATCCTGTGGAAGAGAAGATAAAAGATTATAAGAGAAAGGATGGAGATTACCATGAAAACAAATTTCTCTAAATCAACAGGATCCATCAATCTTGTGCCTTTTTTGGGGTTTTTCCTTTTTTTTTTTTTCTCCTTTTTGTTTGTTTTGTTTTATTCATTTGTTTGTTTGTTTTGTTTAGTCCTATTCCAATGTGTTAGTTTTTTTCTATCTTCATTACTATATTATATTAAAATATATTATCCCTTAGAAGCCTGTTTATTTTCTAATGAGAGGCAGAAAGCAGATGGTCCAGAAGGAATGGAGGCACGGAGGAACTGGAAGGAGTAGAGGGAGGAGAAATCATAATCAAGATATATTATGTGAGAAAAAAAATCTATTTTTAATAAAAGGTAAACATGATAGCAAAAACACAAACAAAAATAAATATGACTGTATTTTGGTTGTCAATATTTTGTAGATCCATAATAAACAGACTCATGTCTCCAGCTTTTTATCATCTCACTACTTTGTAACAAACACAAAGGAGCTTAGTAAGATAGTAATACAAATCAACACAAAGCAAAACAGTCTTTTCCCTGCCTGCCCACCAAGATAACAGCCAGGACTCAACCATGTCTGGCACCTTGAATGGAAAAATATCAGTCTCAAAATTTTGAAAGTCAAGATATTCAGTGCTGTTTATCTTGGTTTAGAATAGAAAGTCTGACAAGATCTTAATTATAGTGTGACAGCAGCAGTGGTAATATAATACCAAAAGCATGTAACTGAAGAGTTTGCAATGCCTTTTAAAACACTCCTTGTACTAAAGGTTAAAGAATATGTTTACAAAAGAAGCCAAAGTCCCCTCACTGGTCAATAGGGACAGTAAATTTCTTACCTTTTGTGCATTCCTACTTTTGCATATTTTTATGTTTGTTTTGATGGAGGGAGGTGTCTGTATCTCATAGTAAAACTTTATGAAGTGTTGAAATTATGACAATGTGCTCCATGGGTCTAATCTGAGCAGTAACTATTGAGTGATTATTTTCCAATATTTCTTTTTTTTTTATTGAAAATAGATTCTTTCTCAGACCATATATCCTGATTATAGTTTCCCATCCCTCCACTCCTCCCAGCTCCTTCCCACATTCCCTCCTCTTTGGACCCATTCCCTCCCAGCTCCCTCCCACTTCCTCTCCCTATTGGACCTGCTCCCTTTCTGTCTATCCTTAGAAAGAATTTGCTTCTATTTGTTCATTCATTGCAAAAGAACGGCTTTTTTTCCAGGACACCTTTAACTGTAATCCAGCCTCTCCTCTGAGCCACATCACTTATTGAATAGCATATAGGAAAATCCCCCAAAGAAGCAGAGAAGGAATAAGGTCTCAAAGCTGAGATTTATATAGGATCATGTTGCCTCTCAGCATCAGAATGATTCTGTAAAATCCTGAAATAAGCCTGTGATCAGATCATATGGTTTCTACCTATAGTGTTTGTTTTGAAAATCAAGAGAATTCAGAGGTTTCAAATCAAAGAGTTTGGTTAGTAAACTCCAGTGCAATGCAGATACTTTTTTTTCCAGGAAAAAATACTATATATATTTTAATATTTTAAAGAGAAATACAGGGAAACTAACATATATATAATTTTATATCAGCAATAGCTGTTAATATGTACTTCCTAGTAGCCAGGTCATTGCAAAAAGATTAAGAAAAGGAGCACAAAATGCTGAGTTTTGATAAAGGAATCTCTCTTTTTAAAGATTTGTTTAATTATTTTATGTGTATGTACATGAACCTGAGTGTATGCATATGTACCATCTGTATGTAGACATCTTTAGAGGCATTAGAAGATTGTGTCAGATCCTTTGGGGCTGGAGTTAAGGTGGTTGAACCCAAATCAGGTCCTCTGCAAAGAATAAGGCTCTTAACTGCTGAGCCCCAACAAGGGATTCTTTGTGTTTTGAATTTGATTATATAGAGTTAAATTCAATGTTATACTTGTGAAAAACAATGCATTATTTGTAATAATAATTCATTCCTATTTCTAATTTTATGTCACTTTTCTTAAAACTGTGATCACATTTTTGATATGATTTACTTTTGCTAAATCCCAGTTTGCTGATATTTTTAGATTATTTAATCCATATTGGAAAAATAAATTTAACAAAGAGATAAGAACTCACTCTTGGATATATTCAAAAGAATCTGCACATAAAACTATAAAAATGACATTTTGACAGCACTCCTGTTGTACTAAAAACAAAACAAAACACAGACACAGCAGTCCTATTATTTATCTCCACTGTGCATAGGCATTTGTACTTTTACAAAGCAGGACAAATACATTGGAGAAGTCTCTTCATAGCTCACCTTACTTGACTTTCATTCATTGTAACTAATCCATAGAAGAAAACACACAGGCCAACAACTGCTGCAGGAATCAGCATGCCAGTATACCATCCCAGCCATGCGAAGTACAAACCAATCTTCTCACCAAAGTATAGCCTGCACAAGAAAGCCAGTCTTCAGTTTGAATTAACGCAACATAAATGACCCAACAATCTCCAATTCCACAACTAATGACGATATCAGATGTAAACTGAGGCTTCTAGCCCATGTACTTGTCAGCAATACTTGGGTATCTGACCCTGCTGGCTGTTAATGACTCTCACAATGGCAATGATGTGTTTCTGTAAACTTGGCCACTAAAGGGACAGTACAAGACCAACTTTCAACAGTACCTATTTCTGGTCCAACTTTATCAAAATAGTTTTCATAACCCAATTTTTGCCTTTCTCCATCTTCCTAATAGTATACCTTTTTAGTCTTTAATGGAGCTATGTTTTCCTGAGAATAAAAAGAAGAGAAAAGAAAAAAAAAAATCAGTTGGCCATCTGATTGGATTCTCAGTTCAGGGCAAGATGTGTCTCCACTTGAGACGCTGACATGCTTATGCTACAGTTTGCCTGGTTACATCTCACCTTCTTCCACTGAAGCTCTATTCTGCTTGTCGGAAGCACATTTTCTTTTATTACCACTGGCCTCTAACTAAAACAAAACATTTCCCTCTTCCTGTAACGGGTATTTGTCTTCTTCTTCATATTGTTTCTTCCAGGAAGCTTTACTCTCTCACCCTTGTTAGGTGTTTTGTGCTTGTTCCAATGCCTTAGTGTTGTCAGACATGATGCCTTATAACATTCCTTCATACCACAATTCAGTGTTACCCTCACAACATTTAAGCCTCTTGAAGTGAGAGCTGTGCATTTATTGCTTCACTAGCAACCACTCTTAGAAGAGCAAATGAAACTAAAGGAATTAAAACCTTATTAGTCTTCAGTTGATATGAAAGTGGCAGATTAATGAGGCAATTCTAAGATCTACTCAGCTGTTCTCCCTTCACTCACTCCAATGTTGCTTTTTTATAGTTCCATAATTTATAAAGGGGTGATAGAAATAATTTTACATTCCCTGATTTCCTTACTCCTGTGAGGTCTCCATTTTCTAAAGCTGGTTAGTTAACATAACCCTGCCCACAGCTACACTGTTAAAGATTGATGCTTCACAGTGACTGTTGCTGGGAAGAAAATTTAATTATTAGTTTTCATTAGCAAGGCTTCCCTTTCTGCGTTGTGAACAATGGGATATCTTTATGACAATGGGGAGAGTAGTTGCAGGGACTGATCTGCTCATAAGACACTAATGCATTAATCTGTTTTTTCTTTTTTGTTGTTGTTGTTGAAGTTAATGTACGTTAATATTATTAGGCTAAAATATGTTCTAAGTCAAAGCAGGCTTCAATGTGTGTCAGGGGGTGGAGAAGCTAGCTGCAGACAAAGAAAAATGGCCAAAAATGACCTTGCCCTGCAACACCGATATTTACAACTATCTACAATAATTATTCCTTAGAGATACAAAAAAATCCTGCAGAAGAAAGAGGACAAAGGGATACTACTGCAGCAGTTCCCCACTACTGCTCAACCAAGGCCATTCTCTTTGTGTCTGTTTTATTTAAAGCTCCCCCTGTGACATTTCAGTTGATGATCTGTCCCTTGCTGAAATAACTTCTATCTCCAAGTAAACCCTGGTATCTATAACTTTAGAAATAATCATTTATTTCAACAACTTTATTTTTTAAGTTTAAATCCCTTTGATACCAATTATTAGAATTGTTTGAAATGTCATACCCCTGTTTTTGCAGCTGATGATTTTTTTAAACTATTCCTTTGGATCTAAAATAGTTTCCATGGGAAATTAGATTGAAACTAAATAAGCTTTAGCTATTAAGTGTTTGAATCAATTTTAAAATAGCAAAACAATATAACTGCATCTCCAGAAATGATTGTTCATTAAAAAAAAAAAGATGAATTGACAGCTTTTGACACATACATCACATTAAGGTATTTTTATACTGGACATGACAATGTTGATTTGCCTGTGGAAATCCCATCAGCTATGATCAAAATAACCCAACTGTCACATACCATCCTGCTCTTATTATAGAAAGGAAGCAACAGAAAGACTCATGAACAACTTAACTATAAAGAGTTAAAAGTTCTGGAAATTGTGCTTTGTCCAAAATAGCTTTCTGTGGTTTAAGCTGAATGTCCTCCACATCACTGCTTCAGTTTTAGCTATAACTAAGTTCCTAGGCAGTGCTGTCCATTGACATATCACCCGTACTCCTTTACTGTATGCCTTTTTCTGGTGGGTCTTTCATGATGCATTATTGCTTAGTCACTTTAACTAACACATATTCTTACAGGAAAATTACCCATCTCTGTGAGTAGTCAAACAATAGTAGCTGGAGAGCCCTGGATGTTTGTAATAGAGACCCCATTTATTCATAAAAGATGCTTGCTTAATTTACCTGAAGCAATAATAGCAATGCTGCCTGTAGATAAGAATAGTAACTCAGCCGGGCAGTGGTGGCACACAACTTTAATCCCAGCACTCAGGAGGCAGGGGCAGGTGGATCTTTGTGAGTTTGAAGCCAACCTGGTCTACAGAGTGAGATCTAGGACAGGGACCAAAACTACACAGAGAAACCCTGCCTCGGGAAAAAACAAAAAAGTAATTCGCACTGAAATGCTACTCAAAAACTATCATCTTAGTTCCTAAAAAAAACATTTTTTATGAGCCAGCATGTCTTACTATATAGTGCCCACAGATTTCAAAAATAATAATGCTTTACTTTAATACATTAGAATAATGGAATTTATCATGGTTGACATAGTAAGAAAATGTCTTGATTCTGGATATGTTCAACTACTAACATTTGCTGAGTATTCATCCTGCGTATCTCCAAGTGCTTACTCCACTTACTATCCTGTGACCCACAGAGTTCACCACTGCGGACCTTATCCACTCTGTTTTTTCAAAACTTCTGACTTCCAGACAGGCTTGTTGGTTTCAAGATCTATATGGTAGATGGTTTCCTTTCTCTTGGGTCATGGTTTGTCTACAACTACTTTCTTCCTCAGGTCACAGCTTGTATCTATTACCTCCTTCTATGGGTTAGTATTAATTGGTTCTGGCAAGTCCTTCCTCCTCCTATGTCTTTAAGATAAGGTTTAATAATTGCTTCTAGTTTTTACTAGTCCCTGAGCATGTCATTAGGTGTTGGCGTTCATGATTCCACTTCCCACTTCTATATCTTCTTTCTTACTGATTTCCCTTCAAGCACTCCTTCAGTGATCTGTATCCTACTGAGACACGGACTAATACAGTTGTGAGCTATTCTTTATATTCTGTAAACAGATAAAAGTATCAACACATATAGCTTAATAATACGTGTTTTTTCTTTTATCCATAGATATTCATCATTAGCTAGCAAATCAGAATAGTATTAACATACATTTTATGCTTTTTATATGAACAATGTTTTCTGCACTAAAATAAATTATGTAAAATTCAAATATAAATATTCTAAACATAAAACTGAATCCAGGCATGATGCTGTATGCCTTTTATCCCAGCATAGGCAGACAGAGTTCTGTCAGTTCAAAGCTAGCTTTGTTTACACAGTAAGTTTCAGGGCAGACAGGGTTACACAGTGAGACTCTGTCTCAAAATAAATGATAGATAGATGATATATAGATAGATAGATGATAGATAGATAGATAGATGGATGGATGGATAGATAGATAGATAGATAGATAGATAGATAGATAGATAGATAGATAGATAGATAGATAGATAGATAGATAGATAGACAGATGATAGAGTTAAGAGCAACTACTCAATGGAAAGTGCTCACAAAAATAGAGAGAACACCTGTTTGGAAGACACATATAGCCAGTCCAGTGTATTACCAAGTTCTACACCTACAAATTCTACTATCCATAGATTAAAGTTGTGTCTTCACTAAACACGCATGTTCTATTTTTGCCATTCATCCCTAAGTAATATAACATACTATCTATTTCCCTAACATTCACATTGTATAAGTTATTATGAAAATTCTAGGGATGATTGAAAGTATGCTGAAGTATATATGTACCTTATGTCTAAACACACACTATATAAAAGGAATATTGGTACCGTGGAGGGTGTCATTTGAAAGGAGTTTCTGGAACTAATTCCTTGTGAATACTGACAGCCTACCACATACACACATGTGATGTGTTGGCTGTTTGCCTATCTGCCTTCATATCTGTTGAATGCTTCTTTGTTTTGATTTTTTTCATAAGGTAGTCCATTGTTCTAGCTCCATTGTAAAATGCTTATGATGAAATTGAGCAATGAGGTACTAGAAGACTTGGAAGTATGAAGAACAAATAAACAATCCAGGATAATTTTCCTCAACCTAGTATTCCTCAGAACCTGGTACTTTGGGTGTGTAATACATATGGCACCATTTTCCCTCCAGGGTGCTGGTCACTTCCTCTTGCTATCAATCTCTGATTGACTTAAAGACTCTTTTATTACCTTTCACACTCACTCCATAACCAATTCCTGGCATTCAGTTCCTTCCATTGAAAAGTCATGCAGTGTTTTGTTGTTGTTGTTTGCTTTTTTCTGCAGAGAGTTTCTAAACTGAAATAGCTGTGATAAGAAATAATTTCAAGGCTAGGAAAACGGCAATAGAACAGTTTGCTCATTATTACCAGCCAGTCCATTTACAGCACCTGATCAAGTCCAGAGGCTGATGCTTGTACCACATTCCCCAGCGTGCCCAGCGCTCATACAACAGATGCCTGTTATTCTGCGGTCCGTGGGTTTTGATGGGCAGGCTGCTCTTATAGGCTCCCTGAGAGAGATACAACAACGTAAATCAGAATCCATTTTCTTACTGAACTTTGAACTGAATAAGAATTAGTGTATCCCTAACAAGGAAATGTATCAATATATAAAATAATTAGAGATTACATACTCAAGCTTACCACTGGAATGGTAAATACCTTTATCATTGGAAATATGATAGTTCTGTGAAAATAGTGTTTTAAATAATTTTTCAAATAATTTGGGCCCATTTTACTTAAGTAAATGAGACTTCATATTTCACTGTTTGGATCAGGATCTTTTAACTAAAAATGATAAAATTATTGTAATCTTTCATTGATAAGTTGAATACCATTTAGATTTAAGAAGTGAGCTAGATACAGAAAAGTTCTCTTTTACTTATAGATTATAAGAGAACAAATATTTGCTTAAAACGAATGGGGTTATAACCTTTAGAGCCACCTATGTGTTTAGATCCTAGGGTCTTGTAAATTTACTTTTAATATTTCAAAATTTAAGCATTTAAAACACAACGTTTTCTTTCAAATGGCCTTCATATGGTTGAGTGTTCCCTAATCACCAGGGATGAGATTATTTATGAAGCTTTCTTGAAACTTTGAGATCTGTTTTGCAAGTGTCTTCAGGCTGCAAGGGGATAACATGTTCATGCCATCTCTGACACTTTAATAAAATAGAAAAAAAATAGTTAGGGACAGGGTGATACACATTCAAAGTACAAGCCCAAGGTATCCTCCCTAAGATAGCCCAAGTTTTTAAAACTTAATAATTGGAAGCCAAAGAGAAAAATGAAAAGCCACCTTGATTTCAAGTGCAGAATATCCATTTGGGGTAGTATTTGCTCTTGAAACTAGATTGCTGCCTGCTTGATACTTATCAAAAGGATGAATAGCAAAATTGCTGTTCTTTTGCAGTCAGTGCTAATAATTCTAATATATGGCATCCGCCCAGATTTAGTGGTCAGACCATATATATTTCTAGATGCTAAAATTTAGGGTACCTAGGACACCACTGTGCAACCCGCACTTAACACCGACTACTACACCGCTCTAGCTTGACAGTGACAAGAGGGGAGCTGCAAGGGAGAACTGGGTGAAGAGAAAGTCGCTTGTGGCCTTTCTGAAGGCTCACATATTGTCAATGGTCCCTAATCACACCTTGGATTGACTCTCCTCCATGATCCATCCTTGAAAGAATTGTATGTTTGACTCATGTCTTAGACAAAGTTTTCTCATACATATGCACCTTTGGCCTATTGATTTTACCTTTTCCTGTCCGTTTTCCCTAGAAGGATTTGCCATGCTCCTCTAGCTATTGCCATTTTTGTAAGAAAATTAAAAAAAAACTCTCAACTATGACTAAAAATTATGAGACTGAATATAGTATCTAGCATCAATCAAAAAGGAAGACATATACTTTAAAATATCCTTATTAGACTATATATTAATACCATTGACTTCATTTTCTTCTTTGTAAATCTTGCTTTTCTCCCATGAGTAAATAGCAATTCAAATCAATAGTCAACTCCTAGCCAATTTCATTGTTTCTCAATTATCTTTTGTATATTTACAGTATGCAATGGTACTCAATGATACTTTTTATTTCTATTATATATTCATAACATATATTTATATTCCAAATACTTTATATACATAAATTAAAAAGACTATCATCAACAACCCAGTTATGACAGCTGCCAAATTTCCCATGAGAAACTCAAGTGAGCTATCAGTGTACAAGCTAATTATGCAGAGAAAATTACTGTGCCCAAGAGAACAAACCAAATTTCCTGTGTTAAATGACTCCCTTAGCTGTGCTTCTCTGATCACTTTAGTTTGCCACCATTTTAAATGGTGTTTAATTTTTCTAAGCTGTGTTCCTTTATATCTAAAGAGAGAATAATGTTTACTTCTTTCTGCACAGGCAAAATCATGGTAAAACGTGCTGGTTCAGCACATGAAATATATGAAAAAAATGCTCATGATTATTATCCCTAACTTTTTATTGTAAGTGGGTATTTCATGAAGATCATTAACACTTCTTATGCTTATAACTGTCTTTGACATTTTACCTTCTTGTAACTGGATTATATATGTTTATAATGGAATTAATCTTTTTGTCAGTACCACAGGGTTGTTTCAAGTGAGAGATAGTCCATATTTATCTCATTGACAAATACAACATTTCCAATTCATTTTATCTACTAATAGTTATATGGGGCTGCAAGTTCCTCATATGCATTAACTTTGGGGCTCATTGCATTAACTTTGGAAATCAAGGAATGATGGGTTTTGAAAGTATGGAAGTAAAACTTCTAATTTATTTTAAGATGTGACACAGTTTAAAAAATAAACTATGGGTGTGTATAGCAGGGGCCAGGGAGGTGTTCAACAGATGCTCTTTTCATTGTTCAGGGCCATCCACATCTTTCTAGTTAAAACTTGGAGCAAGATAATAATCTGTCTGGAAGTGAGGTAGGTAATGCATGGAGGTTTTGTTTGTGGTCTTGTTTTTGACTTTCAGGTATTCTAAAATAGTAAATACAAGCCATGAACCTGCCTAATTTGGAAGGAATGGGCATTTCAAGCAGGATGAATCATGATGTATTGTGTTGGAACAGAGAGTAGTTAGGATATTAAACTGCTCTGGGGGAGGCTGGGGTTCTTCCCATAGGGAAAACTGTAGACATGTTTTGGAGTTGATGGGCCACTGTGAGGCTAAAGGATGATAATACTGTCTTGGTGAACTGTTCTAGATGTGGGTACTCAGATCTAAATGAATGAAATTGTTCAGGCACTGTCATGGTTTCAATGAGAAATGTCTCTAATGGTCTCAGGCATTTGGAAACTTGGCCTTGAGTTAGTGGAGCTGTTTGGAGAGGTTTAGGAGGTATGGCCAGGAGAGATGGGGTTTGAGAGTTTATGGTCTCATCCTAGTTCCTATCCCTGCTTGGTTCTTACTGCTCAAGAAGTGAGTTCTCATTGCATTGCTCTAGCCACCATTCTTGCTGCTTGCTGCCATGGTGCTCTGTCATGGACTCTAATCCCTCGAAACCGAAGCCCAAATAAACTTTTCTTTCATAAGTTACTTGTTGTGGTGTTGGATCACAACAACAAAAAGTAACTAATACTGTCTCCGAGAATGAAAATATTTTGTTTTGTTGAATGGAAAATATCTTTCAAAATTACCTCATGTGGGGGGAATGCTGCTATGTATGAGCCATTATTTATAAGTTTACGGATACCTAGAAATAGAACAAAGATCTGAGTCAATTTCAATGAAGGTTTTCCCTTAAAACATGTATAAATGCACAGAATTATTTTAAGACTTAAAGCAATTCAAATGACTTCCATATCCACATCAACTATAGGGATAGTAATTTTGAAAAAGAGATTGGTACTCAGCCTAGGTGTGTGTCCTTGCCACATTGTTTACAAGACACCAGCACAAGGTTTCATTTTACCAAATCACACCATAATGAGTGGTACACTGTTAATTTCCACTTCTTGGGATCACACGAACCAAGAAAACCTTTTTATCTATCCCCTACCAAATACAACAAAATTTAGTCAGAGAGGAATTTTCTACTCCTGACATTTGACAGAAAATATTGTTGGATCGAGAAATGTTTGTTTATGCTAAATTGAAAGGATGTAAAATGTCACACTAAAATTTGTCATCTTGGTGAAGGTACTGTGAGATTTCCTTTTGAGAATGAGCAATGAGAAAAACTTTCTGGAGAGCAACGTTTGTTACAATGTTATTTATTATCATGCAAGAAAGAAATATTTGTATACCTGAAATATGGAACCTTTTATAATGCTGCAAACAAAATTATATAAGGTGCACAGTAAATTATTGTAGTTTAGTGAGTGCTTATCTTAGACTGTTCTACAGGAATTTGCAACTTATTTTCATGTGATACATAATGACGAGAAAATAGTTTTAAAAGTAAAAATGCATATACAATACACATTTATATTTTGAAATAATGCATTTTTTCTATAAATTCATTACTGATAACTGTGACTAGGAATACTTTTTATTTTATTTTTGTTCTTCTGTGTTTAGCATATTCCCACAAAGAATATACTTTTTAAAAAATAATTAAAAATGGGTCTGGAGAGATGGCTCAGAGGTTAAGAGCACTGACTGCTCTTCCAGAGTTCCTGAGTTCAATTCCAGCAACCATATGTGGCTCACAACCATCTGTAATGAATTGGTGCCTTTCTGCTTGCAGAACACTGTATACATAATAAGTAAATAAATCTTTTAAAAAAAAAAAAAGAAAAAAAAAAGAAGAAAAATAATTAAAAATGTCATTGAATCATATAAGTACAATTTTCCATCATAAGAAAATTTTCAGCTCATGTTCTGGGTATTTTAATTTTTTTCTTTAGAAAATTTCTCATTGTTTTGGGTAAAGTTTTAGTGTCTAAGGCAACTATTTTGATTGCTCAGTTACAAATGAATTGTTAGTCAGAAAAAACTAGACCATGAAGATTCTTCTTTACAAAGTAAACATGAAACATGCTATTTTTTTAAACTAGTGTTGTTCTTCATCCTAGCATAATCAGGAAATTATGGTAATAGATTCCAATGGGTTGTCAGTTTTGAACTTTGAAGAATTTAGAACATTTGGCTAACTGATTTCTTCATTTCTTCAATTAAGCTTCACAATTGTCAATGTGTATGTTAGCTTTGTTTTTTTCAATTCTATGTAAGGCTTTCAATTTTATTCATCTTGTTCTAGTTGCACACCTCTCAATTTTCTTTCATATTACATATGTACTAAAATGTTAACTCCATCAAATGACACAAAATTTCAAAATTTAATAAGTTAAAATAAGTGGCCATTTAATATTCCAGAAACAATCTCTCATTAGGTTACTTACATATTCTTCTAGACTTTCATTTATTTTTATTTCTATGTATTAAGAAAATGGAATCACACTAGACTAATAGTTTTGTAAATTGCTCTTCTTTACTTATTGAATCATGAGGATCTTTCAAAGCCAATTCGATCTAGAAACTAATTTTAATTTCTGTGTATAAAATCTGTGTCATAAAGTGTTTAACATACAGCACATAAGAAATAAAATTAAATCCTTTAATTAAAAACTGTATCAGTTTAGGATAAATTTTGTTCTTAAATATTTGCATAGTTCACATTTGATACAGTGGCCAAATGCCCTCAAAAATATTTTTATGAAAAGTAGCAATACAAAATATTCACATAATTTGTGTCTAATGTGTTATACATCTCATAATTAATGAGTGAAAGTATCAAATTTCATTTGTTATAACACTCTACCTCTGTAGATCTTTTTTAATATTTTAAACTATGTCTGTAAAATAATGTTCTTACCCACTTTTGATATTCCATTTTCATATTTGGTGCGCTCCAGCATGTGATAAACTATCCTGCTTCGAGTAGCATTGCTGAAGAAGGTGTCCTTATTGTTTATTATAAAGCTGTTAGGATGAAGGGATTGGTTTAATATTTAGAATAGAACACAAAATCTAGTCAAAATTATAAGTTCCTGGGTAACACCCATCTTTCTGTCTCCGTAATCAAAGGCAGTGAATGTAAAATATTCTAGGGTAAGAGTCATCATCTTTAACAAAAAATCAACTGACAGATGAAAAGAAATACAGTAAAAGCAGAGAATGATCAAATATTCCTTTTAGCATCTTCTTTCAGTTTGTAAAGAGGTCTTGATATTCTCATATGTCTTGTTCATCATAGAGTAAGAATAAAATTTACCATTTACTGGCTGGGGTTTGTACCTCCTCAAGCAATGTTGCTCCAAATAGGTTTCATTAAAAATTGAGATTATCTCCCACACAACACTTTCCATTCTATCTTACTCAATTTTCAGAGTTTAGTGGTATCCCATAGTTCTCCTTTTCTTTTCCCTGATACCCTAAAATGTCCCTGTGTAGAAAGAGTATCAAGGGGCTGTGGTGATATATTGTGTCCCCCAATATGTTGTGCACCCTGATAAAGCTTATCTGAGGATCAGAAGAAAGAGCCAGCCACTATATTAAACATAGAAATCAGACAATCGTAGCACACACCTTTAATCCTAGCATGCGGGAGGCAGAGAGTCATCTGAATCTTTATGAGTTAAAGGACACACTGGGGAACAGAGCAAGGCATGGTGACACACACCTTTAATCCCAGTGTTAGTTAACCATAGAGGTCTGGAGGTCTGTACAGACAGACAGAAAGTGATGTAGCTAGGCAGAGATCGGAAGTGAGATGCAGAACAGAAAGGCATATAGGAGTGGGTAGAAAGGAAGCAGATCTCTTTGGCTGAGGATGTGGCTGGCTTCTTTCTACTCCTCTGATCTCTCAGTTTGTACCCCAGTATCTGGCTCTAGGTTTTTTATTAATAAGACTGTTTAGCAATTCATTTTACGAGAAGCCTTGTGAGTGTGGATGATATGAAAAGCAAAGGGGGATTTCACAATGAGAAGGATGGATTTGTTTAAATGTTTACTTTATAATGTAGTGGGAGTCTCTAAGCAGTGGAATGAACTGGAACTTATTAGATGGTGACATTCTCTGCTTCCAGGCACTTTATCTCTATGAATGATGAACCATCTTTCTGTCAGACATTTCATCTGGAGTATTAATTATTCTATCCTTTGCTTCCTCCTCACCCTCCATATCAAAAGATTACCAAGTTAAATAACTTTCCTGTGGAAGCACTGTCTCCATGGAACTACTACCCTGTTCCTGTGTGTCAGTGCTGCTGGCCTAGATTTTGAGACCTTTGTCTTCTTAACAGGTTTTACCCAGCCTTGTTTATTTTAATCTGTACAGTAGACCATGTTATTACATTTTGAGTTCCTCAGTGTTTAATATTATGTGTCTTATTCCTGTCTTCAGATATATTAAGTTCAGAGTCTTGGTTAATATAGTTAGCAGAAAGAAAATCTATCAATCTTTTTTTCACCATGAGATTTAAGCCTACCAGAGCAAGTAGTTCTTAGGCAGATAAGTTCAGTTTTTGAGCAGGTTGTATTATGGAAGAATTAAGTAGGTGGTATAATCAACAAGTGAATAAATAAATATATTCCATCTGGTTTATGTGAAGAACATGTAATAGTATAATGATGTAGTGAGTGACTTGAGGAAGGGACAATAACAAGAATTTTCTGATATATGGGCAGACTGATTGATGGGAAGAAGAACACTCTGCAAAACTTAGGGGCACGATAGGTCAGCAGAAGAGAAAAGTGGTAAAGATAGAGCTGGAGCTTCACTAGAGCAGCTAAGTCGTGGGCCCAAGGCTAGTGTAGTTGTGTGTGTCACAGGAGGATGCCTGAAGTAGTGGGGGTGAGGGAGGTACACAGGGTGACAGCAGGGGGCCCAACCTGAAAATAATCAAAAACTGAATTGTGTGATAAGTTGAAGTGGGACACTACTAGGGAGATGTAAGCCAGATGTTTCCATGGTTTGATTAGTGTTGTTCAAAGACTGAGCTGTTTCCTTGAGTTTTCAAAGAACGAGAAGAACATTCTGTTTCACCTTGTTTGGTGCAACCACAGATCTTTAAGACCCTGTGATAGTACAACAGAAAGCTGAAGTTCCCTGGATTGTGAGTTCCCTATACATGGGAGTCCATGCTCTGTTTTGCCCTGATTTCTCCAAAGCTGGAATTAGAAAGGATGGCTTTATATGTGTCTCCAGGATTAAATAATAAAATGAATAGAATATTTTAAGGAGGAGAAACTCTAGCTGATGTTTGGCTGTGGTAGAGATTGGTCTATAATTCCATCAACTCCCACATCCCAGAATAAAGTTTCATCCAGATATCCAGAATGGCATCTGTGGGCTCCATAGCCTTGGTCCCATACTAAATTGTATATTTTACAATTTTACAACAATATTTTGTGAATATTGAATATTTCACCTTCTCTATATTTACCTAATTTTGTTTAGCTTTACAAATTTCATTCTTGTCTATAGCATTTGACTAGGAGGATCATGAAGGCAGAGGGCAGAACCCGTGCCATAATGAATCTTGTAATTAAATTAATGGCCTGTAGAAACTCAGTAAATCATAGTAGAATGAAAGTATGGACAAATAAACAGATATAAAGGAAGGCAAGGCGAAAGAAAAAGGCTTGGCAGAGAGGGAGAGGGAGAGAGAAAGACAAGAAAGTTAGAGACAGGTAGTCTTCTCTAAAGAAATTCTCAATTACTGTATTTGAATAAGAGTGAATAAACCACTTCAATACTAAATGTATTTTTTAAGTAAAGTTATAGTTTTAGTAATTCATTAATTAATGTTATTGTTAGGAGCAATCCTATTATTGTTGTAATTACTATTTTAAATAAATTATTTTCTATCATAATTTTTAAAGTATTTATTGAATTTATTTAATGTGCATTTGCATTTCTTGCATATATGTATGTATACCACACATGTGCCTGGTGCCTAAGAAAGTCAGAGATGTATTGGATATTTTGTAACTGGTGTCACAGGAAGTCCTGAGCCTCCATGTATGTGCTGTGGATACCCTATAGCTTGAACCACACACATTCATAAGCCTCCATGTGTGTTCTGTGGATACTCTGTAACTGAAGTTACAAACAGTTGTGAGCCTCCATATTTGTGCCAGAAACTCCTCTGTGAGGGTATCAGGCCTACATAGTTATTACTTCAAAAGAATATCTAGTTTACCAGCCTATAGGATAGTATTTAATCATGGCTTGACCATCTCTGAATTATGAAATTAAATATAGAACCAAATGTTCATTTAGTGCTGTACCTAAGTTAAATATAAATTATAATACAATGATACATTCTCAACCTAGGTGGTGACCAACGGGAATGTCCTCAGTTATTTTTCCTCTATAAACATGGTTGAGGTAATGGGAAGTACAAAGCCAAGACATAGAAGAAAAGAGATGAGCACTCACTGGTGAATCCTGGCTCTGCTGAAAGGGCCAGTGTAGCAGTCTGACTCCTCCAGTTCTGGAAACGCTGACTTGTCAAGAACCATTGGGTTTTGGGACATCCATTTTTTGATTCTTTTGAAATAATTTTGTACCCTGGAACCAAGTCAAATTCCAGAACTAGATAAGGTTGTATCCAGAGCTTTGTGAGTTTTTTTTTATTATTAAATATTGTTTTCATTTTACATACCAACCACAGTTCCCCCTCCTTTCCCTTCTCCCACCCCTCCTACCTTCCCCCCACCCACTCCCCATCCAGTCCTCAGAAGGGGTAAGTCCTCTGTGACAGTTTTCTTAGATACTAGAGAAAAAAGATTTCCAGATACTTATTTGGTGATATTTTATTTGTGTACCCCAATAAAGCTTATCTGAGGAACAGAGGAAAAAGCCAACCACTATATTAAACATAGAGGCCAGGCAGTGATAGCACATGCCCTTAATCCTAGCATTTGGGAGGCAGAGATTCATCCAGATCTCTGTGAGTTCAAGGCCACACTGGGAACAGAGCCAGGCGTGGTGGCACACACCTTTAATTTCCAGCACTAGTTAATCATAAAGGTCTGGAGATCTGTACTGACAGACAGGAAATGATAGAGCTGGGCAGAAAGAGGAAAGTGATGTAGCTGGGCAGAGAGGAAGTTAGAGGGCAGGGACAAAGAGGCATATAGGTGTGGGTATACAGGAAGTAGGTCTCTCTGGAGGCTGAGGAATTGGTATGGTAGACTTGGCTGTGGCTTGTCCTATTCCTCTGATCTTACAGTTTTCACTCCAGTATCTGACTCCAGGTTTTGTTTGTTTTTTTGTTTGTTTTTTTAATTAATAAGACCTCTTAAGATTCGTCTTACATACCTACACCATACACTTACACACACACACACACACACACACACACACACACACACACACGCACACGCACATATACACGCACACGCACATATACACATGCACATATATACTCACAAGTAACACATTTACATACACCACACACTCATATACACTATCCATACACATCCACACTTATACGTATACACACACTTCTGTTTTCTCACAGAAGAAATAAATAATAAAGCAAGGCCCACATTTATTTAAACTCCTTTCAGAGAAATAATATCTCCATAGAAAATTACCTTGCATAAAGACGGCCATAGGAAGCAACATTATAAAAGGCAGCACAATATAGTTCTAAAAGCTTTATATATATATATAATATATAAATGTAGATTATTCCCCGGTTCTTTAAAAATGAAAATTTGCATGTAAATGCATAATATATGTATGTTAATTGGAATAATTTCTATCCTTTTCTTTTACAGACTAAAAAAAAAAAGCAAAACAAAAGACTGACCTTCAGCATTGATTCTGAAAATCTGAATTCTGTTACTATAACAACAGCTGTTTTCATTTAAAAATACTAAGCAGTGTTTCCACTGTGATAATGGTGTGATGCTGAGAAGTCAAAATGGCAGGACAGAATATCTCTATACACAAATACACTCTGTCTTTACATGGGTTTTACCAGGTTCTTGAACTTTAGAAAAAAAAAATATTAAGACAGCAAAGGGCAGGCAGCAAATACTGTATCTTAAGAATTAGTTCATTTAAGTTTATTATAGTGAAATTACTACACAGAATTTTAAATAAGAATTAAATCTTGCTGAAAAGGTTAGGTTGTAAAAATCTTGATCATTTCTTACCAAGCAGGACTATCACTGAGATGACAAGCATTTCAGTTTTGGAGGGACTGCAACATTTGTTTTAATCCTAAACTAACAAGCAGTTTTTGGGGTGTTCATTTTGTTGGTTCTCATTATAAACAAGGCCCCTGAATTGATAGACTATCACTGTATCCCAAGGCCAATGCAAAGACATGAAGAAAACAGTACAGATCAATTTCTCTAGTCTTTAAAATTCAGCATTGCTGTTGGAATATGCATATTAGATGGTGGAGGAAGCTGAATTTGCCAGATTCTGTAACTAGACAAAACAGCTCAATGCTTGAGCTCATGTTCTCAGCTCTAAAGAGGGGAAGTGATACCATTTGTCCCACATTTAGCAAAGGGTCAAAACAAACTAAAGGGGTAACTTCAAGGACACTTGGATAATGTAGATGGACTGTAGTACCTAATGGCCTATGATCTCTGGCTAAATAAAACAATCTAGAAATAAGCAAACTTCTAAAATTTATGAAAGAAACTTAAGATTATCATCTACTAAAAACAGAAAAACAATATTATCAACTTAAACCTTCTTACACATTTTCTGAGAAGGGAAAAAATGGTCTCAGAAGGTGAAATATTGCAGTGGGTAGCTGTTCCAACTTTGACCTGGAGGTACTACCACCATTGAGGCTTCCAGTAACTGTCACGCCTATGAGGCAGGGCCTAGACAGGAGCCCTTAAGACCTGAGATCCGGATGTGCCGGCTCTCTTGGTTCCTGGATCCTGGATGCTGAAGGTAGACTGAGCAGAGTTCTCCAGAGAACACACACTTCACCTCTCCTGGACCCCGTAACCTATCCCTGTGCATGCAAGTTACCCCGCAAAATAAACCTCCCTTTTAACTATGTGGAGTTGCCTTAATACTTCAACCAATAAAATATTATCAATTCTGGATTTGAAACCAGATTCTAGAGTCTAATTAATTTATTTCCTTGAGCTTCATTCAGTTTTTTTCATTATTAAGAGAAATGACACCTTGAGAACTAAATGGATAGTAGAAACAGTTCAGTATGTGCTCAGTCAAGGTAATAATGTGAGAAATGAAGGTGAGCTACTGTTTGTGTTGCTACAAACTTTGACACCAACACTATTTATCATATTCTCAACATCCAAACATGTTTATTATCTTGGGCATCTTTTAAATGCTGGATTTTCTGATAAAACATGATTACCTCTAGCACAGTTTTAGTGTCTTTTATTAAAATCTGGGGGCAAGGTAAGATAATTCTATGTAAGCTAGAAATATAGATCAAAGGGCTCTGAGAATCTGACCAGAATGCAAACTGTCAAACATCTGGGAAAGCTCTGAGTGGAACTGTGGGGGTGGGGGTGGGGGTACCGTAAGAGTCTGTTATTTTTCCTCATCTGCAACACTGGTTACCTTTTGTTCTATCCTCATTGCAGGCTATTTTGATGATGCCTTAATATTTGAACATGAAAATGCTCTGTAAATAAACATTGTTGCCATAATAATGCTTTAGTTATTTCCTCTAAAGGGGCCTAGAGATATGATGATCTTCAGAAAATGGATAATTGCCTAGGTTGTTTATCTCTTAGTGTTTACCAGCCAAAGTTAACTATGCACAAACATCTTTTCTATTGCAATAAATGAAATGCACTAATAAAAATAAATGTGTGCATTTGATATAAATTTTATACTTTGTATAGGTTTTACTGACTATGCTTAAAAATATTGCAAACAATGATCATTTATGTCCACCTTTCACATACAGAATTTACATTTTTCTCCTAAAACAAACTGAAATAAAATTCACAATCTTCTCCTCAAGTGAATATGGAAACAAACATAAACAAGCAACAGAAAATTTTTCTTGTCACTTGATGCTGACTCCCTTTACTGTGTGATGCCTGCATTCACCACTCAAATCCATGAAACTAAAAAAAATCAAGAAAGCTGTTCACAAGGAATGAAATATGAGGGACAGCTTTTATTAATATTAATAAACAGAAAATAGTCAACATAAAAAATCACAAAACAACATGATACAGTGTTTATTTTTTTTATTTTACTTGAAATGTTGAGCACCATAGACAAAAAACCATTTTAGAATTGTTAAACTATGTTTCAAATTGTAAATTTTACACATACTAATATGTATGATTCATTTAAATTTAAGTTAACTTCAAAACCAAGCTGTATTTTTATGTAAAATACTTTTTATAGATTTTAATATTCAAAATTTTATTCTTTAGTTAAATCTCTGAAAAGTGACTATTCAAAAAATAGACCTATTAATAACATAGTTGAAAAGTTAGTTCTGTAACAGACCCTGAGTCTCCAGTTGCAACTGAGGGCCATATGGTTATTTGGGGTCTGATCAGTAGCCAGGGACCATGTTGGTGCTGCTTCTGGGGCTATAAAAACATAAGTGGCACATAACGCTATCCGGTGCCATGGTGATGTCCAGGCCAGGGCTGCAGCTAAGGGCCATGTCTGGATATGTGGCCCTACTGCAGCCAGGGTCTGTGTTGATTTCCACAGCTCCTCTTGCCACAAGGGCCGTGCAGATTTCCAGGGTTCGGGCTGTCACCTGGAGCTGTGTTAGTGTCCAGGAGCCAAGCTGCCACTGGAGTCATGCCGATCTCAGATCTCAGTGGCCTGCACCATAGCCTGGGGCCATGGTAACATCCAGGCCCAGGCTGCTGCCCAGGGCCATGTCTGGGACCATGGTGCTTTTGCAGTTGGGGTCTGTGGCCCTTGTTGCAGCTGAGGTCTGTGTTGATGTCTGTGGCCCCGGGGGGATGGGGGGGAGCTGCATAGGAAGTATGCATAATGAAATCAGAGGGCCATGCTGAACCGGTTCCATCCTTCACTGGCCCTGGGATAGCTGTCCATGTCCCTTGCTGGAAACTGCAGCAAGAGAGCTGTCCCTCGCCCTGATGGGAGAGATGGCACCACACCTCACCACAGGCAAGAGAGAACTGACCCTGATGGCATGGGCTTAGGGGAGCTATCTCCTCCCCTTGTCTGAGGGGGTAGGCTCCAGTGGCCTGGATTGACAAACTCGACTACCACCCAGGGCCCCAGCCAGGCCTGGAGTTTGCCCACCCAAACATCGATCCCATCAGGGACTTGCTGGAGCTCATGAAGGGACTGGTCCTGTGAAATGCTACTGCTGGATTGGTGGGATATCAGCGAGGAGATTCTGTGAGATCCAGTGATAAAGATACCAGAAACCAGGGGCCTTGAATCAGACCAATGACTCATTGCAATGAATAATTGTAAGTAAGCTGCATGGGCAAAGGGAATCCAGTGTGACACACCCAGGCTCCCCAAAGACACCAGGATGGAGGAAGATGTGTTCGAGTGTCGGGGAAGATGGAGGATTGAAGAGATTTGTTTTTGTTTTTGTTTTTGTTTTGTTTTGTTTCTGATTTTTGTTTGTTTTGTTTTGGATTGGATTGATTTCTTTTCAGCTTTCTTTGAGGTGGAGTTACTGCAAGGATGAGGGCAGGATGTGGCAGAGGGACTTTGAGGTGAGCAGAATTAGGGTGCATGATGTGAAATTCCCAAAGATTCAATAAAGAAATGCTGTTAAATTAAAAAATTGTTTCAAGGAATCAACATAATTTTCTTCCTAAAATTTTAACTGAAGACATGGATAATCGAAGGTGTTCTTTATATTTTTGTAAATGACAAATTGGTAATAAAAATGTGAAGCATTCACTAACCTGCTCATTGATTTGTTCTTCTGGTCAGTGTAGTAACATTTTTTCCTGAAAAAAAAATTAGAAACCATCTGAAGAAAATACAGTTAAACCAGGAAATGGCAGTATTCAACAATATTAAGTGTATCAACACTCTATTTTCATATACTTAGGAAATTAAGTCATTTGAAATTAAGCCATTACATTATAACATGAAGACAAATAAATGCAAATTTTAGAAGTATAATGATAATTTAATAAAAATATAAGAAATATTACAAAGTAACTATAACAAAATAATTTTAAATTCATAGGTTATTTTTTGATACATTGTTTTTAAATATTTGAAAGTCTGTCTTCTGTAACTCAGTACTTACTAACTGGATTATTTATTTTCCATGCTATATAAAGTCATCAATGCAATCGTCTATCCATCAATCTTTTAAACACATATGTAATTGTTCTAATTTGTTCTCTGTTATCATGATAAAATACTAAGCAAATATTGACCTGGGAAGAAAAGGTTCATCTAGACTTACACTTCCATGTACTATTTCATCCCTGAGGGAAATGGGGCAAGAACTCAAGGCAGGAACCCACAGGCAGGAATTGAAGGAGGGGCCAAGGAGAAACATTGCTTAGCAGCTTGCTTCCTCTGGCTTGCTCATGTTGCTTTCTTATACAAACCTGGACCACCTGCACAGAGATGATACTGCCTATGTTGGGCTAGGTCCCTCAAACATTAATCATTAATCAAGAAAATATTTCACAAAAATGCCCATAGGCCTATCTGGTATATTTGCAATGAATAACTATGAATGCAGAGCCCAGGGCAGCACACAGTGCTGAGAATGAGTGTTCAGTCCTGAACATGACATTGATACCACCCTCTCTAGGGTTCAGGAAACACCATGGAGGTGGAGGCATGAACAATGTGGAGAGTCAGATGAAATGCTATCTTCTGGTCTGGGGAAGTCATTGCAAACATGAGTGTAGCTATGACTGTCTGAACTAGAACATCATAAAACTAAATCTGTCATCATTCACTCATGGATATTGAGAGACTGATGGGGCCCTCCCCATCCCTGGGGAATTACTAGCTATTGATAGATACTGGAAAAGTAGGAGTCATTGTCTTCAGTTATACACAAACTGGTGAGCCCACCATTGGGTAGCTCCAGATTTGTGGCAATGTGGAGAGCCTGGTTAAGCTCAGTAGCTCATGAAACAAAACAAGAATATGTGATTGTTGGAAAGAGATATGCAAAGAAGTGTAACACACTTGGTTTCAGAGATAACAACTGTTATGGCAAAGCTTAACTTATTTATGAGTAATTTATTCTATATCCTCTTATTGGAACTCAGATATCTGATTTTTGAGCCTTCCAAAATGACCCTCTAACTTAACCACTAAAACACACCTCAGAAGCTCAGTGAATCCCATGGTGGTGCAATTAGTAATTAATCATCAGTTATAATGCAGTTAAAAATGTTCAAGAAGCTCTCTGAGATAACATGTTTAATTTCAATCACAGATTGTGATGGTCTATCTCACTTGTCAACTTGACAGGATCTGGAATCAACTAAGAGGCAAACTGCTGTGCACTCCTGTGAGAGAGTTTCTTTACCAGGTTATTTGACCTGCCAAGATGCACCATAAATGTGAGTGGCCCTTTGCCTGGCAGCACACACCCAGGAGACAGAAAAAGGAGGCTTTGCTTTTGCCTGTTTTCCTTCACCTTCCTGCTGGTAAGTTCATCTGTGCTGTTAATGCTGCTGATGCCGCTGTCCTGCACAGACATCAGAAC
This sequence comes from Peromyscus leucopus, assembly GCF_004664715.2. Taxonomy (NCBI): domain Eukaryota; kingdom Metazoa; phylum Chordata; class Mammalia; order Rodentia; family Cricetidae; genus Peromyscus; species Peromyscus leucopus. Next base: position 85,441,293 of record NC_051066.1, read on the forward strand.
CCAGCTTCTTCAGGCTGCCAAGGTGGAGTGAACATCAATGATTCTCCAGGAATCCTCCAGGCCTAAAGCCCCAGATTGGGACTGGTGAGGGCCCTTGCCCCGTCAATTGACCATCTGCCAGGTTCCTAGCCTCTTCAGTGCAAGACAGTCATTGTTGGACTGCCCAGACTATGTCATGGAGGCCAGTCTAGTAAGTATCCTTTACATACATTCAGCAACTGGATTTGGTTTTTCTAGAGTAGAACATAGGCCACAGTCTTCAGAAAGATTTAAAATGTTCTTGCCGTATTCCAACACTGAATTCAGATGTAAAATTTCAAGGCTTGCTTTGTCTAACTAAATTTGCATTTTTAGTATCTTCTTTCATTTTTTTTTCAAACATAGACAGAAGTTTAAAAGGCATGCATATATTACAAGTGATTTGAAAGTTTTAGGCTTTTGTTTCTCTGAAACAAAATGCTAGGTTTACATTTACTTATTTATTTATCACTGTGTGTGTAAGCATCTGGGTGCTAGGCACTTAGATGGAGGTCAGAGGGAAGGTCTTTCCTTCCAGAGGTCAAACTCAGATCCTCAGGTTCAGGATCCAGTGCCTTTACCTGCTGAGCCATCTTGCTGACCCAGGTTGTAGCTTTTCTCTCTGGAATGTAATAGGTTTCACAAGTAAATATTTTCATGGATAATTTAGAATGAATAATTTGTTCAATAATAAAAATATTGTTCTTTAAAAAGGTATGTGCTTTTGTTAATTAAGATGATGACGATTTTATACAGTAGTCTGTCCATATTCTAAAAGAACTAGTTCTAGAGTACTCTTAATATACAGTACTGTATAGATATACAAAGTTATGAAAAACAGCCTGGTATTTTTTAGCTAACCTTCAGATATCCTTATGTACATTTAAAATTATTTCTAGATAACATAAACACAATATAATGGAAATTTTATGTAAATAATGTTTAATTGCGTATTTCTGCACAATGACTGAGGTTGCATCTTTCGAGGCTTGACATGTTTCAGATGTCGCAAGACACTTGCATCAGCATCCCCTCTTTTATCTTGAATGACCTTGAGGCTTAACATAAGCCTTTCCAGTGTCGAACAGGAAAATTTCATATTTTTTATTTGAACTCAGTGTTCACTTACATTTACTATGGTACTTGCAATCTCATTTTTCTTGACCCTTTTACTCCTTCTTAGTATCTGATGGGATCTGTTGAACTCTACATTCATGGAAGTACTCTTATCAATTGAGTCAACACTCTGCATATAGTGTGTGCACTATAAAAGCTACAATGGCACATGATGGGGGAACTGGTACACTCTACATTGAATACCAGATAGTCAAGCTAGGCCAACACATTTCTTTGCCCAAAAGACGGACTGGAAATCCTTGAAAGAAGGTCATCTATTTTTCTCACTTACTGATTGATATTGAAGCCAGAGCTCAGAAATTGTCCCGGATGACCTGGTCTGAAAAACTATTCTTGCTAACCATTATCAGAGTTATATTACATTCATATGAAATAAGGATGAGGATTGATCTTGGGAGTTGCTTAAAGTTGAAATCTGAAAATAATTGTGTTACCTTATCTCTAGGCAAGTCTACCTTAAAATGATAATACATGTCCATGGAATCAGAAAGCTTACCACATTAGTCAAACAATTTAGAGGGAAAACTATCTAATATAAATAGTTTTCTAATAAAATTTAAAAGAGAAATAATTTCCTCTGAATAAAATTCACATTTATTGCTGCTAGGTGTTACAAAAGACAGAGTCATCCTAATAATATTGAGAAAAAAAAAAAGAAATAATACATAAAAGTACCTGAAGGGCACCCTGATGTTCAACCTCTCTGCATACTTGCACAGTGTGTCCCACGGAATATGAATTTTAATAAACATAATATCAGGGTTTGCAATAGCTGGCTGAAAAGGGATAGCAGAGAGTACCATTATTTAGAATCAGAACTGATGAAATTCTACCATAATTTTTTCAAAGAAAGAAATATTATCTCTGTGGCTATACAAGGATCATTCTTACTTATATAAAGGGAAATTATATGGTCAAAAATTCTTGATAAAAGTATTTAAAATATTAAATGCCATTAAGAAATGTAAATGTATATACACCCATAAATAAACTTCCTAAATATAAAAGTGTCTGTAAATTATTTGTAGGGAACTGCCTTCAGAGGCAGTTGGTTTGAAACCTGATGGACATCCATAAAACAAAGCTCTTCATCTCAATCATGGCCTTTTGATAACATAAAGTCAGAATTCCCACACAAAACATTATAACTCCCCTGGAAAGAAACATGTGACCCATGAATAGGCATGGCGCTTATCTCTGACGGTATAAAAGAACCTTAATGCTTTCACTTCTGGTTGTCAAATCAACAGTAAGCTTCTCTCCTCACTCCCCTCTATGTATTCTCCCAACCTCTGCCATTTGAAATGACACATTTGATATCTTCTTGATGGCAGATCTTCAATAAAATCTTTCCTTTCCCCAAAAAGTGATGTCATAGTTGCTTAACAAGTGCAAGGACTAGTGGGTCCTTGTCCTTGCTCAGTTACTGTGTATAGGAAATAGACATCGTAATTTTCTTGCATTGACCATTATTAAAATGTAGATTCCCTATTCAGAGCAGTTATAAGACAACTAAGAGTTTCAAGTTATTCTTCATGTCAGATAATCAAGACCCTCATTTTCACTCAGAGAGTGCATAAAACACTGAAAATCATCAGAAGTCTCTAATTAACTAATCCATTTATCCTACTGCCACATTTTTTGAAGTATCTAATCCTTCAACTATTTGCTGGGTACAGTGATTTTATTCTGAGGAAAATGAGCTGGTTAAGTGATAAGATGCCTTTGACATGATGGACTGTTACATTTATAAGCTTAATGAAGGCATAGAATCGTGCAAATCACAAGAAACACAATACAAGACAGTCTAATGCTAGCAAAATTTCTGAAGCCCCCTTTCTGCTTAAAATGTTTGTTTTTATTTAAAGGTAAAATATTGTGAAAATTGTAACTGCCCATGCCAGAAGTAGACATAGTATGTTAAGTTTCTATAGGTCTTTAAATTTAGTCCAACATTAAACATATTACCTATGCTTGGGAAAACATCTACAATTTTAAGTAAATTTTGGAGAATTTCATGCATTTATAAAATTTCTAACACTTCTTTTTCAATCCAACTCCTCTGGTACTCCTACCTCTCAAATTCATGACCTTTTCTCTTATATAATTATTGAAATTATACACACATACACTCACTGGTGAATCTATTAGTGTTGCAAATACCATACAATTTTACAAGCACTACTTATTTATTCAAATAACTACTTAAACATATTTATAATCCATCTAGATATTGTCATTGATCAAGGTAAAAGAAGAGGTTATCATGATGATATTGCCAGGCTCTTTATAATGACTGTTCAGACTTAATGGAAAGGTTTCTATGTAGGCATGATAGAAATAATAATAATAAAAAAAAACTTTTGCTGCTAGAACTCCCATAGAACTAATGAGGGCCTTCTTAACATGTTCCAGATCTGTATTTGAACCTCAGCACCACATAACAAAATAAAAATAAATAAGTAAATTAAAATTTAAAACAGAAAACTTAAGTCTTCCACTTAAATGATTCTCCCACCCAGAACAAGTGGAAGACACATTTCATCTTCTACTATACTTTTTTGGCATTATTTGTATGAAATTATTTTTAGGCATTAATGAAGGTCCTAGTTTTGATTTTAGATGCCCACTATTCTAATTATGTCAGCTAGTCTTTCACTCTCAGAGCACAACTTACATTCTTTTCATGCTGCCTATCCCTTTAAAATTACATGGCATTGTAGCTGAAAGTTTTTCTGTGCTCACCTGGCACCAAGGTCCCACAGCCACTTATAAAATTCCTGTGTCCTGCCTGGTCCTGTAACTACTCAGACCCAAGTAAACACACAGAGGCTTTTATTAATTATAGTATTTTCCCTTCTATTATGTGAAGACATATGGCATGTATATCCATGCATTTAATTCTGTATCAGACTCACTGACCATGCACTGAAAAGATGAATGAGTTAGTTAACTTTCATTTTTATTCACTTCTACCATTATCATTATTTTGTTGTTATTATTATTATGCTCGATTATTTTCAGATAGGGTGTCTCTATGTAGCCTGTATTTGCTTGGAACTAGTTGTATAGACCCAGCTGGCCTTTAACTCATGATCCTTCTGTCACAGTTTGCAGAGAACTGAGACCACAAATGGGTTCCACCATGCCTGGTGAGCTAAGTTATTTTGAGTCTACATTTTGTCTAACTTACACCTGAGCAAGAAATAAGGAAAACAGCAAATGCAAAGGGCCTGATTTTCCGCAGTGGGGCACTATGTCAGGATCCAAAATAGCACCAAGAACAGCTTGCCTCTTGCAGGTTCTTAATTCATTGCTGTCAAGCTCTTAATGTGAAATAATCTAACCACCTAAAAAAAGAGGCTGCTTTGGAAGGAGGGGTTTTGCATTTCCGTGACTGTCATCACTGGGTAAAATGTCAGGCTAAGTGCACACAGCTAGAATGTATCTCATTTTCATGCCTTAGTTTTAACTGCACACATACTGAAAGACCATTTTAACCAGGATGAACTCATATTTTCTATAGCTTCTCAACTTCATTTCTCCTTTGTTTTGTCACCATCGGAGAACACAAAAGTCAACTGGTTTCATTCTCTGCTGGTCGCAGGTGAGCTGATGCTATTGGTGACAAGATGGTGCTGTCAGGGAGAAAGATCACCTTCCGTTTTAGAAGCACTAGCTGCCAATCAGGGTCTCTTCTGCTCATCTCTACTGAAAGCAGGCTTCTCAGAGGAACAAAACACCCACAACCTTCACACTTCTCATTATTATCTAATTATTCCACCCAAAATTCCCAAGGGGAAGAACACTTACTCCTGGGTGAAGAGGAAACTTAGAAATCATGTTTTCACAAAGTTATTTGCATGATTTGGATACAGAACAAAGAAAAGAGTATGTGGTCTCTCAAGGCATCCTCCATGTCCAGGAGTAAGGCAAGTTGCTGATATGAACTGAATTAGGAGACCGAAACTTCCTAGTGACAAATAACCTTCCTGTGCACAAAGATGTCACCTGAAATACACACTGTCAGTTGATGTTGCTTTCTTTTAGAAACTGTTCATACTGGCACGAAATTTAATGACTATTTGAGTTCTTTCTGCCAGACTCAGTGTTTAGCTCCGTGCATATTCATTTGTAAACATGGACAGATTTCTAACCTCCATATTTTAGCTAGCAAATTCATGCCTTGTAATATCTTCACAAAACTGTTTTCCCTCCTATCAACAAAAAAAACGCTAAATATTTTCAACTCTATATTTATCAAATAAAATTGAATCCAACGTACATAATATTCAATAAGAGAAACTTTGAAAGCTAATTAATGTTTTAAATGTTTATAATACTGAAAAAAATTGAGGGGTGAGTGCTGGTCACTAAACTGACACCCTTGAGCACTCAGGGCATTTAAGGGCATCTACTACTATTCTGTATCACTAACCTTAAAACACTGGATTTAATATTTTAGAGAGCTATGAGTATTTTCATACCAATGAGTTTTTAATTATAAAAGCATTTTATTTCAAAATTTACTGAGGTTATATTCTATCATCTAAACCTCTTGCTTAACAGGAGAATTCAGAGTGTTGATTTTTTTTAGTAGTAGTGATGTGGACAGGGCTCTTAGAATCTCTGTTCTTCACTGTACTTGATCATTATATCCCTGGGATATGTGAATATGCTATATGATACTCACAATTAGATATTATGTTACATGCCACACTTGATATCTTTACAAAAAAAAAAAAAAAGGACAGATTATTCTCCATGGGTTATGACTCCATAAAAGGAACTGATCTCTTCCTGGCAATTCAGACTGCAAATAGCACAAGGATGCAGGTGAGATACCTCGTTGGTGGTTTTTGCAGAGTAGATATGTAGCAAAAAAATGAGGATGCTCTCTAAGGGATGAAATTTACCAAAGCAATGGGCACCCAATCCTCAGGAACTGAAATGTGTCACCACCTTAAAAGCTTCAAAGAATGTTCCACGTTCCAGGCACAAAGACATTCTGGAAATACCTTGACTTAGGCTGATTTGTGTTCTGCACAGAAACTTACCTAACAGCTCAATCACTTAATATAAAAATTCTCAACTCCAAAATTCTGAGTGAACAAAATGGGTTTTATTTTTAGGATGCCAAGTCTGTGATAATTTGTACTCAGTGTTAGAAGACTAAAACAAGGAATTTCAAAATGTGGTGGTATTGTGTTCCCCAAAATATTGTGCACCCTAATAAACTTATCTGGGGTCAGAGACAGAACAGCCACTAAATACAAAGGCTAGAAAATGGTAGCACTCACATCTTTAATCCTAGCACTCCAGAGGTAGAAATCCCTCTGGATCTCTGTGAGTTCAAGGCCACATTGGAAATGGCCAGGCATGGTGACACACGCCTTTAATCCCAGGGTGTGACAGTAGAAAGGAAAGATATATAAGGCGTGAAGACAAGAAACCAGAAGCATTTGGCTGGTTAAGCTTTTAGGTTTTGAGCAGCACAGTTCAGCTGAGAGCCATTCGGATATGAGGAAAACAGAGGTTTCCAGTCTGAGGAAACAAGATCAGCTGAGAAGTTGGCCAGGCGAGGTTAGCTGTGGCTTGTTCTGTCTCTCTGATCTTCTAATGTTCACCCCAATAACTGGCCTCAGGTTTGATTTTATTAATAAGATCTTTTAAGATTCCTGCTACAGTCTTCACTATGTTGAAACAGTATATATGTTTTATGATATAATGCTAGAATGCTTGTTTTAGAAAAATGTTTTTGTTTATTTGTAATCTATTTATTGTAACAGGTTGATTTATACATGAAACCATAAATAATAAATAAAATTCTAATAAGCTAAATGTAAAAACTTTTTTCACTATCAAGATCAGGATATTATTTTGTGAAAGTACCTGTAACAGGCAAAATAAATTCTTGTAAAATTAAATTTGAAGTAAAAGTTAAGGGGCTGATGAGATGGATCAGTGGGTAAAGGTGATCATGGCCAAGCCTGATGAAATGAGTTTGTTCACTGGGCTCACATATTAGAAGGAGAGAACATACGTCTGCAATTTCCCTTTGACCTCTACATGTGTGGAGGCAGATATTTGTGGTACACACACACACACACACACACACACACACACACACACGCATAACTAAACATACACACAATAAATAGATAAGGGCAATACAAATGCATAATTTAGTGATTTTCCTCTATATTTTATAATCGTTGCCTTTACTCTTTCCTAAAGGCATTTTATTTATTATTTTATTTTGGGGATTTTAATGATTACATCATTTTCTCTGTTTCCCGAGTGCTCTTTTCCTTCTTGTCTCCTTTTCCTGACTTCTTCCCTTCTATTTCCTTCCTCTATGATTCCCTCCCCTTCTCTTGAATCTTACTCCTAATCATTTAAACATCCTATCTTTAAAAAAAAAAAAAGTAAAAAAGTGAATAGAAAATATGGATGGCAATCTCACTAGAGTGTTCACCCACCCCAACCTGGTGGTTTTTTCACCTCTCACCCAGACAAGCAGGTGAATGATGTGTGCTTATTTTCCATTACCTACTCTTGATAGTATACTTCATCATCTACTGCATGCTAGCATAGTGTACATCTGTCTTCTCAGAGAAGTCATTCTTACTGCTTGCCCTAAAGGCCTCCACATCCTCCAATGAACAGGTCTCCTTGTCTTGAACTTTTCTGCAGTATGTTTTCCTATGACCAGATGTTCCCTAAGGCTCCTGAGTGTAGTGAGTAGCCATTCCAGCTTTGACCTTGAAACACTGCCCCTAGAGTGACAGCAGGTAACTGTCACACCTGCCTATAACCTGCCCCTGGGGCTGGCTTGTCCCTGGGGCATGGCTGAGAGGGAGCCCCTTAAGACTCATGGTGCATACATATCTGGCCCCCTTCTGAATACCTCATGTTCCTGGAATCTAGATGGGAGATGAAGCTAGAGTTCTCTGCTGGATGGCACCTCATCTCTCCTGGATCCTGTAACCAACCCCTTATTGGCTGTAAGTTATCTCAAAAATAAACCTCTCTTGATTACCAGATAAGTTATGTGGAATTGCCTTGTTAAATATACAGTTATACCTGAGTTTATCCCTGATGATTTCACATGCCTGTTCTCCTCTCCTATCATTCTGTAGGATTTTTCCTTTTTTTTTTGTTTTGATTTCTGTTATCACTACTGCCCTTTTCCCAGTATATGGTTCATACTTTCATTGACTAGAGAGAGTACTTATCTTCAAGTCATAATCTTCATTTATGTCTAGCCTTCAAATATCTCTACTTGTATTTCTCAGAATTACAATAATTAATGTTTCTTCTATATACTCCCTTCAAAAAAGAAACCTAGCTCTTTTCTAGACAGTAATAAGTTTTGTTACTGCTTCTTTCTATGGGTAGAATTCTTTCTCTGTATTTCTACGATGGACTCTGTGAGTGTTAAAATTTGTTGCCAGTTTTATGAGATCTGGAATAAACTAAGACAGTCACCTCTCTGTATGTGTCTGTGAGGATATTTTCTGGAGAAGTAAATAGATGGGGCATCCTGTAGAGTAGGCAGCAGCTTCTAGTGACTGTGCAGATATAAGAGGTCTGAGGAAAGGAGTGTGCATCTGGCTGCCTTAGCTCCTTACTGGTGAGCCCACTCTGTGACATTAGAACCCTTTGTTTTTCCAATCTGGACTAAGAACTAGTGACTCTCCAGGTATCTATCATCTAGGCCCTCAGAGTCAGATTGTGAGTGCTGAGGTGCCCACCCTTGTTGACTGTGTAGCTACTGGATTTCTCAGCCTCTCCTGTGTGCAAATAGTTGGATTATCTGCTGTGTAAGCCAATCTAATAAACACGTTTTCTAATAGGTATTCATTCCAGTTCTTTATCTCTGGAGAACTCTGACTAATAAAGACTCCTTTTCAGTTAAGTAATTTTCTTTCAGTTTATACATAGCACCCAGCCACATTCCTTACATAACATTGCTTTGTTTGAATTATTATACAGGTATGGAAGTATCATAATGAAATCTATTATGTGTAGTTAATATCTACTAACACAATTAGAAATTTTCTGTCTATATTTGGTCTCCTCCTTTCATCCTCATATACCTTTGTTCCCCACCCCGGTTTTTCTCCTCTCTTGGAAACACAACCAGAGTTTCTTAGTGTTACCTACATCAAATTTAATGAGGCATTTACAGAGGGGAAATATAAAAACATCCACCTCAGATTTAACACTAGTAATATGGAATCTGGACAAATGGATTCCCCTAATATTTTCCACCATCACCATCTTCATCAACAACAACACATTTATTTTAACAGGGGAGCACTGGAGAGGAGAGAGGAAATAATACTAACAGTACAATGGCTCCAGTGGTGGAAGCAGCAGGTCCAAGGATCCAGGCAGTCAGCTTGATTCACCTACTTACCCGGCTTTCCTAACTCTTTAATGTGTGGATTAAACCCAAAGAAAGTGAAGTGAAGTGGAGAAAAACGTAATTATGCAACTAGAATGAGCATCCTCTGTCCAGCAATAGCAGGACTCAGAGAGCTCTATCTTGCTGTGTGCCAATATAAACAGAAACCACAAGAATAGAGAAACATCCCTGTCAGTGTGGAACATAACTGTTTTTTTAATGCATCATGGAGTATTTTTCTTTGTATTAATTCAGAGGAATAAGGCAAAAGACTCAACAACATCTGAACTTTGGCCAAGAAGACCCAACAGAGTAGAGAGAAGCAGTGATCATGTCTGTCAAGGTACCCGGTGTGTATGTCTGGTCTGTATAGGCGAGTGTCACTCAGTATACTGAATGATTTGGTCCACTTTAAATATCGGGTTCCGTAGAAGCTTGCTTGGTGTTTGTAAAATTACTTAGTGAATACATAGGTGAACATAAATCATCTGAGCACCATGACTACCAGTACGGAGTATAATCTGTGTGTGTATAAACTGCTTTGTACGGTTAGGAAGTATGTGCTCTTATTTCTGTGAAGTAGAAATCACAAGGAAATCAAACAAATAAAGCAGTCTATAGGACTCTTTTTCAATAAGTACCCTTTCATATGTCTAATTCCTAGAGGTAGTGATATTCTGAGTTAATGGTCCCAGGAAAAATAAGAAAAATATTAGATAAAAAGTTAAAATAAAAATTTCGCGCCGGGCGGTGGTGGTCACGCCTTTAATCCCAGCACTTGGGAGGCAGAGGCAGGTGGATCTCTGTGAGTTCAAGGCCAGCCTGGTCTACAAATCGAGTTCCAGGAAAGGCACAAAGCTACACAGAGAAACCCTGTCTCAAAAAAAAAAGAAAAGAAAAAAGAAAAGAAAAAGAATTTCACTTTCCCTGTTTTGTGTCATTTGGCAGTGTGTAAATAAAGCTTTTCTTCTTGTGAACTCATTGTGTATCTACTGTTTTGTAGGAAAGAATTTTAATAATTACAAATAAATTCAGTTATTAAGGGAGACACTGGATAATAGTTTAGTACTCCCTAAAATGTATTACTTTAAAAAATTAATTCTTTGCCGGGCGGTGGTGGTGCATGCTTTTAATCCCAGCACTCAGGAGGCAGAGCCAGGCGGGTCTCTGTGAGTTCGAGGCCAGCCTGGGCTACCAAGTGAGTTCCAGGAAAGGCGCAAAGCTACACAGAGAAACCCTGTCTCAAAAAACCAAAAAAAAAAAAAAAAAAAAAAAAAAAAAAAAATTAATTCTAAGACATGTTTTGAGAATGAAAAATGAAAGTGATGGTGTCAGAGGGTTTCAGAACCATATCTCTGAGTACCAAGCAACATTTTGCTAAATCTTATTAGAAAATTCGCAATATTTCATTTTTACTTTAGCATTTTTAAAAATTAAGTTTTAACACTGCAATTACAAGTTAACTGTTCAAATATTTAAATTTTTACACAATTAAAAATGTCTGAGTAGATCCGTATGTTGTGATATTTGGCAGAGTCAAAGAGTTGGTTGTAGATATAACAGTGATTTGTTTTTGTGCATAAAACATACTGAGAGGCAGCTAGCAGGAAACCAGCTCTTTGGAAGTTCTGAAAAGGAAATGAGATTTATTTGGGTAGCAATGTGGACCCTGGCCTTGATTTTTCCATGTTTCTTGGATTTACATTTGTTTATTTATTTATTTTACATTAGGGGTTTATCTTTCTCTAATGTGATAAAATGTGATTTAGAGAAGAGCCCCCAATTAGTTATCTAATACCAAGTGGTTGGCCCTAAAGTCGTGTGTGTGTGTGTGTGTGTGTGTGTGTGTGTGTGTGTGTGTGTGTGTAAAACAAAGAAAAAGAGGCTATGGATCTGACATAGTGCAAAGAGTGAATGGGAGGGACTGAAGGGAGGAAAGAGAAGGTATGATATGACATGATATAATTTCAAAAAAATAAAACAAAATTATTAAAAAAGAGAATTGTGGTGCAATTCCACTTAGAAAAAAAAGTCTATAAATACTGCTGCTTTGGAGAACTGTTTTCAAAGATTTCGAGAATATAGCTCAAATACTATTTTAAGATCTCATAGTGTTTTTCATGTGCCCATTTCAAAATTGTTTAGCTTTAGCTAGAGAGATGTCTCAGTGATTAAGAAAGAGTACTGCTGTTTCAGAGGACTAGAGTCTAGTTCCGGCAACAATGTTGAGTGGCTTACAACTGCCTGAAATTCCAGGCCCAAGGAATCCAATGCTTCTGACCTCCAAGAACATCTGCACTCATGTGTATGTACTCAATCACTAGTACTCATACTTAAAATCAATAAAATAGATGTTTAAAACCAAACAAATTAAACCATAGAATATTCAACTAAAATAACAAAAGTGGCAATTTTATCATCATAGAACTATGAAAAGTATGTTTTTCTTCCTTTCTATGTTCTTATTTTTTCCAGATGCCTTGATCCTTTTATTGTTTTACTAGAAGGAAAAAGAAAATAGTCCTTTCAAAAGATTCATATAAACAAAACAGAGGATGATGAAGGTTGGTGCCCATACTTCTAGCAATCAAACTTGCATTTCAGCAGCTTGGCGAACACTTTCAACATTTGGTTTTCCTTACTCAGGGTTTCCTACTTTGCATGGGCATAATCGTTACATAATCAGTTTTCAAAAATTGCAAAAATAGCCAAACCCTTTGAAAAATATTTAAAATGTACAGATATGCATAGGTGAAAAAGTAAATAAATACTTAAATGGAATAGTACATATGTTTTTATTTTATACTTGGACTTGGGAAAATGCATAGACCATACATATATATTAAAGTATGACTGATAGTATCTATCCCAGAATATTAGTCCAAAAAAAGAAACTGATAATGGAAAAGCCTTTACCTCCTTTTCCAGCATCAAGCCTTCTGCTCTGAGGTTCTTTTCAAATGTGTTTCTTTTGTCATATTGGATGTTTGTCTTTCGATAAACCAGGATGTAATCAATTCGCTTTTTGCCATCTTTAAATAAGAGTCCACTGGATGCTATGTAATTCATGTCATTCTGTTAAAAAAACAAAACAAAACAAAAACAAAAGGGTTAATAGTGTGAGTTAGAGAAACATGCATGTTAAATATAGGCACTAGGAAGCTGATACCAGAAAAAATAAAATGTACTTTAGACTCCTACTGAAAACCATGGAAAGATAATTCAAGCTAGTCTGCAATCTACAATGGAAGACAAGCTAACAGGATTGTAATTAGATTTATTACTTGATGGCTGATCCTTGAGTTGTATGTTTTATCCAATAAGTCTCTGTAAAAAAAATACCAGTTAGTATATCTTCCATACTGACTAAACCATGTCCAGATGTAATTATTTTCATACTTCATCTTGCTGATTCACAACTTACATTTCAAACATAAAGACACTAAGGCTGAAAGAAATGAAACCAACATAACACCATGTGTTATTTAAGACTCTCACAAATCTCTGCTTTTCTAAACAGTTGTTCAATAATGCTGAGACCATACAATAATTCCTAAACTGCAAGCTTCAGGAAATGTTTACTCTTAGGATACGACTGCAAATAGATGGTGATGGAAATAGTGCACTCATAGCTAGCTCATCAAGACTAGTTAAAGATGCTGAGGAGGTGGCTCAATGTCTAAAAACGTTTACTGAGCAAGCCTCGGGAACTGAGTGTGGATCTTCGTAATCCATGTAAGAGTCATTTTCATAAACACCAGTTATTTATTTCATCTAGATATTTTCCTTGCAAGATTCACCTTGAAATAACTTAATCATAATGAGTTCCATCTTCTGTGGTGCAGCTGGGGGCCATGTGGATATCTGTGGTCCATGCAACCATGGGAAACCATGTGAAATACCATATGTACTGCCACTTGCTGTTATGGGCAGGAAAGCTTGTGTTACAGAGATTTCAATAACTCCAGACCCAATAGTTGAGAATGAGAGACATTGAAGGTTTCTACAATCCCCAGTCCCCCAAAGAGAAACAGCCTAGACAGGAAGTCATTGAAGAAACCTGATGCAAGGGAAACTCCCCTAAACCTACAAAAATGACTCCAGATAAGACTCCTAGCAACAGTAGATAGGTAGCCTGAACTAGCCATTTTCTGGAATCAGATTGGTGACTACCCAAACTGTCATCAGAGAGCTGTCATCTATTAACTAATCAAAACAGATGCAGAGATCCACAACCAAGCACTGGGCAGAGCTCAGGGAATCCTGTTGAAGAGAGGGAGGAAGGATTGTACCAGCCAGAGCCAGGAGATCAAGATCATCACAAGGGAACCCACATAAACAACTAACATGGGCTCATAGGAGCTCACAGTTTGTACCAATAGCTAGGAGGCCTGAATGGGACTGACCTAGGCTCTTTACATATGTGGGACAGTTGTGTAGCTTGGTCTGCTTGTGGGACTTATAGCAGTGGGAGCAAGGCCTGACCCTAGCACCTTGCTTGGCTTTTGAGAACATATTCCTCATACTGGATTGCTTTGCCCAGTTTTAATACAAGGGGAAGAGCTTACTCCTACCTCAATTTGATATGTCATGCTTTGTTGACACCCATGGGAGGCCTGCCCCCTTTCTGAACAGAAACAGAGGAGCAATGAATTGGGGTAGAGGGTTGAGGGAAAGTGGGGGGAAGAAATGGCAGGAGAGGAAACTGTGGTCATGATGTAAAATAAATGAATAGATTTAATAAAATAATTGTGATAAATATGCTGAAAGTGTAGCTTTTCACAGCTGATGGCTACTGGTGTGTGTGTGTGTGTGTGTGTGTGTGTGTGTGTGTGTGTGTGTGTTGGGGGGAGGGTAGTGGTAGGCAAGAGACTCAGTTATCTTTAAGAGGTTGTCTATGCTCCAATGAGTATATGGCCAACAAAATTGTTCTTGATGTATCATTTTTTATTGAGGGTGAGCACAAGGGTGAGAAGGTGGACCTGGGAGGAATGGAAAGCAAGTGTGATCAGGGTATATTGTGTGAAATTCCCAAATAATCAATAAAAATACTATGTTGGAAAAAAATAACTTAACCAACATTCTATAATGCTCCAAAATGTCTCTCCATTCCATGTCCCCCTTAAAATACTACTAAGACTATATAAGTTGTATTATCTTCTTTTTAATTATATTTTATTATTTAAAACAATTTTTAAATTTAAGTATATTTTGATCTTATTCTTCCTCTCCCCTAAGTTCTTCCAGATCTTCTTTGCATCCCTACCCACAAGTTCTTTCTCAGAAAACAAACAAAACTACAATAAAACAACACAACTGCCCCAAACCAAACAAAACCCCAAAATAAAACCACACATGTCCAACTAAATAAAACAAACAAACAAACAAACAAAAAAAACGCAAATCCCCACCAAACTGTAACAAACAAAAAAGTTGTTGTGTCCAATTATATGTTGGTCAACTAATCCTGAACATGAGGCCTGTCCTGCAGTGGTTGATATACCCAGTGTCACTCTATAGAGAAAACTGATTTTCAATCTCCCAGTAGGTATAAGTGACAGTTCAGTTGTTAGTCTTTACCCTAGAAGCTAGGTTTCCATTCATTTGTTCATCTATCCAATGATTTCATTCATTCATTAAAAATATATATAACAAAATAAAATAGAATAGGATAAAACAAAAACTATCACCTCAAAGTTGGACAAGACATAAATTACTAAATAAAGCCAAAAATACCAATGAAGACATTCTCCTGGTGACTTTCCTAAGGGTGCTGTACCATTCTAATGCTGAAGATCACACAGAAGAGCAAGTTCTTGAGCCCAGGTCTGCATTCTTAGCAAATATCCAGCTGTCCTTCATTCTCTACTGCCTCCCAATGATTTGGATGACTGTGTCTGCTTGTTATTCAATGTTTCCTAAGTAGACATTCTTGAGATGCAGACAAACTGAATAACATCTCGGGAACTAACATAATTTTAGACAAAGGCATATTGAACTACTATGAAGAGCTGTACAGATGTGCAGTTTCAGTTGAGAGAACTGAGTGTCCGATGAAGTGAGGAAGTAGTGTTCATGGAGCTAAAAAGCAAGAAGTCATTCAGGTGAAGGAAGCAAAAAGAAGTGACTAAGAATGTCATACCCCAACACTAGGTTATGTTTCTCGTGAGCCCTGATATGCGCTGCTATTCAAATAGAGCAGTCTACTACGTGAATTCATCTCCTAGAGACCCTGAGCTCAAGGGCAAGAAGGTGTGGTACATAGTCCTTTTTATAATGAGCAGAAAATTAACAAACTTTCCAGAATTATTTTATTAAGTAGCTCACCAGGACTATGGTGGTTGGTTTTCATGTCAATTTGCAACAAATTAGCATCATCTATGCAGGAAGCATCAACTGAGAATTTTTCTGATATACTCAATTGATGTGGGAAGAGCTACCCAAAAATGCAGATGGCACTTTCTTGTAGCAGTCCAGTAAAACAGGCCATAGCAGGAGGGAGACCATTTGCTTGTTGCTTGTTTAGCCTTTTCCTTACTATGGCTGCTGATTCCTTTGCTGTTGTTAGAATTAGTGTTTTCAGGCCTCCTTCACCCCCAACTGAGAGGTTTTCTCCACCAGGTTGGAGCCTTGTGGTCTGAGGAACTCTTAGGTTCTCAGCTTCTCAGGGTGACACAGATGTTGGTGCTGTTTCAATGTAAGTTGATTTAATAAATTATATACTGAAATAGAATGAATATATGTATATATCTCCATTCTGTCTTTTCTGTTTATAATCCTGCCTGATAGAGAGACTAGGTTACAACCACTAGCAGATACAATAAGGCTTTATAAAATATTGTTATTGTTATTATGTATTTTGAATATAATTAATAAAGTAAATTACTTTAACAAATAATATACTTTATAATTTGACAATAATAGCTATCACTTACTAAACATCTGCTTCGAAACTACACACTTTACTAAGTATTTCAAACGTTGTTTAATTTAACCCTATGTAGCCTTTCAGGTGTATCTTGTTCTGAATACACAGAAACTCAGCTGATTCCCAGATGTCATAGAAAAGAAAACAGTTAATCCAGAATGACCAACCACTTACCATCTTTTCTGGGTTTCTAGCAACTATGTTTAAACAGAATTTGTTTCCTCTTTCTCATCATTTATACCGTTTCCCACTCACTATGGTAACTGTGATAACTTTTTGATTAGGTTATTGTAACAGTCTGACTTGTCTACCTTGTTCCCCTCTCTTCCATTTCTAATATGAGGGGTGAGGTACTAAGCATGGATGAAGTCAGGTGACACCTTTCTCTCAGGCTCTCCAGAGGTTGCCTATGGTGTTCCTTACTCTTGGTCCCACTTTATCTAATATTATTTCCCTTAGCACTCGATACCTTCTGTCATTGTACTGAATTATTCATGTTTTTACCAACTGTTTTGTGCTGTTACAAATTGAATTTTATAAAGTAAATGTTCTAGTTTGCCATTCTGTCTTTGATAAAACAGATACCAAAGGTAACTTTGGGGAGGGAGGATTTGTTCCGTTTACAGGTTACAGTTCATCATGGAGCAGAGGCTATGACAGGAACTCAAGGTAGAAGCTTAAAGTAGAAACCATGAAGGAACACTGCTGACTGCCCTCTTCCCATGCTTCTGCTCAGCTGCCTTCCTTACACAACCTCAAACCACCTGCCTAGGTGTGTCACTGTCCACAGTAGGTGAGGTCTTCCTCCACCAATTAGCAATCAAAAAACAATCCCACAGGTATACCCATAGGCCAACTGGATGGAGACAATTTCTCACAGTGATTTTTCAGCCCCCCTTTTCCTATTGTGAGTAGTTCAAATATATGACTTTTAACAAAGCAGATAGTAGGAGTCAATGAATAATTGTAGAAAGGAAAAGAAGGAAAAGGCAGGAGTATATGAACGGATTGAGAAGGAAGACCCATATGTAGCTAGGTAGTACTAACATAATAGATATTAAGGCCAGGAAAAACTGGAGTGTTCATTTACCAACTTCTTCCCTCTAATAGAAGATCAATGATATGAATCTACAGTGAACTTTCACATCAACTTCAAGACACTTCAGTGTTAACAGCTCCCCTACTACTTTACACTCAAGCCCCAGTGTGCTCTGTATTTTACTTTTATTTAGTTTATAGCCCTCTTCAATTTAGTAAAAAACAAAAACCAAACAAACAAAAAACAGCAGTTGATACCTGCAGTACTGGCAGCATATTAGGTGAAGAAGACATTCCATAAGCACTATGAATCAAGAGATTGGTTGCCACAGTAACTAACACAAAACAGGCCACTTTCAAAAGGACTTAATGCTGTTTGGACAACTGCAGGGTGTGACAATGGAACTTTGGTTGTTACAGATATATAGTTTTCCATTTTTAAGCAAGTGGGTGCTAAGCTTACCCAAAGAAACACCTGCCTGATGAAAACATTGCTATCTAATTGAAAATATATAGTATTTATATATAGTATAATAGTATACCCACATGTCACCTTTGTCAGAGTAAACAATGCCAGAAACTACATTAACCAGTGCTGCAATTCATTATCCAATCATTCTGTCAAATCTAAATTTGCAATAATGAATTTTTCCAGTTTTCCTACACACAATACAACATCAATTCAAAAATAGAAAAAAATCAAAGCAGTATTTAGAGATTTTTTTCTAATTCATGTGAAAGGAATTAAATATAGATTCAGTATAGTTAGATGACTAAGAACATTGTGTTTTATTTGAACTATGACAATCATTAACTGAGGTGTTAACTAATCCATGATTGTATTTTTTGTTTAAATGAAGAACTGATAGAAAGTTTATCATACATATTATTATATAAAGGTGCAAATAGGAAAACTTCAAGTATTTTTTTTGGTGTTGTTTTTTGAGACAAAGTTTATCTGTATAGCCCTGGTTATCCTAGAAATCACTTTGTAGACCAGGCCTCTTGAGTGATGTTATTAAGAGCATGTGCCACCACCGCCCAGCATCAAGTACTTTTTTTATAAACATAGTTGACAAAGTATAAAATCAAATAATAATGATTTAGATTAGTAAAGTGCTTTCCAATCAGTGTGGGGCATGTTCAATTTATATTCAAGATTTTAATATTTATTATTTCCAGGACATGGAATAATGTTGGCTTTTACAGAGAATCTGGGACACAGCTAATTTATCAGGTGCCCATTTGTGTTGGTTAGTTTTAATTGTCAACTTGATACAACCTTGAGTCACCTGGTTGTGGTGGGAACCTCAAATGAAGAATTATTTCTATGCCCATGTCTATGAGGAGATGTCTTGACTAATGATTGATGTGAAAGGGCACAGCTCTCTGTGAGCAGCGCCATTCCTAGGCAGGTGGGCCTGTGCTATGTGAGCATGCTAGCTGAGCATAAGTCAGGGAACAAGCCATTAAACAGCATCCTTCATGGCCTGTACTTCAGTTTCTGCTCTACCTTCCCTCAACAATTGATTATAACCTTGAAGTTTAAGCAAAGGAAAAAAAAATTGGTCTCTAAGCTGGTTTTGGTCATGTCGCTTATTATAGTACTTTAAAGATTACTAGAAAACCGCTAACCTTCCAACAACTTTGAAAACAATCATGCATTTGAAAGTCATGGATCTCAGAAACATTTGGAAAAGCTGATTTTAAAGACTATCTCAAGAATTGGTGACTTATGACTCATGTTTAAAGGAAAGCTTTACAAATATTTAGCCTATTGCTAAAATAATAGTGGAGATTTGTCAGAGGGCATTTTAAAAATAAAATAATGGCAGTAGCTGTTTTTTGTATATATTGGATAAGGTGGGTATGTTACTTATTTTGAATCTAACCAACATTTATTGAACACTTAATGTGTGCTATGCACCGTGCTAATCTCCAAGTGTAAGAAATAAGAAGATGTTGAGTGTTTTCAGAGGTTTTCACATGTCATCCTTGGAGTTACTCTCCACCTCCACCATGTGCATTTGCTGTTAGGTAGTATTAAAAACTACCAACCTCACAAACTAAGTCTTGTGTTCATGATTTCTGCACTCATCTCCCTCCCCCAGGGTTCTCTATAATTGATGAGGTCTGAAAGCACTCTGCTAGTGGGCAGAGTGAAGTTCTCCCCGTCCAGTGCAAATCTTACAGTTTTGCTCATTTTTCCCACTCTCTGGTTTATTGGTGGAATACTCCACAGTGTTGACACTAGCTTTAACCTGGACTACAAACTGGGAGATCTTTGGAGAAGTAAAAGCTCATCCAGTCCACTGGCCACAAATCAAAGTGTAGACAGCATTGGATTCTGGTATGCCTTTGCATACAGTAGAATTTTTTTTTTTTAAAGTGGATACAGCCATGAAAAAACACCTGATCTCTCACTGGCCCTTAACCCACATACAGCACCAAATGAATTGCAAGAAAGACAGAGAAAAGTCCTCAGTTACAATCCAATATCACCTCCATCAGGCTGATCCAAATGTTATAAGATCCATGAAAAAGACTCTCTAGTTTGTGTGTGTGTGTGTGTGTGTGTGTGTGTGTGTACATTTTTCTTCCTTTTTATATTTACTATGTTTTCAGTAGTATTTTAATTTATTTTATTTTGTAAAAAGTTTTTACTTTTATTTTTAGTTCCTCCTCTGGTATTTATCCAGTTTTATTGTATTTATGTAACTTTGACAGGCAGTCTGCTTTCTCTCATATGCTCAATCTAGTTTTAAAAGAAAGTAAAAAAATAGAGAAATGAAAGTAAAATAGGAACTTCTTAGGAAAAGGAAGGGCTGGCAACGGAGACAGAGGGATAAGAAATTATAACTGTAAACATGATCTAAGTACATGATGCACGTATATGAAAATGTAATGAAACCAATAATCATATGGTGAGTATATGCTAATGAAATACTGAAAACAGCATATAGAGGGATGATTACAAGGAATTGAATAACAGGGTGCAGTCAGAAGGAAACTATCTAATTGGCTCCAGTAGCCAGGAGGGGTCACATTATGAATTTAATAAAATCAGTAAAGATTATGACATAATATTAGATCATGTAATCAGTCTATGATTTGTTCCTGATTATCAGTTGGCCACACTTTCAAGTTAGTATAATTCAGTATGCTACATTGGTTGAGGTATTTAAATCTGGATTCAGATAATTTGGGCTCCAATTAACTGAGCCTCTTGTTCATTTAGTTTAACAGTGCTCAGTCTCCTGTCTACAGCTTATAAATCAGAATAATAATGATACCAACTGTAAAGGATTATTACTATGACTAAATGAGATAATGCATGAGGGAACATTGCTGCCTGATTCACTCTAAAGACCATACAAAGTCACTTATTATTATAAGGGGAAAATTGGAAAGTTATATGGGGCCATGCTTGGCATAATAAAGTGTTTGATGACAAGCCTGGCAACATAAGTTTCATCCTTGGAACCCACATGGTGAAAGAAGTAGGTGGAAGGAGAGAACTAAATCCTGTAAGTTACCTTCTGACCACACACACATGATATATCAAGAACACACACACACACACACACACACACACACACACACACGCATGCACGCATGCACGCACGCGCGCGCGCGCACACATGCACGCAAGCACACGCAAACACAGATACACAGATACACTAAATACATACATAAATGTAGCAAACACTAGTATATAAAACTTTCATCTCTTCAGTTTGTATTAGAGTATTGCTTGCTTTTCAGTGATTCAATTCCCCTTTAAGTTGTAGAAAAACAGTCTTTCTCAGGATAAAGATGGCTGAAAACATAGACAAGTAATACAAAAGACACTGACTTAGACATTTTGAATATGCTTATAT
The DNA here is from genome assembly GCF_004664715.2 of Peromyscus leucopus. Taxonomy (NCBI): domain Eukaryota; kingdom Metazoa; phylum Chordata; class Mammalia; order Rodentia; family Cricetidae; genus Peromyscus; species Peromyscus leucopus. The sequence continues at coordinate 85,462,708 of NC_051066.1, forward strand.
GATATATACCATGTATCACAATTCAGTACAAAAAAGCCAGCAACATTCCTAGTTTAATGAAGCAGTACAAAACAAATATCTCTATGACTATTAATTCCAGAAATAGAAACTCAACAACTCTTACAGAAATCCCCCTTTCTCTTTCTCTTAATTACAGTGTCTTCCATACTCAGTTCTCAGCACAAATTTTGTTTGTTATGGTTTCGGATATTTTTACTTTTCTTCAGTTTCAGCAACAAAGGGTATGCCATTAAACATTCAGTTTATCCAAATATAAACACAAGATGATTTTTATGTCTAGCTACTTTCACGAAATGTAAAATCCATTTCTAATTTTCAGTCATTTGCATTTCTTTTCTTGTCATGCATTATCATAATGTATGGATATAACAGAAGTTCTGTCTCCTTATGTTGATAGACATTTGGCTACATCCTGTCTTGATTATTATAAAGTTATAATAAACATCCATTTATATGTCTTGCAGTACTTATTCAGAGGTCTTTCTATCAGGTGTACCTATGAGAAAACTGTTGATTCATAAACAACATTATGTAACATGAATCTTAAAATGTCCGAAGCTGATATGTGAAATTACGTTAATTAGAAAATAAAAAGATTAAATAAATAAAAAATAAAAGGTCTTATTAATAAAATCAAACCCAGAGCCAGGTATTGGGGTGAATGCTGAATGATCAGAGAAACAGAACAAGCCACAGCCACCTCACCTTGCCAATTCCTCAGCTGATCCTGTTTCCTCAGACTGGAAGACTCAAAGTCCTCATCCAAAAGAATCTCAGCTGAACTGCTGCTCAAAAGCTTAACCAGCTCTAGTTCCTGGTTTTCATGCCTTATATACTTTGCTGCTTTCTGCTATCACTTCCTGAGATTAAAGGCTTGAGTCACAATGTCTGGCTGTTTCCAGTGTGGCTTTGAACTCACAGAGATCTGAGTGGATGTCTATTCTCTGACCCCAGATAAGTTTATTAGGGTGCACAATATTTTGGGGAACACAATATCACCACAACATTGTAAGTTGATTTGTGTCTCTGCCAACAGCATTTTTGTGCCTTGTGGCTCATGACTACTCTCCAATCTTTCAAAGGCAGGGAGATATATAATAGTAATTTATTGTGGTTTTAATTTATATTCCCATTTCTAATAATTTTATGTCATACAAACATTTTAGTTAGCAAGCCTTTTGACGTCTATTTATGTTAAAAATCTATGATTTTTGTCTTCAGTTGGATTTCACTATTTTAATGATAATTGAAGGTCATATTCTCAATTTTAATTTATCTGTATTTTTAACATTAAAGGTGTTTTGCCCTTATTTACAAAGACATTCTTTATTCCCAGGTGGTGAGGATTTCTTCCTCCTCAATTGTGTAGGACAAGCTTCTTTTACCACATGAGACTGAGATCGGGGCCTGGAGATATGGCTGTGTGGTTAAGAACACTGGTAGTAAGTAAGACATTCACAATTGACTGTCACTCCAGTCTCAGAAAACTCTCATGCCCTCTTCCTGCCTTCGTTGACACCAGACACACCAGTGGTGCACAGGCATACACACGGGTAGAATAAAAATATAATAATTAAATAGGAGTAAAAATAAAGATGAACAACCAATGTTTGCTGGATGGAAATGTACCACATACAATATGCTGTAAGGACCAAGCTTCACTATTGTTATGTAGTTATCCAATTGTTCTATGTCACTTAGAACAATATCCCTTTCCTCATGTCCATGTAGCCCTGCTTTTGTCCTACCTAGCTCTACTGTCCACCCATGAAAGCCGTGGTTGAAATAAAGATGGTCATAGTTCACTTGTTAACCCTATGTTATAGAGAATGTATCTAAGTCTGTCAGTCTTGATATGTAGTACATATTGTTGTACAGGTCCTGGCTCAATTTGGTAGAGTTTTTTTTTGTTTGTTTGTTTTTTTTGTTTTTTTTTTTTTTGGTTTTTCGAGACAGGGTTTCTCTGTGTAGCTTTGCGCCTTTCCTGGAACTTACTTGGTAGCCCAGGCTGGCCTCGAACTCACAGAGATCCGCCTGCCTCTGCCTCCCGAGTGCTGGGATTAAAGGCGTGCGCCACCACTGCCCGGCTAAATACATAGATTTTTTTTTTTTTTTTTTTTTTGAGCTGAGGACCGAACCCAGGACCTTGTGCTTGCTAGGCAAGCGCTCTACCACTGAGCTAAATCCCCAACCCTAAATTGGTAGAGTCTTATAAGGACTTATGTAACACGAATAGCTTGCATAGGGCAAATCTTCTTGATTATTGAGTCTAGTTCTAGACTGAAGATTTTATTTTATTACCCTCAATAGTATGAAAGAATAGAACACTCCCAGTATGCAGGATTCCTAACTGCTGCCCATATCTGCTCCCACTCACATAGACTTTTTTGTGTAAATTTTGATAACCAGTTATCACTGTGCCCATTTTATGAATTCTTCAGGTTTTTTTAAATTGTATTTAGTGAGTAACATAGACAGTCACTGAGAGACAAAGGGGCCGTGCATGACTCAGGCTTTCTCAGAATACTGCAATACTTAGATTGGCAATGGCTGCTTATGTGGCTTGTTTATGCAGCTCCTTTAGCTCAATGTTGATGATACACAACAGACAGATTGGTCCAACTCTCCTCCACAATCTGAGTAGTTAGTTGGATAGTCCTCACCCACAAGGTCATTGTCATATTGCACACTTGTTCTTAATCATGTCCTAGGGGCTCCATAAATGATTTTTAAAAATCAAATATTCTTTTCATAGTTTTCATTAGTGATATTAGTTTTTGACTTCCTATGAGTCTTTGCAGTAAGCCTTAATTTCGAGTTAGGGGATGGTAGTCTAGATGCTGTTAGTCTGATGTCATATTTCACCAGGAATTTCCTGCTTTATGCTTCCCAATTAATGTCCCAGATACTCGGCATATAATTACAGTTTATTTCAGGATGCAACCATCTCCTACCATTAGCTCATTATAGACCTTTTCTTATAATGAACAATATGTGTCTATATTTCCAAAAATCCTTATTAAAACAAACTAAGAAAAAAATCATATGCTGAAGTTCAGAAGAAATTTGTACACAGTGGAAATTTGTTAAATTTTGCTCAAAGTGTTAAAAATTCTGTTTCCTCTGCTAGATTTTTTTTTCATTTTAAAAATAGTACTTATTAGGAAAAATATTTTAATTTCCCAAGTGTTCTAGAGAATAAAGTATATATTAACATATATGCATTTTAATGCACCTTGCTTAACTCTAAATACACCAGAAAAGTAATGCTGAATTTCCTGTTCAAATAATCTTTAATTATGAGTTTTAGGAATGCCAAAACTCTGACCTCAATACTGAGCAGATGCTCAGTGCTGATGAGAGCTTGGCCAGGTTCATTACCTCCAGCTCACAGTGCCAGCTCTTCCTCTTTTCCATATGGCACAGTCAGTAACACAAATCATTTCTGAAACAGTAACTGGAATGCTGACACTGGGCAGCAGGATGGCTAATGTTCTAGTCCAGATTCTGCCACAACTGGGCAGAGAAAAATACTATTTCAGAACATACAAGTAAAAGTCATATTTAATAATAAATCATGCAAATAATTTCAATGATTATTGCTGTTATTAATGCCATACTATCCATTAAGGAACTCACACAACAAATCATATGATGGTTTCCAATACACAGAAATACTGAAAAGACTGGTCATCTCATAGGTACAATGAAAACATTTGCAAGAAATCACTGAATTTATATTTCAGGTTATTTACATTAACTCTTATAATGAAATTAAAACATTTATACACATTGGGTAATTGACAAGCACCGGGTCAAGTTAAGAGTAAAATATAATTCAGGGCTCAGCGACTTACCTGAGAGCACTTGATCCACTTTCAACCCTAAGGACATTTGCAGAGCCTGTGAGTGTGGGCTTTGTTTTTGAAAATTTCTAGGTGCCAGGGTTACAATGGAAAGTGAGTCAGATAATCCAAGCTGCAGGTATTTTTAGGACACATATAGTAAGTGAAGTTGAATTATTAAGATATTCCCTGCTTTTGGTTCTATGCTTGTAATATACAACAGGCAAGTAGGTGCCTAAAAGAAAGGCACTCCCAAACCAAAGTTGTCAATTATACACATCCAAGTTGGATTTATTTTCAGTTTAACAATGCAAAAATCAGTGTGTCATACCAAAATATAGAACAAAATATCTATGAAACATGGGGATGTTCCCAGTACATTATTCAATCAAAGACTATCATTTTACTGGAATATTTAATGTGAAATGCCAGACTTCCAGATTATATTATCAAAACCTCAGCTACAATTTTTGCCTAATATCATTAACAGAACCATGTTAGGAAAGACACAGATGTTCCAAAGCAAGTTATTCTTAATAGTTACATGATTATTATTGTTCAAATGCTTTGATGTGTCAAAGAGAAAATTCCCCATAATCTTTACATTAACATGATTTTTATCTGATGAGAATGTATTAGCTTGTGCAAAAAAGGCAAGCCCAAAGAAAGATGAATTCCTGTATCTTCAGAAAAGTGTTTTTCATAATCCAGTGATCTTAAGTTCCCTGATCTTTTCACCTGTAAATTCTATCACAAGGACAAATATCTCTTAAGACATAGAAAAGAGAAAGATGAGTCATTAAACCAGCTATGTTTTGTTAGTATTATAAAGCAGATGATCATGTTTTGGTTATAAATAATCTATTCAGAGTTTCAAGACATTTTAAGAACTTGGAAAGGTTCTAAAATACATTGTACACATGTTGGACTGTTAAGGACTATTTTTATAAATGTGTCATTCTTTCCAGACCCACAGTTACTTTTACTGTTAGAAGTTAGGTGTTTGCAAGGAGAGAAAGGTAAATTCTGAATGTGGAGATTGCAGCCCTAGAGATTTCTGGTTTATGGAGGCTACTTTCTTGTTTGAAACTTTCTTCTGTAACATTTCTTATATTATAGAAGACAATTCAATACAAACAAGTGACTTTTAGCCATTCTTTGGCAGTAGGGAATATATTTAGATAAAGAATCATACATATGCATTGAAATAATTATCCACGGAGCTTCAAGGGGTTAATAGATTCCTTGAAGCTCATTTGTGGGCTCTCTTGGGGATTCATAGCCTGGGAAACTCTGGCTTTAGCAATGTTTATCATAATCTTGTTTGTTCTTTCATTCAAGTACTAACCAGAACTGACCCTACTTGGCTTCCCAGATTTGATGAGACCCATCAGGTTTAGGGTAATATGGGAATATACAAATGTATCTGCTTGTAAACTTAAGTTCTTCTTTTCAAGGTTGGTAGAAGTTAGTTAAATCCTTTATGGGAAATCTTCCAAGCCCTTTGGAAGCCTCTTGATTATAACAGTATATTCATTTGAAGAGTTCCTCAGAGATAAATGGCAGCATCAATACACCTTCAGTTTCACATTCTAGCACTTTATATAAAACCCCACATTTTTATGTCATTGTATACAAGTGAATTAAATTTTCAATGTCTCTTTCAAAGAAGCTTATTGATATGAAATCCATCCATCATACAATTTATCTATTTTGAATATAAAAAAGCAACTTAGTATGTCCACAAAGTTGGACAATGTTCACCACTGCCTTTTGGAAACTTTCATCATACATAAAATATTTGTATGGTCATTAGTGTTCATTCTCCATTTTCCCTTTCCCTTCTAGTTTCTGTCATCCTTTGCTGGCCCCAAGTGAACACTTATGTACTTCATGTACATGTTTGCACCCCCCACACACACACACGTGTGTGTGTGTGTGTGTGTGTGTGTGTGTGCCTGTGTACTTTGAAAAATTGTGATAATAGTGTTGAATGTAGATAAAGAATTACAAAAATTAAATAACTCCTTCCCAATAGCCAAATAATAAACAGGCCAAGAAAATGAACAGATAGTTCTCAAGAGAAGAAATAAAAATGGCTAATAAATATTTTAAAGTGTTCATACTTAACCAATACCATAATGTACACTAAAACTACTTTGTGATTCCATAAATACACTAGTAGAAACACTACCATAAAAATATGGTATTTATATAGGGAAAGAGAAATTCTTATACATTTGATGGTTGAAGTGTAACTGGGGTCAGACACTATGGAAATCAGTGTGGAGGTTTCTCAAAACACAAAACATTGAACCTATGGCCCAGCCATACTTCAAGTTCTACAGCCAAAGAACTCTTTATATCCCACAACGAATATACTTGCTCATTCATGTTTATTTTTGTTCTATTCACAATACCAATGAATTAGAGCCAGTTATATATCTATTATAGAAGAGTAGATTACTGAGATGTGGTATGTTCAAGCAGTGGAGTTATATTTATCTGTAAGAAAAGTGAAATTTGTAGTAAACATGTGGAATTGAAAAATATATTAAATGAGATAGCTCAAGCTCAGAAAGACAATCACTCCATGGTATCTGTCATAAGCAGATCCTGGCTTATAGTCAATAGATATGTTTGTTTAGTAGGGATTAATTGTATGTGGAGGCCTGAAAACTAGAAAAGGACCCATGAGAAGGGATCAAAAAGTATTAAGGGATGGAGAGGAATGCATTAAAATGCATGTTATAAGAAAGTGGAAGATAGATTCCTGGTGCTGAAAAGATACAATTGAGAATGGGGACAAGGAGTAGGTTAGGGAGATAAGGGAGGAAAAACAGGATGCAGGGAGAATAAAATAAAACATGTAAACATGAAAATCCATGAATAAATCTGTTATTTTATAGGCCAATTTTAAAAAGAAAGAGTAGAAATAACTAGGTGTCTTTATGGTATGGGTAAAATGATTAAGTTTCTGCGTAGAAATCCAATACAGTAATAAAAATGAGTCTGTTTACAAACTTGTTTTGAACAATTCACAAGATAAAAATCATAGATTAAAAAAAGCAACAAAAAGTCAAGAAAGAACTAATGTGAGTGGCAGACATCTGCGGTGCTAAGAGAAGTGAGAAATGGAATTATCTGGGAAGTTATTAGACAAAACACAATATGGCATTGTTCCTCACTATTTTTCTCTCTTTATATAATATTATGTTTCCATATATATATATATATATAATATACAAAGCTATGGGGGCTATTACTTAGTAATTTTTCTTGAGATTGTACTTTCAAAAATATAGACCTTGCTAAAGGTTTAATTTAAAAATTATTAGTAGCAAGTAATATAGATTTTTTCTAATACACAATAAAATTGAATCATAGTATTAAACTATTTAAGGAGTTACTGTGCATCTTGGAAATTATTTAAAGACTTTGCTTTGGCAAACATGGAACTATTTAGCTTAAATAAAACTTTTGGGTTTATTTAATATTTTCATTAGCAAGGAGCAAGACATGAAAGAAATAGACTGAAATTTTGAAATCTCACAATTCAAACAAAAAGGAAATGCCCAGAGGAGGTCAAGTGGAGGTACCCAGGATATCTGAAGTTCAGGAAGGGAGATCTATTCTTTGAGTGCTTCAAAGAAAAGGGAGGGGGAAAGCAGGGTATAAGCTACATGAGTCTTAAAGATTGATGTTAGTAATCAAGATCCAGAGAGGGCCTAGTTCAGGCCAGTGTCTTTGTTTAATATCTACAATGTGTTCCATGAGGAAATTGTTGTGGAAAGCAGGGCAATATTTCTTTGTTACTGATTGGCTGATTTGAATCTTTTGTAATGTACCCTTGTATAGAACCTCAAACAAAACTGTAATTCTGAAAAGAGCTTTGAAGATCAGCAAAATATTGTCTATCTTTCAGACACTATAGCCCTTCTAAACTGTCTACAGAATTTCTTCCCAGCAAATTTCTGAGTAGAAAAATAACAAAATAACTACATGACAAAAGAACAATCAGATTGAAAAATTATACCAAAGTAATTAAAGTGTTCTAGTTTAACTGTGATGGTTTGAAAGGAAATGGTCCCCAGGTGGAGTGGCACTATTAGGAAGTGTATTCTTGTTGGAGTAGGCATGGCCTTGTTGGAGGAAGTGTGTCACTGTAGGGGTGGGCTTTGGGGTCTCCTATGCTTAAGCTATACCTAGTGTTACAGTTCACTTTTTGACTGCCTATCAAGATGTAGAACTCAACTCCTTTCTCAGCACTATGTCTGCCTGCATGCCACCTACCATGATGATAATGAACTAAACCTCTGAACTGTAGACTAGCCTCAATTAAATGTTTTCCTTTATAAGAATTGCCATGGTCATGGTGTCACTTTACAGCAATAGAAACTCTAAGGGAGCAACCTTTATTAAATTCAAAAGCAAAATCATATGCATGCACAACTCTAAAGTCCTCAGCAAATAATGCATACTGTGTATTAGGTAACAAGCAAGAAATATCTCAAGGGCCCTTGTAAATTAGCCTGGTGTCTAGAGGGCCCTGAGAACTGCATTAAATAATGATGATGAGAAGTACAGAAGTTGGAAGGAATCTTTTAAATACAATTCAGAAAGTCCTTTGTCAATGATTCTTCTTCTACTCAAAGCGCCCTTTCTGCTCACCTGATTACTATATGAGCTTATCAGAGGAACATGGGAAATTTAAATATCAACACTTGCAGTTTGTCTATTCATTGAAGCTATCTGGGTTTCTTTTGCTTATAGCAAATCTCATTGGTTAATGTAAGCATTCTGCTTTGGTGCTGAATATGCTGGTACCATCTGCAAAATTGGAAGATGCTGTCAGGTGGCTAAGGCTATGAAGCCATCACTCTGAATATCTTCTTGTTATAAGACAAAGACACACTTACCTTACAAGAACTAATAAGAAAATATCTGTCTAAAATAACTTAAACATTTTGAGTTCTCAATTGTACCTACAACTTTTGGAAATATCATCCAATAAAGTGACATCACAGAGAAAATAACCACAACTACAAATGCCCAGTTCTCTGCTCAAGAATCCTAATTATATACAATAGTGGGTATTTAACTCCCCTTTTGATATTTTAAATAACATTTACTTCATCGAATACAGAAAATTACTTCAAGAGACACATATGGAGACAACAGTGTTCTGAATAGGATGCTAGTATTTCAGAAAGTAATAGCAATAACTGACAAGTAGAATTGCATCAAAGTCAAAGGTTCCTGAACATAACGGAAATAATCACCAAAAAGAAGAGACAAGCTATGTAACTGGAGACAAATTTTTCCAGCCATTCATCTGAGAGATTTTATATGCATAATATATCAAGAACTCAAAATGTTAAGTACAAATGGGCAAATAATCCAATCAACAATCAGACAAAGGAACCAAACGACACTCCTCACAAGAAGTACAACAAATACATGGAATATTTCAGTATTCTCAGCCACCAGGAAAATGCAAACTGAAACTACATTGAGATTCTCTTTTATTCTAGTTAGAATGGTTATCACCAAGAAACAAACCAACCAACAAACAAAAAACAAATTGTTAGGATGCATAGGTAAAACAGGCTGCATATACCATTGGTGGGGATTAGTCCAGCCACTGTGGAATCAGTGTGGATGCTCCCCAGAAACTAACATTAGAACTACCACATTATCCAGCTATATCATTTCTGGATTTATATATCAAAGGATCAAATGCAACATACAACAAATATCTGTACACTTATGATTCATGGCCATATTCATAATTTCCAAGTCATGGCATCAGTCTAGTTGCCTATCAATGGATAAAGAAATTGTAATGAATAGAATGTAATGAATACAGCTGTTCCTCAGATCAAAACCGTATTATTTGCAGGAAAATGGGTGGAACTGGAGGTCATTATGTCAAACAAAATAAGCCAGACTCATGTGAAATTTGAAAATTTTATATAGGACATTTTATATTTTTCTCTAACACGTAGAATCTAGATTTTTAAAAGGATCTAACATGAAATTAGAATGAAATGGCCGGACGGTGGTGGCGCACTCCTTTAATCCCAGCACTCGGGAGGCAGAGGCAGGCGGATCTCTGTGAGTTCGAGGCCAGCCTGGGCTACCAAGTGAGTTCCAGGAAAGGTGCAAAGCTACACAGAGAAACCCTGTCTCGAAAAACCAAAAAAAAAAAAAAAAAAAAAAAAAAAAAGAATGAACTGTATCTGGGAATAGTAAGGTGACCAGGGAGTAACAGGAAACAACAGAAGGTAAGTGAGGTAAATGTTATTAACATATGTTACAAACGTATTAAAGTGTTGCAATGAAACCTACTGTTTTGCATAATTAATAAGAAAAGGAAAACTACAAAATTTTACACACACACACACACACTCAGAGAGAGAGAGAGAGACAGAGAGACAGAGACAGAGAGAGAGACAGAGAGACAGAGAGAACTGGAGTTCACCCTGGAGCTGTGGCTATTCTAGCTATGTGCTCACCATTGAGCTAGACTCACAGACAAAGATACAAATAAAACTTAATTACACCATGTGTCAGTTTTTCTTAGGAAAATGTCTGAGGTCAGGTGTTTTCTAAATTGGTTATTTTCTGGCATATACCCATAAATTATCTGTATCAAATTTACTTCTAAGTGGATAAATTCAAAAATCAAAGATCAGTCGGCAAGTATTCTACAGAATTTCAATAAATCTCAAGTGGCACCTCCATCACATTCCACACGAATCAAGAAACACTTAACAGAAAAATGTTAGTTTATGTGAAGTATTATTAGGAGGCCAATGTATTTGGTTAAGGAAGCTTGAGACAGTTTCACTCTGCAGCTCCAGCTAAGTCCTCACAGTGACTCCCTGCCTCTGCCTTAAGTGCTGGCATACAGGCATGTGCCATCATGCCCAAATGAAGCTGCTATGTCTCACATATTGCTTATAATTTAGAAACTTCTCAGAACAAGAACAGAGCCTGATTTTGTCTAGAGAATCTTCCCCTTCTGTTATCTTGGTTTGGGGAAGTACACTTTTATCAGGTGTCTAATTTTATTCTCCATTTCCATTGCCATTCAATACCTAATAAATATAACTAACATCCTCCGTTCTGGATAGGCTCAGGTCCTTTCAAAAATAGCACTTATTTCCCAACTCAGAGAGAATATAGCTAATTAATACGTAACATTTTAGGTAGTTTTGCTTTAAGTTACAGGTATATAACATAAAATGTTTATGAACCTTCTCTTTATTTTCTTACCTAAAATCCTACCTGAAGATAAATGATGTAAGTGGAAGAAAATCAAAATGAGAAGAGACTAAATGCCTCAGAGTATCTTACACACATCCCTTCTCCAGTATGCTTTCCTGCTTCTCTTTATTTCCTGCACAAATTCACAGCATCTATTTTCTTCTGTCTCTTCTTTCCCTATCCCTGATTTCATTCCCTTCCTCACACGGTCAGACGATCTGTGGGAAGGCCAGATGCCATGCACTATCACTTCATTCTTGGACAATATTAACCTCTGGAATCATTGACGACTTTTTAATTATAGGAATGTGAATACTTTTCTGTTTCTATTTTATTTTATTCACTTCACATGTGTTAATGTGAGTATATGCGTGCATAGATGGGGGAGGTACATGTGGAGGGTGCACAAGGGCGGGTGCTCTAGGCATGCCTGAATACACAGGCTTACAGGGGCCAGATGAGGATGCTAAGTATTGCATTCTATCACTCTCCACCTTATTTAATACAAGTTATTTAGTGATCCTGCAGGAAGGATGGTAAATATGCCCTGCTCTTTATGTGGGTGCTGAGATTTTAACTCAGACCCTCATACTCTAACTCACTGAGACATTTCTCCAGCTCCATAACTAAGTACAAAAGGTAATGTAGCATGAATCTTAAAGAGTGTTTCTTATTTAATAAGACGGTTACATCTATAAGGTAATGCCAGGATTTAAGACATCATAGCTTAGGCGGTCCATGTTCTTAAGGATAACAAGTTTCACAGGAAGATTTACACTCATGAATGTGATAAAAATCATATCTAGTACAGAACTACGTGAATTAGCAAACAGAAACTTCTCAATTAATCTTTGAGGTACTTTAGTTTTTAACCCCTTTCTTACTACAATACTACCAGGTACATTAAAGACCACGGACTAACACTTCCTGTTTTATAAACAACTGATCCTCTACATTAATATGAGCTCTTCAGAATCAACCTGATGCATTGGCTAAACTGAAGGGTCCATTTTGTCATGTATGTAAGCAGCACAGGGTCATCTGACTGGAAATAGCTCAGAGTTGAGAGGACTTTGTGACTTTGAGGAATGCTACAAGTTTGTGACTGTGGGTATGAAGCAGTATGTGCTCCCAAGCACAACTTCCTCCACCACCCCATATTTTCTTCATTCCTACAGTCTTGCCCCTGCTCACTTCTCTTCTTGCTCTGGTCAGGCACACATACGTTCTCAACTCAGTACATATACGCTTCAACTCAGTACCTTGTCATATGCTATTCCTCCAGATTCAAACACTTTCCTATGTTCTAGCAATGTCATGCTGAACTTTTTATTATTTCCAGCTATGTTCTGGTTCTTCCCATGATGTGTAATGAACATAATGGGCAGATTTGGGGCCATAGTTCAGTGGTGATTTATATGACTAACGTGTGAAAGACCCTGGTGATTCAGTCCTTAGCATCAAAGAAAGAAGGGAGATAGAGGACAACAGAGAAAAGAAGAGTAGAGGGAGGAAAGAAGAGGGGAGGAAAGGAGTTTGAAAAAAAATCTCAGAAGTAACTGCAATTATGAGACAACAGTAGCCTACTTTGTCTCCAAGACCACAGAATCAACTGCATGCATATGGATGTACAGTGTATGTGATAAATAACATGCAACAAAGATTACATGCAGTGTTTATGAAGTCTGCTCTTATTGTACAGAATGCCACAGACTTCTGTTAGAACTCTTTCTCTTCCAAGAGAAGGAAATCAAATTTAAACTAGACAACTGTAGTTTCTTCCTAGTTTCAAAGACTTTTGTGTTCATGGAGCAAAATGTCTTCAAGTATTTACCACACCAAAACCTAGAAAGAGTTTCTGTGAACAGTTGGTCTGGAAACTCAGATGCAGTTGTCAAAACTTTCTTATTTGTCAATATGTCTGTGTGAAAGTAGGAGGATGTGAGTGCAGGTACCCACAGAGGCCAGAAGAGTTTCTCTGAGCCCCAGGAAATGGAGTTACCAGAGACTGTAAACCACTTGATTCTTGGAAAGCAACTGTGGTTTTTTGCAAGAACAGGGTGTAATTTTAATGACTGGGCCTAAGGGATGGAGAATTCTAATTGGCTGGTACAGAGTATAGTAAGAGAGCAGTTAAGGAACAGTGCTGGAGTAAAACAAGAGGAAGCATCAATATTTGTGTCATCATTCAGCCACATATTTTTTTTTTTTTCAGATTCCATGTGAAGGGGCCAGGGAATTCCTTGAAAAAGTCTCATTGCTCTTAGTATGATATTTCCCAGAAGTAGGGGACACCACGATTTTGCATACTTATATTTTCTCTATTGTGCCATCAGATCACTTGAGGGACATGATAACCATGTCCCACTGCACTTTTCAGTAGCTGAAACAGTTTTATGGGTACATACACCCATACATACACACACATTTACATAACTGGATATATATCTGTCATTTATTTATTTCCCACCAAATGATGATGTAGATTTATTTTACTAAATTATTCTTTGCTCTGTTCCACAGTGATGCCTTCGATACACGTGTTTTTACATTCTTCTTAATTTCTCTAATCATTTAATTAATACACATTTCTAGCAGAACATTACATTTAAACCATGTCTATTTTTAAAAATGAGCTTTTTAACCACACCCTTGAAGCCCACACTAGTGGCTCTCTGTGACCTCAAGCTACAGTGTTCCACAGGTCCCTTCTTTTAGTAATGCACTCCTTTAACAAATTCATCCTGCATTCCTGTTGTGAGTCAGCTCTGCCTGTGCAAGGGGTTTGGATAACTGCAATGAAAAATGCTCCATGGTGCTGCTCCTTTAAGAGAATAATTTAGTCAAGGAGGAAGAAAGGAGAACATGTTATAATTTGGTGAGATGTGTTCCACTGTGAGGGGGAGAAAGAGAGTTCACATGCTATGACAGCAAAGATGAAATGACTGTCTTAGAAAACTTTGTTCAGAAGTGACAAGTGACTTGAGTCCTAGAGAAGTGATGAGAACAGCAGGGAGAGCAGAGCATGTGTGAGCATTCCTAGACTGAGATGACTCCATGTGTAAACTACCAGGAACAAGTCAGGATAGGACTACTCAAGGCCTGTTCACAGGGTGGTTGTGATAGGAGCAATTTACATCTGAAAGGACTTGGAAAGAATAGAAAGCATAATTCTTCACTCTAGCATTTAAGAGCTATTCCTTAAAGCACCTTTTTGTTTGTTTTTGTCTCCAATAAACTAAAAGCCTTTTGAGGCTATCAACTCCATTATACACAGTTTATATCCATTATACCTCATTTATCCCTGCCATGTATACACACACACACACACACACACACACACACACACACACACACACCAACTAACCATTTAACTTGAGATTTTTCACCTCAAATTCTATGAAATATTTAGGTTTATAGATTTCTAAGTGCAAACTTATATATGGTTTTCTTACTGCTATCAACAAGAAGAAGGAAGGTCCCATATCCCAATTACTATTGCTGATCTCTATCACACAAATGATCTTAATTTTGTTTTCTAACCTCTTTTAAACTCCTTATTTCTGTATCATAAAGTAATCAGCATAATGCTATTTTTAATAATGTCACCTCTGTTTTTATATGTATGAGCAGTGTCTACCATTTAATGTTACAAAATTCTATGTTTACCCCATACATCTGTTCTTGGTCAAAGCACTCCCATCTTCCACTTGGATTATTGCAAGGTCATCCCACCTCCACTTGCAGGGGCAGAGCCACCTTATGAACATAAACCTCTTCAAAATTGTTAGACTCAGATGAACATCTCAGTCCCACCACAGACCACTCAAGTGCCGTGCCTGAGTAACTCTTCTGCTCTCATCTTGGGGGGGGGGTGCGTCAATGCTCATTGTCTGTGTTCTCCTTGCATAGAACAATGTAGAGGACATTCAAGGCCTCATCGAGGCTCTTCTACTGCTTTGATGCCAGTCACTCCATTTCTCCCCCGTATTGACCTCTCACCTTCCACTCCTCATGCACAACATCCACCTTTTGATAAGCTGCTTCTGCAGGGTGGTGGCCTTTCTGCATCCCTGCATTGACTTAACAACCTGTAAACATGCTCATGCAGTGGCTTGCCTGTTTCTTAATCTTTCATTGTGCTTAGAGCATTGCAAGTGAAAGGACTTTGCATATTCTTTTTTGTCAATGGATTGCCAGGTGCAATCCGGCAGATAGTGGGCTGGAGCTGCTAAAAGCAGATGCAGGATAACAGCTCTCAAATATGGTACCCAAAGCAACAGCTTCAGCATCACGTGGACACCTGTTAAAGCTGCATATTTTGGGGCCTCAGTGGAACCTAATGCTATAAGAAGCTGTCATTTTTTAAAAAAACAATTCCTACAGGTAATTTTGATATTCACAAGTTCACCAACCTCTGTTACAAGGTATCTATTTAGAAAAAGAAGCATGAATATTTTAAAGCTTGCTGTAGCCCAAATTTCTTAGAATGTGAGAAGTGAGTCTGAAATATCATCAAATGTAATCTCACTTCTTCTTCTTCCTTTTTTTTGAGGAAGAAATGCCAAAGGAAAAAAATTATATTTGAATCTGAAATTAGTGATATTTCTGTTTTTAGGAAAGTGAAACATTTCTTATGCATATCAGCTTTAATTATGCAACTTACATTTTTCTCTGAAAAATATCCTCAAATATAAAGCTATTTTTCTACTTTTAGCTGATGTTAAATTAGTTAAGATGAGGAATGAGAATTAAAAAAACCTGCATTTTTTATTTTTTCAGGGTGATTCAAACAATGAATTGAGTTATTAGACCTGTTGTCTCCTAGATATATTCTTCCTATAATAATTTTATTTACCTTGTTTAAAGAGAAATCAGTGTATTTTCACACTTACAATTTTCTATAAGATATGTGTATTTCACTGAGCATTGCTAAAGGATAGGACTACAGAGAAGAGAGCAAGGTAATTATTGATAATAAGGAGTGGACCCCAAATTCCTAAGTTATATGATTTGTATTCTCTAATCACATGTAATAAAACACAAAAGAACAATATTACTAAACAAGTATAAATAGTTCCCAGATAGAGAGAAAATAAAAGTGTGAACAAGAGAAAAGCAAAATATATTTTGAATTTGCACAATATAACAGACATTAGACTAAGTACTATATTAAAAGTACTTAATTCTTTTCTCCTTTTATTGTTATTTATTCAATATAAAAGAGTTTCTACTTTATCTGATGAAGAACCAAAGCCAAATGTTTTCAGCATAACATGATGGGGCACAGACTATGTTTTTCTGTTGTGTTCTTAATGTAGTGAATCCATTTATGATGTGAATTCTAAATATTCCCTTTGCAGAATTAGTTTACAACAAATACATTTGCATATCCTTTTCCTGGCCACTGATTGTTATGGTAAATACCACACAAGGAATCTTTTAAACACTTGTTTTCACTGAAAAATGACCACTTCCTTCCTTATCAGTGACTACTTATTTTAAGTAATCTGACTCTGAGTGCAGATAGAGAGACTCTGAGTGCAGATAGAGACTTTGACTTTCTGATTTCCAGATGGGGTTATTTCATATTTTTAAAGGAAGAAATGAAAACTAACACTGGGAAAGGGTAAGTACTTTAAAAATATTTTAAAAGCATGGAAACTAAAGACAGCAGATGGAAAACATGCCACTTACTAGCTAGCCTGCTTGAGAAATTCATAGTCAGGTCATATGTTTAGTTCAAGGTTTAATGCTCAGTTTTCTTTCCTTAAGCATTTCTTCTCAGACTTTGTACTTTGATATTAATCAATAAGTCATGTATGAAACTATGCCTCAAGAATGACCAGAAAATACTTATCTTTAAAAATATTATGCTTTACATAATTCCAAATCTATGCCTACATCAGGTAGAATTTATCAACAGCTTTTCCATTAAAAACAATAATCATACATTTAAGCACAACCACAACTTCACAGAGAGATGATACTTGTTTGGCATGCAAGATAAAGACTGGTGGTCGTCAAATACACATTTAGATCACACTATTCCATCTTAACAGATACATTTCAAGCATCATAAAAATTTAAAACTTCTCCATTCTCAATTTGAAAATCGATATCTGCTATTCTTAATTGGCTTCCCCATGCACGCTTAAGCAAACAGAAAAGCAGCACAAAATTCCTAGATCGAGTCACTTTTAAACATACCACAGTCAGAATTCTGGGTTCAGCTGCATCTGGAACCCTTCACTGCTGACAACCGTCTCAAATGACAGTCTTCTTCTTTAAAGCACTCTTCAGCATGACAGCTGAAAGTTCTGCCTTCCACCGCCTGCTTGATCCATTAGCTGGAGTCTTACATCGTGAATGCTGCACAAAGCATTTGACTGGAGGGTTTTCAGGCAACTCTTTAAATGCCTGGATATGCATAATGACTTTAGAAGAAGAGACAATGCATCCCTTTATAAGAACTTCTGCATTGCTTTCTATTAATTTATTTTAGGGGGTGGCTGAAGTGCAGTACGGGGTTGCCTCGTGTGTCATTGGTTAATAGTGTCGATGTATGATTCATCTAAGTGACATTTAATCCTATAATGCCAGTGACATTTTGATGATTTTACTGTCAATTTTAAATAATCCATTACATATGGTATTTGAATGAGCTGAATAGATTGACACAAAATGTGGGAGATATTTTTAGTTTAAATAATAGAGGTCTAGCAGGGTGACCTTCTTTATTGGTGAGCCTAGTTATATTTTTTGGTAGCTTAATGGAATTTAAAAGTACTTCCTTTTGTTTTTAAGCACTTGTAGGAAAATTCCTTGTCCTTTTATTCAATTGAGAAAAGTACATGCTGGGCAGTGGTGGTGCACACTTCTGATCCCAGCACTCAGGAGGCAGAGACAGGAGCATCTCTGTGAGTTCAAGGCCACCCTGGTCTACATAGTTAGTTTTAGGTTATCTAGGACTACACAGAGAAACCCTATCAAAAAAAAAAAAAAAAAAAAAAAAAACACAAAATACAATAGAAACTTTATGGTTTCTGAAAAATCCAGCACCGTGAAATGTCCCATTACATTGTATTGGCTCCAGGTTGATGTACTATATAGTACAAGTGTAAAAGAATTAACTGTTACCTAAACACAAACAAAATTCACCAATTTTGTCCCATTGATTAGAATTTATTTGATGAGATTTAATGGAAGGTTGCGTTTATTTTTGTCAAAAATTGTCTTTGGGCCAGCTTAGAGTTAGAACTGATAAGACATAGAATCCAAGAAACAACAGTTATTGGATATGGCCTTAAATTGATCATCATGTTTACAAATTAATCTTCTTGCAGGTTGGTGAAATAGCAAATTTGATTTTATTTGAGTTTGTCTAGTAACAAATAGTAACTGAAATCAATGTCAGTGAAATTTCTACAGACAAATTATTGTAGCTGTCATTTCATAGTTAAAGTTCCCTTTAAATCAGGCTTAGGCAGAAGATCCACCATATGAACTCTGCTGCACTTGTGGAAAAAACAAACAAACAACAAATGAGTGATGTGTCCCTGGGAAGAAACTGATGCCTGATACTGTACATCTTAGTCAGAAACCTATGGCTGTGAAGTCATGAGCTTTAGTGGAAAATCTACTATTGCTGTTTTGCTAAATAGGCAAATAGTCAAATTGTTTTCATCTCTATACACACGAACTAGTGTGGGTCTCAGCTCTCAGCAAATTATATATATATTATATATATATATATATATATATATATATATATATATATAATAAAATTTGCAGTGGATGGAGATTAACACAGACTCAGGAGTGGTCAAAGTGACTGTTGGTTGCCCATTACTGGGGAAGTGATGGAAGAGGGAGTGGAAAGACTTTCAGATCCTGATGTGGTGATATTTTATTTGTATGTTAATGAATAAAGTTAGCCTGGAGATCAGAGGAAATAGCAAGCCTTTTTAAGTAAACACGAAAGTCAGGCAGTGGTAGCACATGCCCTTAATCCAATCACTTGGCAGGCAGGGTCTCTGTGTGTTCAAGGCCACACTGGGGAACAGAGCCAAGTGTGGTGACACATGCCTTTAATCCTAATACCAACCATAGAGACCTGGAGGTCTGTACAGATAGGCAGTGACAAGGAAGTGAGGTAGCCGGGCTGAGAGCCAAGGAGAGGGCAGAACAGTAAGGCAATAAAAGCCTGGGTAGACAGGAAGTTGTGGCATTTGGATGCTGCACAGGTAAGGTGTCTGGTGGCTATTCCTATTTCCCTGATCTCTAAGGTGTTCATCCCTATATTTGGCTCTGTGTTTTTTATTTAATTCGACCGCTTAGAAATTCATCTACAGTCAGATGATTGGGAAAATCAGTATGGACATTTTTTGGGCATTTGACTTGGCTATTAGTCATGAACATACAGCAGCTATGGATCCCAGTATAAGACCTGCACAGTTCTGGACCCCTCAAACATTCTGTTACGGATCGAGAAGCTCAGTCTCAATAGGCCCACCCCTCTCTGAGGAGCTGTTGTGGGTCCTGGCCTGCAGGAGAGGAATGTTATTTCTTTGCTCTGGGGTAGCCACTGCTGTGTCACCTATGGTATAGTCAATAATCTCCTCCTCCTCCTCATGCTTTATACAAACACCTGAAATAAAAAACTGTGGGGAAAAAAAGAGAAAGAAAAGGAAGTAGTTGGGAAATAGACGGTAGTCAGTGGAAGTCTGCGTACCAGGGGAAGGTACAAAAACATTCCTCCCAAACTTACTGGATGAAGAGTTTGATATTCCTGTCACCTTTCCAGTGTTGTAGACTGGAAACAAGCCTTACAGAAGCAGATTTTTTTTAAAACACCTAGATCCATTACTCCAATTATTTATTAGCTGAGTAAGATTTCTAATTGACAACAGGAATATGATAACACACATGGCTTGAATAGAAAGTTACATATAGTAATCTTTAGGTCATTTAATTTTGTCAGGAATAAAAGGGAAATGTGAATATTTTTACATTATTGGCCTCATGCTTCATGTGTTTGTTTTAGAGCTATATGTTTATTATAGGATCATAATGGCAATCAATTTCTATAATCACTAAGTGCTTGCGGGGCTTTGATTGAATGCATTATTATTTTTAATGATGTCATTAACTTTGAGTGTTCAAGTGTCTCCCCATTTAAAGTGAAAGAAACATCTTAAACATGATTATTTGGGCAAACATCTAATTATATTTTGAAGATAAGTTCATAGAACTCAAAGTGCAAGCTTATTTGAATGCATTTACTTATTACTTTAAACTCCCTATCATCATCAACTCATTTCCCACAAAATTTGGCTCAATAAACACATCTCCTCACCATGAAGAAAACTGGCAGATTTTGGTGTGTAGTTTAGCACTGATTTTGTTATGCTTTAAGCTCTTTTCTAATTTAATTAAATTCATTGACCATCTTTGCATTTCTGACATTACCAGTACTACTAATAAATTTAAATGACAATATTAAATTGCCTTGCAGGTATTTTTACTCTCATATTTATATTTCATATATTTGAATATTAAGAATATAGCCATTGATCCGACATGTGTATTCTAGCATATCAGCTTATCACTAAATCTTAAGCTCATTTCTGTCACTCAAACATAATTTTAACAGTACTGTGTGTTTACTATCTAAACTATCAACTTTTTTTTTCAGGGTCAAAGGCTATCTTCTATCCCACTATTTTTAAAAAAATATTACTATTTTCCTTTAATGTATTCATTTTTAGTTCATTAACTATTTAGCTTTTTCAGTGATTCATTTCATTTTAAGTTGTGAGAGGAAGATGTCTAAAAACATTTAACCCCTTCCCAGTTGTTGTTAACATATTACAACATGCTCTGAAAGTTAAAAATTTTGTTGCTGATTTGGAATGTTCCTTTTATTTTATATATGCATACAAAGATACGACAGAGAGAGAGAGAGAGAGAGAGAGAGAGAGAGAGAGAGAGAGAGAGAGAGAGAACCACAAGCCACACATTGCTATCCATGCAAATGTAGAGAGAATGCAAACTACTTTATAGTAAATCTGGAAAAATCTACTCTAGCAATTAGTTACTGTAGAATAAGCCTTCACTTCTTATTAGAGAAGGTTCCAAGATTAATGAAATTAAATTGTCCAAAACAGAAGGTATGTCCAGTGGTTACATGGGGATAATAAATTCCTTCTCAGTATTAAATGCGGTTTCTGAAAGATTAAATGAAGTTTATGATATTAGGCATCTGTTATGTTGCTAGAAAGGGGGTTTATTAACATAAGTCAAGAAGTGAAGTTTAATATCCTCAGCAAAAAAAATCAGTGATTTCATGCTTATTCCATATACAATATAAAAATTATGTGCTAAGGATACTATTTATCACAGCAATATCATTAAATATAAAGGAAAGTTACTTCAAAGGTAAAATTGAGGAAATTTTAAGTGTATCTTTTAGAAAGTGACTGATAATGTAAACAGAATCTACCCTATTAGTAAGTCATTCCTCAGCATTAGAGGGGGAGAGCTCTATCTCTGCTAGGGCTGTCCTATTAACACATGCTCAAATTTCTTTATAAAAGTGATGATTTTTAAAAGTGAGAGTTTTCATGTAGCTTAAGCATATTTCCCACAAGCTTGCCAACCTACTTATAGCATTGAACAGAATATAAATGCCAGAAAAGTTGTTATGCTATAGCATATAGGGAACATAGTAACAAGAAAAGAATCTTGCAATTGGAAAGATGGCTCAGAGGTTAAGAACACTTGCCTCTCCCGGATAGAACCTGGTTTAGTTGGTTCCCAGCATCCATTTGATGGCTATAATCACCTGTACCTCCAGTTTCAGATGATCCAATGCCATCTTTTGGCCTCTGTGGGCAACCATCTCACATGTGGTACACATAGAGATATGAAAGCCAATACTAATACTCTTAAAAATAAAAAAGTCTATAAAAAGGAAAGATACCATTCATATGTTCATTGAAGTTGTAATTTTCTTTACTGAAATTCCTTATTTGTGAATCTTTGAATTCATGGCATTGCAAACCATTTGTATACAAGGATTTCTACCTTTTATGTCAACCATAATGTTCTCAATTAAAGCATCTACATAGCCAAGGAAGATAGAGCAAGCCTGTGCTTATAGATACCTGGGAAACTGATGCAGAAAAATAAAAATTTAAGGCCTGCCTAGAATACAGGTGTGTTGAAAACTAGCTTGGCAAGTTAGTGAGATTATGTCTCAAGATAAACATGGAAATGAGGATTAGGCATATATAGTCTAATAGTAGAAAGCTTCCATAGCAAAACACAAGAATTAATCTTTTCTATTAATATATAATTAAGTAAATAAGAATGAAAGAAAGAACAAAAGAAAAAAAAAGAAGGAAGGAAGACAGAAGCCACATACAGCCAAGCGGTTACTCATCTTGTAATCTAAATCACACATTGATAAAATTATGGAAAAAGTGCAGTGTCAATAATATCACATAGCATTGTATAGTAGTAAGTTCAGAAAATTAAGACCTGTACACAATTTATAGACTGAGAGTCATTTATGAAAATGAAGTTTTTAGCAATGGCCACATGAAAGGCACAGTATCAAAATCTACAGAAGCTCTATCTTTCTTACCTCCTTGATAAAATGATCAGTGTCTCCACTCTTACAGAAAATTACCCATATTATAAGTTGAGTAAATGATGAACACCATCTGCCCATGGCACTTGATCTAGTCAAACTGAATGGCCGTGTGATCCAATTTTAATGAACTACTAAAATATTCATGTCAAGAGTTTCCTGTCTATAACTCCTCTTCTGCCTGATTTGATATTCAACATCCTTTCAAAGGAGAAGTCATATTTAGGGAAATATATTCATAGTTCCAGAATCATAGTTGGCAATTTCACCAGTCAACTTCTGCATCCCCAGTGTCAGAGTTAAGAACAAGCACTTGCCAGGAAGCCATGGCCTCTACTACATGTACTTGATTTTTCTAACCAAGCCTAACTCCAGATGTTCTCTGACTATTGTCCTCTCATATAAGCCTTGGCAGCTGAACAAGGCATGGCTGTTTGAAGGAAAGAAGAAATCTTGCTGTATAGGACCATACTGTCAAAAGTTTATAGTATTTGTTACACTGATAAACCAGGAAAAGAAAATCTTTTCACAAACATTTGTAAAAGAAGTTCATCACATTTTCTCTAGGATTCCACTTCTAATCGGTCAAGTTAATTCCTTCAATTTGCCTATTTATGAGAATGTTTTTGTTTGTCCTATGAAATTGTTTCCTAAAGTTTCTCAGCCATACAAGTGTGGTAAAGAAAATAAACTTTCATTAATATATTTTCCTTGCTAATCTTAATTTTTTGACCATTGCTAATAATATAAATGTATATTTCAATTAGTGGAAATATTGGATTTTTTCCTTAATGTAATTAAGATTTAAATTTATCATTATTATTACTATTATTGCATGTGCATAAGAGTGTTGTGTGTGTGTGTGTGTGGTGTGTGGTGTGTTTGTACCTTCAGAGGCTAGAAAGGGGCATTGGATCACCTGAAGCTGGAGTTACAGGTGGTTACTAGTTTCTCAGTGTGTGTGCTGTAGAGAAACCATGATCCTCTGCAAAAGCAACAATACCAGAAACTGCTAAGTTCACGAACCTGAGACTAAACATATCATGGGCCTAAGGAAAACCTATTGCTATTACTTGGCTAAAGAAGCATAGCAATACAATGACTCCTAATGGCATATTGTACATCTATAGATCATGTCTAAGTCAGCCCTCATCAAGGAAGCTTCTTCCTGCAATAGATGGGAATGAACACAGAGACCCACAACTGGATAGTGTGTGGAGTGAAGCACTTAGTCCCAAATGAGGTATCTTCATCAAGCTCCTCCCCTCAAGAATCTTGGATCTATGAGAAGGAGGAGTTATAAGGCAAAAAGTTGTAAGAGCTGGAGGAGATGGATAACTCCAAGGAAACAATGTCTTCCAGATGCAATAGAACTGACACACATGTGAACTCACAAAGTCTGTGATAGTACACACAAGGTTCGCACAGGTTCAAGTCAGAGGAGGTCCCGACACTAAGAGCATTACATGTAAAATCCGACCCCTAAACAAGAAACAATTTGTAATTAATTCTTGCTGTAAAGAGCAAAAAAATATGATGTTCTTCAATGGAGTGTCACAGTATATATTAACAACTCCCCAAGGCAGGCCCCATTCCCAGGAGTAGTTTGCCAATGCAAAATCTACTCCTTGAGTTTTGTTTGTTTGATGGGCTTTTTGTTTTGTTTTGCTTTTTTGGCATTTTGTTTTATTTTTTGCTTGTTTGTTTTGATTTAAATTTTTGTGTTTTTCTGTTTTAGAAAAAAAAGAGGGAACATAAAGTTATGTAAGTAGGGAGGTTGAAAGTATTTCAGAAGAGTTTGGAAAGAGGAAAATTTTATCAAAATATATTACACGAAAAATTTTTAAATAATGCAAAAGGAGTAGAAAGCACTCTTACTGCTGAACCATCTCTCTGGCCCAACACTTTTACAAATAAAATATTGAAAAGATGAACCATTTCAGAGAGTTTAAGCATTTTTCTAAAATATAAAGTGATCTACATTAAACTATTTGAAATACACCTAGGCTCCAAGAATTTAGGAGCATTTTTAGTGTTTTGTGGAAATCAGTGACATTTTTTTAATCTTCCCAGTATCTGAAGAATTAATTCTATGTTTATCATTGTTATAAGCCACCATTTTCTCCTTTAATACTTAAAGCTATCTCTAATATCTATTGATGAGAAAAATTCACTCTCAAATATTTTTCATGGTTATGTACATAAGCCATTCCCACTTGTGAGTTCTTTTAATGTCAGCTGAATTTCCTCATTTTTAGTGTTTCTAAACTGCTGAGTTTCTGACATCTTTATCTCAATTAGGACAACTATAATCATTAGTCTCTGGTATGGGTGGTCTTTCTCCTCTTCAAGGCTATCTCTGGTATGTAGGCCTGACAGAGGCAGAATCCCAAGAGATAGAACAGAAATTCAAGCTTTATTTGAACCCAAAGCTTAGTGGTAGTATCAAGTGACTTCTGTTAAAGTCTTAGGATCAAAGAAAGCCTTAAAATCAATTCAATAGACTTTACCTTTTGATAGGGGTGTCTTTAAAATCTCAACAAAATTAAAGGGTACAGTGATTACATTTCTATCTCCCACACATCATTGATATGTTAAATATGAATTTTGTTTTAAGACCTAATACTAGCGGAATTCAGATTCAGACTTTACTTGATATCTCTGGTTTCCAGAGCCCTTTGGCTTTCTCCACGGATTGTATCTCAACACTTGGATAATAGAAGCTATCTAGTGATTTCCATCTTTCTCTGTTCTAGAGTACCAGACTTGAACAGTGTCTTCCAAATAGATCCTATTATGCTGTCATTATCACTTCATCACATCAGAAGTCAATATTGTAAAAAGTTTTAATCTCCAAAAGGAGTTTAAAATTCAATTTCTTGTTCTGAAGATGGATCCTCACACCAAGAGTTATTTATAAGTATACTTAATTTTTATTAAATATATTAGCTACGTTTCTATTGTTATAAAACACCAGCAGCAAGGCAGGCATAGCCTTGGAGCAGCAACTGAGAGCTCATATCGCCTGAAACACACACAGGAAGCAGAGGAACTAACTTGAAATGACATGAGTCTTTTGAAACTGCAAAACCCGTCAGCAGTGACACATCTCCTCCAAAAAGGCCACGCATCTCAATCTTTCCCAACAGTTCCACCAACTGGGGATTTAGTAAGTATTCAAGCCAAGGCTACAAGTGCTTTGATGTTCAAACGACCATGTTAAACTAGCAAAAGCAATGATGAAAACAAAATATTTACCATTTGGACTCAAGACCACTCTAGAAATGTTATACAATGGTTATAAAAGCAAACACAAACAAAATTTCAAACAGATTGAAATTCATCTATAAAATGACCAAGCCACCAGTCAGATATATTTCTAAAATTCTTGGTTAGTTTTTACAAATGGTGAAAAACTCAACACAGCTGTGTTATAATATAGTAGCACGTTAGAGAATTTAGAATAATTTTTTCTGATCCTAGTTCATGATTGATGGCTAATTTGGTGTAGAACTCTATTTTTTTTTTAATTATCCAATGCCACTATATAGTTTTCATTAGGCATGAGTCACCCTTTCAAATTAATGCTCCTTCCTGCTGACTCATTATAAATGTGTTTACTGCTATCTGAAATTCTCCCTTTGCACTTCACTTATTATGTATAATATGCATAGTGCAGACTGAAACCAGAACAACTCTCCAAAGTAAATCATGATGTGAGGCAGAGGTTTTTATATTAAAACCTGTATATGTTTCTATCATACATATATATGTATATGAATATATTAATTTGTGGTACTTTTAAGTCACAAATGAAGACTAACAATTTTATAAAATGCAACTTAAAATCTATGTCCATATATATGTATACATACATATATACAAAATAACTTCTTTCCTCCCTCCCTCCCTCCCTCCCTCCCTCCCTCCCTCCTCCCTCCCTCCCTCCCTCCCTCCCTCCCTTCTTTCTTTCTTTCTTTCTTTCTTTCTTTCTTTCTTTCTTTCTTTCTTTCTTTCTTTCTTTCTTTCTGTCTTTCTGTCTTTCTTTCTGTCTTTCCTTCCTTGCCTTATGGTGTTGCGATTTGGGCTTAACTAACCTGGTGCTTACTGTGTAGAATAGGCTGACCTCAATCTTGCAACAAATTTCCTACCTCAGCCTCCAGAATCCTCAGATTGCAGATATGAGACATCATACATAGTTTACATATATAAGTTATTATTTAGGAGTAAGAAGAGAAGAAAGACAGCAGATTTGTAAGATACAGCGCCCAGATAATAGTGCAAATAATGCAAATCTAGGTAACTTAATTACTTTTTGAATCTCCTATATAATATCTTTTAGGCAGATTATTATACCCTTGAAAAATCTTCAGCATTATTTTCCTTTTATGCAATTGAAATCTTCTATGAAATAGAATTTGTGTTTCATTCTCACATATGCAATGGATAAAAGTGGACATCCTTTGATAGCTCAAGGTGTGAGTCACCCAGACAGCTGGGGGTGGTTTTCATAGAAGAGTAAGAGTTGGAGGTGGGCAGTCACACAAATTCAGTAGTACATTTGAATAATATTTCTTTTACTGAACTACTTATTTTATTTCTTTCATTGAACTTATTCTATTTTCTTGTCTGATACTCAAAGAAATTTACTCAAGTTTTCCTAACTATTTTAACTGTAACATTCTAAGGTTCAAGCCTAATGAAAAATGGTACTTGGGGCATGACTCTTGTGAGCAAATTAGATGATGATTTAACTATTAGCCATGCGGTAAATCATAGAGTGGTAGACTATACAGATTGGATTTTTATGTCATTTTCTAATTACTCAATGTATACTGTTTGTCTTTCAGTAGATAGCAATAGCTTATTGAGGAACACTAGATTTCTCTTGTAGCTCTTGTCAGTTCACTTCAAGTAATATTTATCTGATACAAGGAAGTACATGAGCCACACAGTGAAGAAACCATGATTGGTCAACTGTTTTAAAAAAATGTTAAAAAAAACCATAGAAATAATAAATGAACAATTTTTGCAAAAGTAATTAACCTGGAATATATTAAAGTTTGGACTCATTCCTGACAGTGTGGCTATATTTAAATTCGGCTAGATTTCTTTTTAAGTGTCTTAGTAGTAGTAGTGACTAATAAAGAGAAAATTAATCTAGTTTAAACAAACTAAGCATCACAGAGAGAATTATGTTCAAGAACATGAGTAGTACCTATGCAGGAGCTATTGAAATTTAAGCAATTTCTTGGACTAAATTAAATATTCAGACTATTTCCTTCCCTTCACTTTCCCTCTCCCTCCTCTTTCCTCATTTCCTTCATTCCTCCCCATCTCTTTATAGAAGACACCCCACTTTAACAGGAAAAGGGGGGTAAACTTGTTCTGAGATAGTATTTATCTTAGCATCTAGGAGGAGATGTAAGTCAGTTGTAGTCACTGTCATGAAAATAATCACCAGCAATTTGGTTCTGGACTGTCTCATTCAGTTGCCCTGGAAAATCTGCAAAAGCATTGAATTTGAGGAATGGTGAAAACAGTGAACTAAAGAGGCTTAAAACTAAATTATATTTCGTTATTTTATTTGTTGGTAAAATATGATTTCAATGCTACAATCTCAACTTCCGAGTTGCTATAAAATTCTGGTATGTACTCAGGCTTTGCTATGCCCTAGATACTTTCACAAAGTCATTTCATGTTTTATGTCAAGCAGACAGTATGTTCAAAATTACAGATAAGGATAACAAAATCATTGTGTGTAATTAATATGTCCATGTCACTATATCTAATAATAAGTGGAATTGGAAGTCAAATAATTTAAATTATATAGTATAAAACTATGTTAATATGTTAACTTTGAGGAGAAAAACATAAAAGTGAAGGACTAATTCCAAAAAAGAATTATTAACAAATAACTTCATGGCTTATATTTGGTGTTTAAATAATTATGTCTGACAGGTACAGTGCCACAATTTGATAGGAGACACATGCAGTATTCTATGGCTCTGTAGGATAACTGCAGTTAATAATAATGTATTAGATATGCCAGAATAATTATAAGAAAGAATTTTGAATGCTCTCCCAATAAATGAATGGTAAATGTTCACAGTGATATTCAAATCACTATGTTATTAAAATATATACAGGCATTGAAATATCTCATCGTGTCCCATACACATAATTATGGACCTCAGAAGAGAGCATACTACTGCTGCATTTCTAAGCCAGTAGCATTCCAAATAATTATCCTTATACCCATATCTAAGTGTAGACTCTCATGCCTTACCAAAAATCTTTCTTTAGCATACAGAGACCACTACAAAAAGTCACAGCTGATCAAAGCATAGAGAACAACTGACTCTGAGATCCACAGTCCAGATAGATTTCTACCTAAGGCTCAGGGAATGTCATAGAAGAGGGTACAGCACAATGTAAAACTCAAGAACAAGGACATATTCTGTAAGATTGTATCTTTGACTTGCCAGAATAAGACTTGAATGAAGAAATACTATTTGGCATTCCACTGTGAATGGAAGAAATCTCACAGGACCGTAACCCTAGATGAAGAGCTAGAGTCAATTATTGGCAATTGTGAGAGGGAATAACCAGTTTTCTCATAGCTGAGACCTCTGATTATCCAATGCCAAGAGGTCAGCCTTAAAAACCTATACATATAAAGAACAATAAATAGACTCAGGAAGTTGTGTTTATATTCTTACTCATTATATGTGTGTACATATCTCTGTGTGTTTAAGAAGAATAACTGAAGAAAAGGAGGTCATGAATTAGAGAAGGAAATGAAGGGACACGAGGAGGTTTAGGAATGGGGAGGATAGTATTATTATATTTAATTAGAAATAAAATATGTTTAAAAATTAAAGAATAAATTTAAAAAATAAAGGGGTAATTTTGGATCTGTTCAATAATAAAATAATTGCTTTATAATATAAATGATTATGTCAATAAACATCTTTTCATGCTTGAATCCTTTAAGATACATATTAACTTACATGTCTTTTTAGTTTTTCCAGCACAAATCCAATCATACAGACTACTGTTCAAATTTTTATTTTTATTTTTTATTTTTTATTTTTTTGGTTTTTTGGTTTTTTGGTTTTTCGAGACAGGGTTTCTCTGTGTAGCTTTGTGCCTTTCCTGGGACTCACTTGGTAGCCCAGGCTGGCCTTGAACTCACAGAGATCCACCTGGCTCTGCCTCCCGAGTGCTGGGATTAAAGGCGTGCGCCACCACCGCCCGGCTCCGTAAGTGTGTTGTTAGGCCCAAGGGCCTCTTCCATCCTTGTCAAGGGGAGTGCTAACCTTCTCTCCTTTCATACAACACCAAATTTTTAAAAATTACATTACAAAAATTGTGCATAGATAATCCAGTATGAATTACCTTAGATAATTTTGTCTTCGATTCAGGCTTATCTTTGATAACAAAGTCATTAAGGAGACGAGATCGGTCATAGTTGGCATGTTCAGATTCATCCATGTAATCCTTATCTTTGCCTAGAGCTAAAACAGAAAAAGAAAAAGTTATATGCATTTTTGTCCACTCATTTTATTCAGAAAATACCTCACTTAAAATCTGTGCTTTTTGGAGAGCACCGTGGTCCCTGATGCTCATGTACAGGGCATAGTCTCTGAACTGGAGTGAGATAGAAGTAGGTGGACACCATCTCCCAACCTCTGGTGCCAGTGCCTTCAGGATGATCAGATATGGCCCAGAACTTGAAGGACATAGCAGGGTGCCTGTCCCAGGGACTTTGGGGCATGGTCATGGCAGTGAAACTGCTACTGGGGGCCATGACATATGATATCTATGAATCCATGTTTACTTTGGAAGGTGATCATAGACCAATCTTTGTTAGTAAGATTGGCTATATACATCAGGACACAATCCTGGATGAAGGCCTTAACTTCAGGATATCCTGGTTCGAGTACTCTATCATCAATGACGTTTGGGCTAGACCCTAAAAAAAACTCCTCCATTACAGGCTCAAAAGACCTGCAGCTGGTGAATTTTTCCCTGCATGTGGTGTTTGACTCAAAGTTAAGGACGCCGGCCCCCGCCCCCCCCCTCGCCTCTAGCATTTAACAGAGCCTAGGGTAGACCACTAGGAGTGAGTGCTGCTGTTGATTGTCAACAAGAGTGTGATCTCCAGGTTTACTGCCTCACAGCTGATTACCCAGTAGGCTCAGGTATCACCCTTGATCAGAAAAGAACTGGCAGAGCACACCAAGGACTTCAGCCTCATCTTGAGTGATGCAGTTATCACAGATCTGAGGTTTAGCCAAGAATACCCAGCTGCTATAGAAGCCAAACAAGTGGCCCTGTCGGAAGCCCAGTGGGCTCTACCTTTGGTGGAGAATGCAAAGCAGGAACAGCAAGGGAAGATAGTGCAGGCTGAGGCTGCCAAGAGGCTCCATGAAGCACTGAATCGGAATCCTGGCTACATCAAGCGCAGAAAGATCTGGGCCACCCAGGCCCTCTCTAAGAGGATTGCCATGTCACAGAACAACATGTTGCTGCTGTCAATCTAGTGCAGAATCTACAGGATGAATGCTGTACTCTGAGGAGTGACAGCCTCATCAAGGGTAAGAAATGAGTGTGGCTATCATGAGCACTACCTCCAGAGATGTGGATATGTTTCTTCTCCAGAGAAGCACGCCCCACCCCTACTCATGTGTCTTTGTCCCTATGCACCTGTCCTCTTGGATTAAGGATGACTGAAGATCATGTCTTCCTGAGGGCTTTCTCTGTCCCTGTATTGGCCCAGGAATGTTGAGGCAGTGTGTGATTCTCAGTGATTTCCTAAGGTATCATCCCTTCCTCAGAACCGGGGGAGTTAACCACCACCCCATGAACTCTCACTCAGGAGGCAGAGCCAGGTGGATCTCTGTGAGTTCGAGGCCAGCCTGGTCTGCAAAGCGAGTTCCAGGAAAGGCACAAAGCTACACAGAGAAACCCTGTCTCGAAAAAAATAAAATAAAAAAAAAATAAAGAAAAAAGAAAAAAGAAAATTTCTGTACTTTTTAAGTTTCTCAAGTTTAGTTAAACAAAATATTTACATAATGTCTATCCAAAGGATAAGCTCAAAACAATCACACAACTGCCTGCCCTTAATTACTGTCTTAATGCTGAAGCTTAGAATGATTTCCATGTGAACTCAGCAGCTCTGTGCTTCTTAATGTATATAAGACCTTAAATACACACCCAGAGCCATGAAAACTATTTTAGACATATTGTATGACTTGAAATTTTAGGTGAAGATATTTGTAATGATTGAGTAGATTCTTGATGGGGGATGTGTTTCTGTATGCTGTGAAAATGTATTGCTCTGATTGGTTGATAAATAAAGCCATTTGGCCTATGGCAAGGCAGCTTAGAGGCAGGTGGGAAATCCAGACAGAGAGACAGAAAGAAGATGGGGGCAGACACCGCTAGTTGCCATCAGGAGAAGCCAGATGTAAAGTACCAGTAAGCCACAAGCTACATGGCAGGGTATAGATTTATAGAAATGGGTTAATTTAAAATATAAGAGCTAGCGAGCAAGAAGCCTGCCATGGCCATAGTTTAAAAATAATATAAATCTCTGGGTGTTTACTTGTTTCTGAGTGGCCATAGGACCAGGCAGGACACAGGAAAACTTCTGACTACAGATTCTTAATCACATTTTGATATTACAAATACATTAATTTGGGGTTCATTGCCTTAAAATTTGAGAAGTTTTAGAAATCCGAGTTTGACTAAGGGGTTAAAGAAATCCACAAAAGCAAACTATAAGAGATATGCTAACTAATATTATGAAGACTACAGAAATTAGGTGATTAAAAATTACAATTGCCAAGAAAGTATAAAAAATTAAAATGATTAGAATAATAAAACTATATTACATTATAAGGTCAATTGCATAAGAAGATGTCTATAAGGAATAATTAACATAGATTATAAGATAGGAAATATCTATGATGGCTATTTCTACCATAAAGAACTATGAATATTTTACAAAATTCATATTTCATAAGACTCAAATATCTCATTAAATGTTATATATTTAACCTTTTCCAAGAAATAAGAGTCTTGGAAATAATTATCAAAGTTGTTTATAGCAATCAAACATGAACTTGACATGAAGGCCTGTACACAGTACTTTGAATAATTCAGTCAGTTGACTTACTACAGGGAAGAAAAGCAATGTTTCTCACAAAGAGAACATTAGTTTATTTAACTATTAACTTTAAATACATATTATGTTATGATGCATATGAAGCTACTATGATAAAAACATTAGTATAAGCTGTTTATGTATCTTATCTCCTAAGATACATTAATAACCGGTTATATAAGATGTTCTGAATATTTAGTGGTTAAATTTGTTACTTAACCTAATTATGATTCCATGGACAGAAAAATGATCCTCTGATTGACAGTTACTATTTGCTCACAGTCACAAACTTTATATGCATTGCTTTCTTTAACTTAATAACTTTGTGAAGTATATTATTTTTGTTTATATTTAATAAATACATAACCTGATAATTAATGATTATGTAAAGTTATAATGCTAATAAGATATGCATGAAAGTAAAGTCTATGTATGATTTTAAAGCTGATATTTGTGAATATTAAATGATATTTCCTATAAATTAAGGCAAACTACATATCATTAATAATTAGTCATTAAACCACTTCTCTAAGTAAAAGACTTAATATAATAGTGACAAACACAACTTCCCCTTCATAAAACATACATGAAAGAGAAGAAAAAAATTAAGAAAACTATGTCATATGGCTATGGCATTGGAGAAAATACGATAGGAGGGAAAGAAACAAGTGATAAAAGAAGTGGTGTTAATTTAATAAAGTGGACAGTAAGGACATTTAAGTACAGATATGAAGAGGAAGAGCAGAAAGTTACCCATGAAAACTGGAAGAAGAGGTCATCCAGTGACAGCAATAAGTGCACATTGTAGACATGTCTCTTGCTGTTACATATGATAAAAGAAAGTTGCCATTTTAGACTTTATTTGAGAAATTACCAAATTTCTGGTGCCTTCAACTTGCCTTCTTGTTTGGACAGGAGGGAGGGGCTAGTATGTGTGTTTCTCCTTGTCTTCCTGCCCCCATTCTTTTCTTCTTTCCCACATGAGACAGCAATCAGGATCCCCATGTGTGGTTAAACAGGAGAAGGTAAAAGATAGCTAACATTGGAGAGCTTGCACTGGCCAGTGGGTCAAAAAGATGCCAGAGGCCAACCTATTCCTGTTATTTCCTATTCTAGTGACATTTTCTCTCCATTCAATGGATAAATATATTTAGCTCTGCAGTGTACTTTGGATGATTCCAGGTGGGATACAGCACAAAGCACAATAAATGTACTTTCTACCTCAATGAACTTGACAGTGGTAAAGAAGAAACAACATATGTATTAGGAACTAATACAGTCAATGAGAAATAGAAACTGGAGGAGAAGTTGGGAAAGTAAATATTAGGTAGGGAAAGACTGTAATGTTTTTAAAAAGGTTGCCAAAAGCTGCCACCCAGAACTACCCCTGGAACAAAATGTCATTGAGGGAAGTGGATTTCAATGGAAGCATGATACAGGCAAAGGATATTACTAAGGATAGGTTCCTGAGGTTGAGTATGCCATCCTGCACGTTCCAGGCAGTGGTAGTGATGCTGCTGGGGAAGGAAAGAGAAGGGCATGACATGGTGATGTGTGAGAGTGACGGTAGAGGAGAAGGGTGGAATCTGTAGATCTGTGAACCACTGGGCAGCTTTTATCTTTCATCTTAGTTAAACAGGGTGACACCAGAGTGGCATCATCTCTATTTTAACAAAACCAATACTGCAAAGAAAAGAATAGACTGAGGGGCTAAAGGTAGAGGAAAAAGAGACTAAGACCTTGTAAAGACTGAGGAGAGAAGATGTGTTTGGGTCAAGTTGATAGGGATGCTAATACTTGTCAGATCAAAGAGTCATCTTAAAAGAAAAAGACAATTTTATTGAATATAGCATACATAAGAAATAAGTCAGTAGCAGTTTTGGTAGTCATGACTGGAATACAAAAGGGTCTCAGTGTCATGTATTACTTTACCACATCTTTAAAATTCATGCTGGCAGCCTTGGTTTTAGCTTTTAGGATGTTGAAATCATAACCTGAAGTCCTTCATCCCATGTGTAGCAGAACTGGTGTGCTTCTGCTCTACATTTATACTCAGGAATCCATGCCACTATGCATGTTACTGCCTCATGCAGAAAAAGGACTGCCATGCAGCACTCTGGAGACTTGAGAGCAACAGAAGATTCAAAGAGGGAAAAAATAACTATATAAAAGTTTCATGCATTCATTAAATGTAAATGCTGTAAACACTAGATTGTAAATATGATCCTCAAATTGACAATGATAGAAGCATCAATCCAGAAAGCAAAGATTACATACAAATACATAACAGAAGGCATGCGATGAAGTTTCTGAGATTATCTTGATTACTTCAACTGATATTCTAGGACCATTTTAATTATAGAGAGGATCATCTCATGGACAAGGGAAACTAGGCTGCATAAAATGGAGAAAGTGAGCTGGACACTAGCTTGCTGAGAGAGTATGTGATATTGATAGGTATGTTAAGCTACTGGTGCCCTGACTTCTGTATCATGATGGACTGTGCCTTGAGCTGTAAGTGAAAGAAAATAAACCCACCCCAAGCTGCTTTCATCTGAGTATTTTATCACTGTCCCAGGAAAAAATACCCTAGGTATAGGTTAAGATAGGATTAAGAGTGGAAAATACAGTATGAAAAGAAGATATGATAGTTTATTTTAGATTTGCCATAGTAGAAATTCATTCCTGCCCCAGTTCTAGATCTTTTCTATTATTCTTAGCAGGGGATGTTTGAATCATAACTGTCAGAACTTTAAAATTGTCTTAAGTTGGTATTTCTGCCAGTCTACATCTGTGGGCAACAATGGAGAGGACCATATTGTGTTTAGATTCCTGAAGCTAATCAAATCCCCTTTGCTAGTGGATCTCCTGAAATATAAATGAAATCTGCCAGTGTGTTTTGGGTCTTACTAAAGACAGTATTATTTGTATTCAATCCTCCTCGTTTGACAATGCATTTCTTTCACAGATGCCTACAATATCAATTAAATTTCAAATAAAAAATTCTATGAGTAATAACATTGAAATTTTGTATCAAACATCCATCATATTTTCCCTTCTATAAACCTTTTCTTCACATCATAGCATTTCAGAAATTAAAATAAGGTTCACAATATACATATTTAACAAACATGGTAACTCTCCACTTTCCCCTGAAAGTTCTTAGTAATTTAATGGTGCTTTCGGCACTTAATTGCATCTTGACACTCAGAAAATGAAAACTTAAGAAAAAAAATGACTTTCAAAGCACCAACCACAGAAGCTTCTGGGCCAGTAACACTTGATGACATTTGCCATAACCAATAGAACTCTTACTGATTTTTCCTTTCCCAAAGGTCTAACAACATGCACCCAATAAAAGAAAACAGTTTGAAATTTAAGAAAAGTTAAATCACATGTTGACATAAGGAAGCTAATAGAGTGAGAAAAGTATGAACTGTAGCTTCAACAATATAACTTAAAATCTAGGCTTTCTCATTTACTATTAAAATGACAGTGGGTTTGCAAGAGTCTCCTAACATAAAATTGGGAGGTAATAAAATATTTATAGGGATTACTTCCTAGGACTAAATGGAAAAAATCCATGAAAAATTACTTGAAAAAAATATTAAACAAACACATATTCCTTCTGTTTGCTATTAATTTACAATTCTAGTACTTATATATCTGTAAGATAAATGGCATTTGGAGTTTCTTAAAAGGACATACCTTTCATTTTCTACCCTAAGTAGGTGTCTTTGATAAAAGAATAAAGTTTGCAGCCAGAACTGAGATTATAATTTCAGTAGCTATCATATTCCAACTGCCATTATTTCTCATAATGTCATTTCATCTAATTATTTATTCTATTTTACCAAAGGTACAAGAGAGATGCCTGGGAATGGATGAGGGTCCTTTTGGAGAATTTTGAATGTGTGAGAACATTATCAGTCTGTTTCCCTAATTTGAAACTTTTCTATTTAAAGTTTATCTAGGGTTATCAGAATATATGAGAATGCATAATTAAATAATTATAGTGGGTTAACATTTTCATGTTTATAATTTACATGTCTTATCCAACATACATTGTATTACTTGACTGTCACAAAAATCTTAATTCTATCCTGCTTGATATCCATTGTATAAGAAGGGAATCAACAATGTCTTCATTTTACAACTCAGAAAGCTGACGTACAAATGGTGTGAATCCAGGTAGTAAGATGTAGGATTGGCATACAAAATTACCCCCTTTGAATGATAACATATTCATTTTTTTTATAATTATCCATATGGAACTTTCTTTGGATGATCCCTATATAGATTATTCAGGGATTTAATATAGTGATAATGAGGACCCAGGATGTAATAAAGTTTTTCTATTCCTGTATTTCTTATTTGTCTATAACCATATCTTATTTCTATACTACTATTGCAAGAGAGTTCCATCCATGCTATTGATAGTACTCAGAGAACCCTAGTATGCCTGTGCACCAGTGTTTACTCCACGTAACATCTTATCTTATTCAGGGCAAAAATTTGCCATGCATTTATCCCTAACAGGTTGTTGTTCATTTTTCCTTGTAATGAATGGCAAAGCAGCCAGCGGATGGCACACCAGACTCTCTGAAAGTGTGTGGATGTATCAATATAATCTGACTTATTTCTGCTCCTCACTCCTGTAACTGATCTTAAAATATTTTTGTGCATAAAATAGGTATCATATACTATTGTTGATTATAGGGCTACAAATGCTAACATGACGAACAAGGTCTCTACATTTTCATCTCTAGTAGGGATCCCTAAATAAATCATACAATTTTAAGTCACAATACCCGTTCTGAAGAAATGCTTTGGGACAGAAGGGGGAGCTGGTGTAGATCGGGTTTATTTTAATGTGAGGTTCTGAGATGAGAGCAATATTATGATGAATGAAAAATCACAAGAATAAGTTGACTGCAGCACTTTTACTGAAAAGAAGCATTAAAAACTGGCCTATATAGAATAGACCCAGATTTCACAGGGCCTCTGAAGGCCGAAGTAAGTTTATATTTTAAAAGCAATGAGAAACCTTGGAAAGACTGGAGCAGAGAAATAATGAAATTTAGTTTTCCTTTCAGTATAGCACTGTGGAAAATAGACTGTAAGGATGCAAGAGTTTGATCACAGAGTCTAATTAGACACCCATTGCACCGGGATAGCCAGGAAGTCATAGACCAGACTACGTAAAAGAGTGAATGGGGTAAGCAGTGGTCATATTCTGAATGTGTTTTGAAAGTTGAACCAAGAATACCTGTTAATTATACAAGTTTGACAAATAACTTAAAATGTTTGCCATAAATGTAATGTCATCACCGCAAATGGGGATTTAAGAATAATTCTCTTATTTCTGTAACCTTTAAGTAGGTTAGCTATGTTAGTAGGTAGTTGTTCCTTACATCATATTTGATATGAAATGCTTTTGGGAAACTAATAAAATTTGATAGAGATAATGTCAATGTAAGGAAAGCAAAATTACCATATAATCATTTAGCCATATTACTCTAAGAAGCAACAATTACTACTCAGTCAGTCTGAACTATTGAGCTTGTAGAAAGCAAGTAAATGTCTTAACTTTTTAGTAAGACCCCTTACTAAGAGGCATTAATAACATTAACAAAATTTTGACATTACAATTTGATTGGATAAACACACATTTTGACTGGCTGAAGTCAAATATACCGGTTTTGATTAGATAAGTTTATTTTATTTCTAAGTTAATTAATTTTAAATTGTCTAGTCATAATCAAACACATCCATGTTAATTATCATATCCTTGTCATTTTCCAACTTTAATGGGATTCCAAAACTAATGATTTTAAAATTATAATTTTGTTGAATGATTTATGTGAATGCATGGGTGAATAAATGAGTAACATAACTGAATGTGTACTCTTGAACCCATGTACACACTTGTGTGCATGCACATGTATGTGTGTGTGTGTTTTATAAATACAGATGACAATGACATTCTGACTTTATGAGATGCTTCAGGAAAAGCAGAATTCAGCATTATGTCACACAATAGAATGGAGAAAACAAACAACAAGTTTTGAAAGTCTGGTTAGTTTAAATCAATCATTTCCACAAGTACATTTTTCCATGCAGTTTAATCACAGTTAGAAACTGAAAATATTACAGAATGAGTCTTATGTGGACAGCACTATTTATGTTTTACCTTAAAGATCTTTGTGCATGTGATAATAATGAAAGAGAAGTTGAGGATTAAGACTTCCAGGGAACTCCAGTTCCCTATTGCGTAGCTTTTCATCATCTGAAAATTTATTATATCCATTGAGAACTAGTTTTCAAATTTTTCAAGAGGTGATAATAACAAACTCACCCTCAAGGGATTTTATGAGAATTACATGAGATGAACTAAGAAAAGTGTTGTGTGATAAGAAGTTCAGTGAATTACTGTTGTTATGTTACATCATAAGTATCATATTTGATGGTAATAGGATCTCTAAACATGAATTGGTATGGCAAAGACACGGAGATTCATCAGAATTTAAATGTGAAAATAAACTGAGTCACTAAACACATCAATGAATTTTTTTGGGTGTCCTAGTAGCCATGGTAAAACTATGCTTCTTTGTTTAAGACAAGAGTCAGGCAAACTATAAA
The DNA here is from genome assembly GCF_004664715.2 of Peromyscus leucopus. Lineage (NCBI taxonomy): Eukaryota > Metazoa > Chordata > Mammalia > Rodentia > Cricetidae > Peromyscus > Peromyscus leucopus. Next base: position 85,502,318 of record NC_051066.1, read on the forward strand.
TTATTGATTCCAATTTACAAATCAAATCACAAATACTCAGAGACATGAAATAAAATGCCACAATTACAGAGTTAGTAGATACAAGAATGATTTGATCGATGGATGGATTAGAAAAGTACATTTTAATCAAGAAAGACTTGTAGAAGGCAACTGTGATTGTTAGTACTGTTTGTCATTTGATAGGATCTGGAATAATCTAAAACACCAGCCACAAGGCGAGCATGTGAGTGGTCATCTAGGTTAGGCTAAGCTCTGGCCATATCTGTGAGGAACTAAATTGATTAAGTTAACTGAAGTGGGAAGACCCACCCAACATTATTTGGCTTGTGTGCTGGACTATATAAATGGAATTAGTGGCTGAGCACAAACACCACTTGCACTCTGCCCTTAAGAGGTGATGCAAAGTGACCAGTTACCTCAAGCTCTAGCCTGCATGGTTTCTCTACCATGATGGATCAAACACTTGAACTATGAGCCTAAAAATAGATCCTCCTTCCTTAAGTTGTTTTTATCAGGATGTTTATCATAGCAGCTGGAGAAGTAACTAAAACATCAGCTCTGCAGGAAGCATAAGCTCTAATGCAATAAAAGTAAGTTCTTCCTTCAGAGCTCCTCCTTCAAGGAAGGGGAAATATCAGTCCTCAATGAAACAGTGTCTACATGCAGTCAGTTATACTGCAGCATTAATATTCTCATTAGCAGTGCCAAGTAGTTCACTGTGAAAAGGGAAAGTCATTACACAGATGCACTTGTTTGGTTCACAGTGCTTGGAAATTCCTGTTCAATACCTTCAAATACAATGGTGCTCTGAAGGCAAATGCAGAAAATAAGACTGCTTGGCATTTGCAGCTGAACATGCATTGCTGACATGCTCATGTTTATTTAATTATACTCAATGCTTCTTACTTCCTTTGACCTCCCTTCAATGATAAGGAAAACATCATATTACAGAGATACAGTAGACTTTCTTTTTTGTTATTTGACTATTTTATACTTTTAATATCATACTTACCCTCCTAACTCATCTCAGATACAGGACTACTTTCAAATCCACCTAACTTTTTTTTTTCCTTGTCAAGACCAATTTGTGCTGCCCAAACATCTTTACATGTGTGGTCTTCTATTAGAGAGTAGTTGACTTACTGAGGACTACACTCTTAGAGAAGACTGTCTTTTCCTCTCACAGCAGAATGGACAATATCTTCAGGGCTAGTCATTGAATTTCACACCAAACTCCCATCTCCAGGCTGGAATTTGGTCTGGTTTGGGGTTGCATACATTTTGTGCATGCTGTCATAACTAGTGTGAGTTATATCTGCAACTTCCCTGTTGTATCCTATAGACACTGTTTCCTTTAGTCACCCACTCCTCAAGCTATTATACTCTTGCTTCCCCCTCCTCTACCATGAACTTTGATCTGTTGGAAGACTGGATGTAGTATATATGTTCAATAAGGGCTGAGAACTCTGCAGTCGTTTATTCTCCACATCATGGCCAATTGTAGACTTCTCTGTTAATCCCCACCTACTGTAAAGAGAACCTTCTAAGAGATAAGTGATAAAAGTATCTGTCAACTAGGAGCTATATCCGCATGGATTATGTGGGTGTTCAGCATGATTATAGTCACACAAATATTAGCAAATTTCCTTATAATGGCAGTTTTCCATTTAAATACGGTTTGCGAAATTTGAAATGGATAAGTTTTTTTCTCTCCTTTTAATGTCAGTCTTGCTATCAGCTCAGATTAACCTGAAAGCTGTAATCTGTTTCAGCATTCTGAATACTGGAGTTACAGACTGACAAATTATAAAATATCAAGTGTAAAGCTGGACAAGTAGAAGGATATCAATATCAGATGGGTTGAGACCCACCAACACAATTTGTTCCAATCTACTGGGTATAGGAAAAAATACATTCAATTTGGAATAACAAATTTTCAAAAAAAAATAAGATCATTGGAATTTTAATGAGAGTATTTTGATTCTGGTGTAATTGTTAAAGTATTAAGTGGTACTAGTTTAGTAAAAATTTAATGTAAACTTTACTACCTGTGTGGATGTGTTGAATAAAGAAAACCAAGTATTTTCATGTTGTTTTGTTTTCAGAAAATGAGTGACTGAAGATCATGCTACAAAATGAGGTATTGAAGCAAAAAACTTTCTTGTGTTCTGATGAAAAGTTCCTTTTGATTTTTTATGTGAAATGAACCAGATAATGTTTAATTAGGAAATTAATAAGGTAGCCCTGTTTCTATGCCAGCTTAAAAAATATTATGAAAACATGATTAATTTGTAGTTCTCAGAATGTTGTCACAACACAGTTCAAGGTAGTGCAAATGTTGAAATGTCTTGACAATCTCTAAAAAATTAGAACAAGATAAAAACATTGGGCTAGGCATTTTTTGTCTTTGCTACATTTATGTTTAGCCAGGAAATAATAAAAAGTGTGGATATTCATGTCACCCCCTAGACAAATTAAACCTGATCATGTGTTGCTGGTGTGATCACAGAATTTTAAAAGCTCTCAGAAGTCTTCAGTCTCTCCACACTTAATCAAAAAGGCAATGCAAACACATCAACAGTATTTTCATAAAGAAAACTCATGACCAGTATCTGTTAGTTATAGATTAATTTTGAACTTTATAGGAAAAGTATAGAAAAACATGTATATTATTCACTAATGGAGAACCACGATAGATCTTTCAACTTTTACTAGCACAAAAAGCATTCAGTGGCAAAATTTGGTACATTTCATGATATCAGTGTAAATATATTTATTTGTATAGAATGGAAAGAAATTCATAAGAAGTTAAAAGTAAAATTCACTGACATTTTGTTATAGTATTATTCACTGCAGTCTCATATTATTTGAGTTTTAAATTGTGTGATAAGTCAATTAATAATTATAAAACTCAGATTTTTATATTCACTGCTCAAATTTTAAAGACCCCAAAATGAACATTTTTACGCAAAATTATTCTAGATTTGAAGAACATAGTTTATTTTTGGCGAGAGGAAAATAAATTGGAAATTAACTCACCCAAGCAAAACTCACTGAAGTCAGCAAAGGAACATTTGAGAGTAGAGTCTTTTTTACTCTCCTCAGAATTAACTGTAAAACAAAGACACTTTGTAATTTGGGGAAATAAATGCATAACTATAAAATGCCTATAATACCTGATGTCTAAATGATGCTCAATTAAAAAAAAAAAAGTTTTAAGTTAATGTATGGAGATTTAAATTTTATTTGAACAACAGTCAAAATTTAACTTTTAACAAAACACCACCTATGTTACATTTTAACATGTTCATTCTCTTGAGCAATTAACACCATTGTAAATGACTGTAAGTTGACTATAATAGAAAATGTTGCTCTATTATTGAAAAGAAAATATTAGTATTCCCAAGTTGTCCAGAAGAAGAAAGAACTGCCAGATTAACAACTTTTCACAAGCTGACCCTGACTTTCAGGAAATGAAGTGAACAGGGAAGAAGTATCAATCTGACAATCCACAATCTTTTATAAAAGGAACTCCTGCTCTTTTGAGGACACTCAATGATACCACTGCAAAGTCCAGATTGCCCAATAGACCCGCAAAACAATTTTGGGGCTCAGGTTCCAAAAGATCTCAGTTTTAAGGGAACTAAGTCTATGTTGATGGTACAGGGGGAGAGGGATATAAAAATGAATTTGGAGTTTTCCCACACAAGGCATTTTGTGCCATGGTGGTCACATATGTCAACATCAGGATGTCTCTCCTGAGAGCAAAGAGGAGTCTTTCAAAATTATCAGGGAAAGATGTTTTCCAACATCAACCATCATCAATCCAGCTTGGGAGACATTTTGTTTGTGACATATGTCCCTCCACACACAAACAATTAACTTTTCTGTGTGTTAACAACATAGATTAAAAAAAGAAAAGTAAGCCGGGCGTGGTGGCGCACGCCTTTAATCCCAGCACTTGGGAGGCAGAGGCAGGCGGATCTCTGTGAGTTCGAGGCCAGCCTGGGCTACCAAGTGAGCTCCAGGAAAGGCGCAAAGCTACACAGAGAAACCCTGTCTCGAAAAAACCAAAAAAAAAAAAAAAAAAAAAAAAAAAAAAGAAAGAAAGAAGAAAAGTAAAACAAAATTCTGCATTTCTATAAAGACTCTTAATGCAATACATTTTCATTGGAAAAACATCAAGAGGAGAATGGAAAAATATAAGCATCTATTGAATGACAGAGTATGGCTCCATTTTATGATCAGGGTTGTCTAAAAGTATATTATGTGTCTTACATGAGTAAATGTGTGAACAAGAGTATGCCAGCTCCAATTTTTCTTCACTATAGCATCTTTTTTGGTATATGCTTTAAAATTCAACTCTGTTCTGCTCCCAATACTGTGGTGATATTGTGTCCCCCCAAAATATTGTGCACTCTAATAAACTTATCTGGGGTCAGAGAACAGAACAGCCACTAGATATAGAGGCCAGAAAATGGTGGCACACACGCCTTTAATCCTAGCATTCCAGAGGCAGAGATCTGCCTGGATCTCTGTGAGTTCAAGGCCATACTGGAAACAGCCAGGCCTGGTAACAAGAGCCTTTAATCCCAGGAAGTGATGGCAGAAAGCAAAAAGGCATACAAGGCGTGAGGACCAGAAACTAGAAGTTTTTGGCCTGGTTAAGCTTTTAGGCTTTTGAGCAGTAGTTCAGCTGAGACCCATTTGGATGAGGACTCAGAGGCTTCCAGACTGAGGAAACAGGATCAGCCGAAGAATTTGCAAGGTGAGGAAGCTGTGGCTGGTTCTGCTTCTCTGATCTTCCAACATTCACCCCAATACCTGGCTCTGAGTTTGCTTTTATTAATAAGACTCTCTAACAATTCGTGCTACACAATACCACCTCATCTCTAGTTATCAATTCTTTACTGTTTTGGTATCACTATGAATGAAAACAGTTGGTATTTCTTACTTTTAAATATATTAATTCCATAACAACTGGATTCATTGTGAAATTTTCTTACATTTCTCAAATCTTTTATGGCCTTCCCATTTCCCTCTCTTTTCCCTACCTGCCTCTTACTGATCCTTTTATTATTCTCTAATAGTCTGACTTTGACTTTGCTTTCCTGACTGTGCCTTCCTTCCCAGATTCAAAGCATATTCTATTTGTCTCTATGAATCTGGCCTTATCTCATTTAATATGAACATTTCCAATTCTATTCTTTTCCCTGAAGTGACAAGCATTCCATTCTCTGCCTTTATGGATAATATTCTATTGTGAATAAAGGTCACATTTTGTTTACCTGTCTATGTATTGATGGGCATAAGATGGCTCTGTAAAAGCTATTATAAATGAGGCGTTAATATACATGGGCATGTAGGTATCCTTACTATATTCAGCCTTTGCTTCGTTTAGAAGCATAAAAATTAATTTCCAAAATGAATTTACAACTATTTTGCATTATTAATAGTGTATAGAGTTCTTTGTTTACATATATCCTCTCCAAAATTTATTAGTATGTTTTGTTTAGTTGCTTTGTTTGTGCCTCTCTTGTTTGACTGATAGCCATTCCAAATGAGATAAGATGGAAGTACATTTTAGAAGATTTTGCTGTTGTTATTTGTCTGTTTGGTTTTCTGTTTTGTTTTGATAGATTCTCACCCTATAGCTGAGATTGACTTTGAAACAATTATATATTGACCATGCTGGCTTCAGACTAATAATCTGCCATTCTCCACATCCACAGTGTTAGGTTTCAGACACAGTTTACCAAGCCTGGAACTTGATGGAGCTTTACACTCAATTTCCCTGATGACTTCACTTGTCAGATATTTTATATGTACTTGTCCATTTACTGCTGTGGGATGTTCTGTATGTCCTGTGGGAGCCCTTCTTGGGTTCTTTGTGGTGTTACCCAGCAGGTCCGCATAGAGGATGATTAGGACCATGGGCCTGAGTGCAAGTGTCTGAGATGGTCTGCACTTGGCTGTGCTGGGGGATGGTCTGTATGTCAAGTTGTTCTGATTGATCAATAAATAAAACCTGATTGGCTGTGGCTAGGCAGGAAGGATAGGCAGGACTAACAGAGAGGAGAAATAAAAGGACAGGAAGGCAGAAGGACTGACTGCCAGATGCCGCCAGCACAAGAAGCATGTGAAGATGCTGGTAAGCCATGAGCCACGTGGCAAGGTATAGATTTCTAGAAATGGGTTACTTTAAGATATAAGAAAAGTTAGCAAGAAGCCTGCCACGGCCATACAGTTTGTATGCAATATAAGTCTCTGTGTTTGCTTGGTTGGGTCTGAGCGGCTGTGGGACTGGCAGGTGACAAGGATTTGTCCTGACTGTGGGCAAGGCAGGAAGACTCTGGCAACAATTTACTCCTTCATTTATAAATTGTCTTCTCAGTCCTTTGATCATTCTGATTGTTTGTTCTTTATGTGTTTATTTTTTTCTTGTAGATCTTTATTCTGGAAATTAATCTACCAACAGATGAATAGCTGTCCCTTCCTTGTTTCTTCTGCTATGCAAAAGCATTTCAATTTGATGCAGTCCCATTTGTCAATTCTTATTATTTTCTTAGCCATTAGAGTCATATTCAAAAAGTCTTAGAGAAAAAGCCGACTGAGGCCAGAGGTCATTTGGAAGCTGGAAGAATTTTCTTTTGCCGGGTTCATCTGATTTGAAGATGGAGCATGCTGGAAGCAAGGAGTGGAGCAGCACAGGAGAGTCAAGAGAAGTAGACTGCCAGATGTCCAGTCAGCCAAGCACATCCTTTGCAAAGAGCCCGGCAAAGGGGAAAAAACAAAGAAAGACAGTGAAAGATAATGATTGTAAACCAAAGGAGGAAGCAGGAGATGCTGAGACTCCAAGACCCACTCGTAGGAAGGTACCAATTCCTCCTCTACCGGCCCATCTGCCCCCAGTGAACCTGATTCACCGCGATGTTTCGCAGGCATGGTGCCAGGAAGTGAAGCTGAGCAGCAAAGGCCAGAAATTAGATGCTTATAAACGACTTCTTGCAAGGGCTTTCCCAGAGCAAATGTCCGATTTAAAGAACGTTCCTGACACACCCAAAGAGGCCAGAGTGAAGACATTTCGAAAGAAAATGAAGACAGAGGAGGGTGAAGTGCCTTGTCCTCAGATGGCAGTTCCCCTTGAAGTGGTCCCTATACCTGTACCTGAGGAGCAGGTACCTGCCCTTACGGAGCCTCCTGTCCTCTATGAAGAAGTCAGCACCACAACTGTTGTGACCACAACTGCCTCGGAGGCCGTGTTGGCATCTTGGGCCAGAATTGCAGCCAATGCTAAGAAAAATGAGGCAGTGCCATCCACAGCAACATCAGAGACCTATGGGGAAATGTGGTGTGTGGTTCATGGGAGAAGCCTTCCTGCAAACTCAAGTGGTTGGGCTCGGCTGCAGTTACATGCTGGACAGGCCTGGGTCTCTGAGAAGAAAGGGAAAGTGATTGCCCTCTTCCTGCTTCCAGCCTGCAACTTTCCACCCCCACACCTGGAGGACAACATGCTGTGCCCCAAGTGTGTTCACAAGAACAAGATCTTAAATAAGAGCCTCCATGGATAAAGGGAAGATCTCTTAGGTTTGGGCTAGCTGCTGTCATCACCCACTCTGGCGGAGTGGTCTATGGAACTGCAGCCAAGATAGAGACTGATGGAAACCCGAATCTATGCCCTGGAAGATGCCCATATCACCCAGAAACTATGGGACATTCGCTAATTGTTGCTGTAGTTTGAGCAGCTTGAGAAATGAACCAGTGAAGCCACCAAGACGCAATGAACCTCTGTTCATTGTGAAGACTAGGTTTAAGTAGCTATACCTCCTCCTGTTGTGTGAAGAACAGAAAGTGTCCTACAGGTTTTGCTGCAAAGAGGTCCTGGGTCAGGAATATGACATCTCCAGACATAGTACTTAGATATAGTACTGCTTGTCCTGTCTCCAGCACAATAGGGTCTTGGCCAGTTCTGTGGTCCATTATAGAGACTTAGCTTATGCCTGTAGCCTCCGCATGCCCCCTTTCCTGGGTTGTGTTATGTTAGTGTGTGGTCCTTAAGTGTGTTTTCTACTGTTGCAAAATATTACACCAAAAAAAAGTCTTAGAATATTTTTAAGTGTTCTTATTTTTCCCTCTTAAGTTTCTGGTTTATGCCAAGGCCTTTGATCTATTCTGATTTGCTTTTTGTGAATGATGATACAGAGGTATAGAGTTTCTTCTGCATGTTATTTTTCAAGTGTTTGCTAACGATTCTTTTATCTACAACATCTATGATGGCAACATTGTCAATGTAAGGTGACTATAGATGCAGAGATTTATTAGTCCATGTATTGAATACTGTGCCTGTGCCATGTTGTCTTTAGTACTATGGAACTGTAGTGTGGCTTTGTTTGCCTGCTTCCATGTTTGAGAAAGAGAGTGTCTATGGAGGATGGGCTAGCCTGGACCTCACTATATAGCCCAGTTTGTCAACATCATGAACTTCTGCTTAAACCTGTTGAGTGCTATGATTAAAAGCAATGCATTTACTCAATGCATTTGAGTAACAGGAGGCAAAAATGGATACTTATCTCATTCTGATCCCAGAGCAATGATTTAACTTTTGCCCAATTCAATAAAATGTTATTGGTAGCTTTGCTGAATATAATTTCTATTACATATAGTCATATTCCTTATATTGCTAATTTCTTCAAGAGTTTTCATGATAAAAGGTTTTTGAATTTATCAGAGGTCATTTTTGTTTCTATTGAGAATACTTTGATATTAATGTCCTTCAGTTTCTTTACCTGATATATTACATTTATTGATTTTCTTATGTTGAAATATCCATTCTTGAATCACTAGAAAGAAATTAACTTTCAATCATTATAGCATGTTTTAAAATAATGATTTTATTTATTTATTTTTGAGAATTTCATACATGTTGGTATTAATTCCCCTCCTTAACTCCTTCTAGCTCCTCTCCCACCTCCCTACCCAGCCATATCTATGTTCTTTCCCTTTCTTAAAACACACACACACACACACACACACACACACACACACACACAAAGACAAAAGTCCCATTTGTGTTGGCCAACTACTGCTTATGAAGTCCACTTTGGAGTATGGTTGATATACCCAGTGTCAAGCCATGGAAGAAAACTGATTTTCTGTTTCTCAGCAGGTATCAATTGTGAATAGTTTATTGGCTAGGGGTGAGATTTCAGGCTTTCTTTCCTCTTCTGTGCTGAGATTTTGTCTGTGTTGAGTGTCTGTGGGCATTGTCCATGCTGCCTATCTTATTTTTTCACTCTCAGTGTGTGTGTGTGTGTGTGTGTGTGTGTGTGTGTGTGTGTGTGTATGGTGATGGTGTGAGATTCCTAATGGCAGGAAGTACTAGATCTTATTTTGTATTCTGATGAGTCAGTCAACCTATACCTTTATTTCAGAATTAAAACCATTTATATGTAGCATTATAATTTAAAGGTATGTACTAATTGCTGGTATTTTTTTTTGGGGGGGTGATTTTTCCTAGTTGTTTAAGATGATATGTATAATTTTATTTCTCCTTTATTTATGTTGGAGAATTGATAATTTACTAAATAACTACTTGATAGTTTTCATTATTGCTATTGAATTATCTGTTTTTCTAGCAATATTTAATCTGTCTGAGGTTTTGTGTTTATGTACATATTTCTTACTTTTGTGTGCAATTCCTTTGAGTGTCTTCAGGTGGTGCTTTTTGAAAGGAAATAGAATTCTTTATTGCTGACACATTACTGAATACAGTCTGTAAATTATTGCCAGGGATGTTCTATCAACAGGGATATAAAATAGGAGTCATATGAGCTGGTGACTCATGAGCTGGCTTTGTCTTCCTCTTAACACACCCAATATAAAGTTCAGATTCCCATGGGATAGGCAACTTGTAAAGCAAGACAAAAATAAACATACATCTAGCCAACTAGCCTTTCCTAGGACCCATATACTGTACTGATTTCCTACTTTCGCCAGACTCATTCCTAAAGAGTTAAGTAAATACTAGCCAAATGTAGCAAAGCAGGAAAAAAGCAATTATTAAAATGCCTTATTTTTTAAAAACTTAACAGCAGATAATATAAACTGTCACTCACCGTGCTCAGGCTTATCAGCAGAAAGAAATGTTACAGAAGTTGGAGCCTGAGATTCACTCTCAGTTGACTGGAAGAGTGAGGCAGATTGGCTCAAGCTTTTTGAATGAGCATAGCTGTGAGCCAGGCAAGGCAAGGATCTCCGAGATGGTTTCAACGAAGCTTCTGTTGTTATCTCACTTTTGCTTACATTCATTCCTATAAATACAAAATGATGATTATTAGTAATGGAATTCTTGTATCAGAGACCAATAAATAAGTTTTATAATGGTAGTTCCTGGAATATACTCTTAAAAATTAAAAAAATCTAGATTTGAGAAATGAATTTGTTTTGTTTCTTTTTGCCAAGGGAAGAGTCATATAGATATGGCAATAAATAGCTTCTCATCAAGTTGAGCTTTCACCATTTTTGAGGGTTCTGAAACAAAAGAAACTGGACAAATACTTAAGCAGTTATGATGACGATTACTAGGACTGTTAATGTGTAAACCTAGCAGTTATGATGGCAATTACTAGGACTGTTAATGTGTAAACCTAACTGTTTAGGTTTGCAAGCAGAAGAATAAACCAAACCCAACACATCCAAATTAGTGTTATTGAAAAGACCCCACATTTGTATTCTATTTAAAAGCACAAATGAAATAAACAGTCACCTAGAACTGGCATTAATGTAACACAGAATGGTACAAAAAATGACCAGTGAGTAAGGGTTAAGAGGGAACATTACAATAGTTGTTTCCATCATGAACAGAGTCTGTTCTGATGGCAATAAAAATAGCTTCATAGAATTCTTCTTTTTAAAATTTGCATTTTCCAGATGAATAAGGATGTTGAATATTTAAGTAAAATTTATTTAAAAATTCTGTATACAATATAGTTGGTCATCCTCCTTCAACTTCTCCCAGATCCTGCCCACCTCCTTACCTACCCAAATGCATTCTCTTCTCTCTCTCTCTCTCTCTCTCTCTTCTCTCTCTCTCTCTCTCTCTCTCTCTCCTTCCCTCTCTCCCTCCCTCCCCCTCTCTCTCCCTCTTACCCCATCTCACCCTTTCTTTCAAAAGAAAGCAACATGAATAAGCTAACAAGCAGAGATTTTACATGATTATGTATTTGATACTATTATGCAAATAAAATATGAAAAGAATTGGATGTGAGGAAGAATTGTGAATTGATTGAAAGAACTTATATCCACTCTCTTAGCTTTCTAGGACTTTGTAATGACAATGACTGAAACATTTATTCTCAAGTAATACTCTAAGCTACCATTAAAAATACTACATGCTCCCTACAAATGAGGACCAACTATGGTTTAAATACTAAGATCAAGAGATAACATAGAAAAAAATTCTTCAAATAATTTTGACTTCTGTGAATCATCATTTTGCATAAGAACCTCCAGCACAGAACACTAAACTTTTAACTATTTCTCTGTGGCTTTTTTTCAGAGCTGTCTATAGAAATAAGAAAAAAATATAAGTAAACAAACAAATGTTCTTTGGGGAAAACTAAGGGAGATATGCAGATGGAAGCTGGGGATAGCTGAGAGTAAGAATACTGGATGAATAAATCTTCTGTGAACATAGTTGAGCAAATGTCCTTGTGGCATGATTGAGCATCTTTTGGGTATATGTCCAAGAGTGTTATATCTGGGTCTTGAGGTAGATTGCTTCTCAATTTTCTGAGAAACCTCCATATTGATTTTCATAGAGGCTGTACAAGTTTTCACACTCACCAGCAATGGGAGGATAGTTTTCTTTACTCCAATCCTCTCCAGCATGAGCTGTCACTTGTGTTTTTTGTCTTAGCCATTCTGACATGTGGAATCTCAAAGTAGTATTGATTTGCACCTCCCTGATGGCTAAGGATGTTGCACATTTCTTTAATTGTATCTCAGTCATTTTAGATTTTTCTGTTGAGATTCTCTATACATCATTTTAATTGGATTATTTGGTATTTTGATGTCTAGTTTCTTGAGTTCTTTATAGTATTTTGGAAATTAGCTTTCTCTCAAATGTAAAGATGGTAAAGATCTTTTGTCATTCTGTGGGCTGCCATTTTTGTCCTATTGATGGTGTCCTTTGCCTTACAAAAGCTTTTCAGTTTCATGAGGTTACATTTGTTAATTGTCAGTCTTAGTGTCTGCACTGTTGGTGTTCTATTTAGGAAGTTGTTTCCTATGTCAATGCATTCAAGGCTATTCCCCTTTCTCCTCTATTGGGTTCAGTGTATTTGGATTTATGTTGAGTTCTTTGATCTATTTGGACTTGAGTTTTGTGCAAAGTAATAAAGATGGATCAATTTGCTTTCTTTTACATGCAGATATCCAGTTATACCAGCACCATTTGTTGAAGATGCTTTCTTCTTTTCGTTGTACAATTTTGGCTTCTTTGTTGAAAATAAGATGTTCATAGGTGTGTGGATTTACATCTGGATCTTTGATTCGATTCCAATGATCTACCTGTCTGTTTTTATGCCAATACTAGGTGAATTTTATTATTCTACTGTAATAGAGCTTGAAATCTGGGATGGTGACACCTCCGGAAGTTCTTTTATTGTACAGGGTTATTTAGTTGAGTATTGTTCTTTCAAAGTCTGTAAAGAATAGTGTTGGGATTTTAATTAGGATTGCATTAAATCTGTAGATTCTTTTGTTAAGATGGCCATTTTTACTATGTTTATCCTATGGATCCATGAGTATGGGAGACCTTTCTATTTTCTGATATCTTTTCCAATTTCTTTTTTCAAAGACTTGAAATTCTTGTCATACAGGTCTTTCACTTGCTTGGCTAGAGTTGCACCAAGATATTTTATATTATTTGTGGCTATGGTCAAGGGTGTTTTTTCCCTGATTTCTTTCTCAGCCCATTTACCATTTGTATGTAGAAGGGCTTTATTTATTTATTTTACATCCAGGCTGCAGTTTCCCCTCCCTCCTCCCTTTTCTATCGCTCCCTCCCAACTCCCCTCTGTTCCCACCCACCCCCAATCCACTCCTTTCTGTTTCTGTTCATGAAAGGGCAGGTCTCAACTGGATAGCAACAAAACATTTCATATCAAGTTGCAGTAAGACTAAGCCCATGTCCAAGTATTAAGGCTGGGCAAGTGATCCAGTATGAGGAGTAGGGTCACAAAGCCAGTAAAAGAGTATGAGACAGCCCCTGCTTCCACTGTTAGGAATGCTACAAGAGGAACAAGCTACATAACTGTAACATGTATGCAGTGTATCTAGGTCAGTTCCATGCAGGCTCCTGGGTTAAAGACCCTATCTTCATTTTTAATGAGTTTATTATTTAGCACTCTCTTTTTTTAGCATGGAACATACTGCATGAGGGTAGGATTCATGTTTGTCTAGTTAATAAACATATACAGTTTGGGTGCCTGGCAGTATGTCTCCACACATAATATCTGAATGAATATTTAGTCATACAGCAGTGGACAACATAGGGAAAGCTCCATGATACTATAAAGACTAAACATGACCCATTCTCTCTGCACTACTCTGAAACCTAAGTGCACTGTAGTTAGACTTCTGGAATTCTGCTTTAAGTTTAAAAGTTACTTTAGTTTAAATACTAATTTCACAATTTAAATAAGACACACGCATTACAATTACAAGAATTTTGAACTAGGAAGGATTCCCAGGTTCTGGTCAGTCACCTGGGAACATGTTCGTTTCTGAGGGCCATACTGTGCCATACTGATCTGGATGGCCTGTGCTGCCATGGGGGTCATGGTGACTTCCTGGGACCCGGCTGCTGCAGAAGGCCATGTCTGGGTCTGTGGTCCTGTGTCAGCTGGTGTCTGTGATGATGTCCATGGCCTGCATAAGTACAGTGGGTGATAGGAACCACATGTGTGGAAATTTGAGGGTTGAGCTGAGCTAGCCCTGCCCTTTTTGCCCTGGGATAATAGGCCCAGCTCTTTGCTGGATACTATGGCAGATGAGCTGGCCCCACCTCTCAGGGGAGAGCTTAACACACCCTGGAACTCCACCCCTCACCATTGGTGTGCAACTCACCAGGACAGCACACTAGAGCTGAACCTATTGTCAGGGACACCGGTGAGCCTTCTCTGAGGGTGGTAAGGGCAGTAGAGTTGACCCTGCTCCCCTGTCTGTCATGTGGTGGCATGGGTGAGGCAAAGATGCCTTCCCCACCCTGCCCCATGCTACCTGCAATAGGCAAGAGAGCTGGCCCACCAGGGTCATGAGAGTGAGAGGGCTATTCCTGCCCCTCAACAGCTGCTGCACACAGGAGAGCGGTTCCTGCGTACTCCTGGACAACATGCTAGCGTTGACCCTGAGGGCATGAGAGCAGGAAAGCTGACTCCTTACCCCCATATATCCCCTGCAGCAGTAGGAAGAGAGAGCCCTGCACCTCACCTGGGCAAAACATTAGAACTGGCCCTGGTGGTGTGAGTGTGAGTTTGACGGATCTTGGGACCTGAGGACCTGAGAACCGGCCTTGCTGCAGGCTTCACTGGGCATGCTACTAGCCAAGGCAGTGCTGGAGAACTTGCCTGGATAGTAATGTGGAGGGAAAGCTGGAGCGTTGACCAATCCAGCTACCACCTAGGCCCAGAACTATGAGTTAACGCACCCCAACATCCACTGAATCCATAAACTGTCAGAGAATGTGAAGGGGATGAACCTATAGATCCAAAACTGCAGGATTTCCACAACTCAGGACAACAACAGGATATCCAATAGGAGCCCTCGAGAAAGCCCATTATTGATAGTGTAGCAGAAACAAAAGACCATCCCATCCCATGCTATCCCATCCCATACCATGTTATCCCATCCCATCCCATGCTATCTTATTCCCTCCTTTTTTTCTTCCCTCCCCATCCTGAGCAACACAGATTCAATAGTTACCAATAGTTGTGTTAGTAGCCAGCTCTTTAAAATGGTAATGAATATTAACACTATGCCACCAAGTATAAACTTAAAACTGAAACTAAGTGGTAAGCTTACAAATTCAAGACTCCAAAACTCACAGTAAAAGATTTATTTAAAGCAAGCTATCTCAAAGCAAAACTGACAGTTTGTTAGTGGTTCTTATAATGTATATTTTCCTAAGTGAATTTTTATCATTCTACCAAGCATTAGGTGCATTTTATGGTCATACATCTATGTATTTCAAGTTTTCAGAATATAGACCCCTTTTCATTTTTTGCTATCATAGCCCAGTTCAATTTCTTTTTGCCTCCCATTCTGAATCCTCCTTTTACTTAGAGTTCCTAGAAACAAAGCTACTTTTATGTAGTAAAGTTAAATTAGAATTTATTTTCTGTGTAATGAAAAAAATAAGGTTTTTATGTAAAATGTATATGTTTATTATTTCAAAGCTTCTATAGGTCATAAGACATTTTCAGTGGCTGCCTCTATGTTAAGACAATAAAATAGTTGAAAGAGGATCCCCAAAAGAAATGCTTAAGGGACAGTCTCCTATGTTAAAAGAAAGTAGTAGTTCATGACTTAAGTGAATAAGAGGTGAAAATCTGAAAATTAGTGAATGTCTTAGAGTTTCTATTGTTGCAATGAAACACCGTGATCAAAAAGCAAGTTAGGGAGGAAAGGGTTTATTTGGGCTTATACTTCAGCATTGCTGTTCATTACTGAAGGAAGTCAGGACAGAAACTCAAACAGGACAGGATCCTGGAGGCGGGAGCTGATGCAGAGGCCGTGGAAGGGAGCTGCTTACTGGCTTGCTTCCTATGGCTTGCTTGGCCCACCTTCTTATAGAACCCAGGACCACCAGCCCAGGTATGACACCACCTACCATGGGCTAGATCCTCCCCTGTTGATAACTAATTGAGAAAATGTCTTATAGCTAGATCTCGTGGAAGCATTTCCTCAACTGAAGCTCCTTCCTCTCTGATGACTCTAGCTTGTGTCAAGTTGACACACACACACACACACACACAAAAAAAAAAAAAAAAAAAAACAGCAAGTACAGTGAGTTCTCTACAAATTCAAGTTTGAAAGCAATAGCAACCCCTGTCCCACTTCATAGGAAATTATAGGAATTTCACCAGCACAGAAAATATTCTGATTGAGGACAATAAATGGGAGTAAATGCTCATGCTGAACTGCCTGGTTAAGCTTTTAATATAATAGGGCTGACATAAGAGTAAAGAATGTGTACTACATGCTGTTTTTCATATACCATCTAAGACTTTCTTGTTTGGAATTTATGGGAACACCAATTAGAGACAGTCTGGTTATTACTGGCATCACAAGTGATATTGAGTATATCACAAGTGTAAGTATACTCTTCAAATTATCTCCCTATAGTCCCTGAAACCATGGACATTTTCTGCTATTAATGTAGCATAGGCAAGCCTCATGCAGAAAGTTACAGGTGAATGGCTGGGAGAAAGAATGGCAATATTTTTTAATAGATTACTATGTAGTAACCATTGAAGGAACTTCAGCATTCAGAGTTTCTGATGGAAGATTATCATCTAACCATGTTTGTCTAAAATGTATGACCTTTGACCTGCTCCAAGGTTGTAACCCAAGATAATTTGTGAATCTTCACCAGAATGGACAAGATACCTTTAAGATTTTGCTGCCAAACTGACTCCTGTATGAGGTTAGCTAAAAACAGATCATTTTTGAATAATCATTCAGTGTAAATTTCTCAGTCGCCATATCTGTTTATCACATTTAATATTTGATTTTTGCTAGCAGCACTGTGGCTAAGATATGAAAATCAGTTGTAACTCTTTTAACCCAGGTCATGCTAATACACTCTTCAAATATCTTGTAAACATCAATATAAAAACTGTATTTGTGTCTACCACACCTCATTTGATATGTTTTTATTTTTGTCTATGCTGGCCCAGGGGTTTCTGTACTTTTTTATGGAAATGTATACTAATGAGAACACATCTTGGGTTCAGATTAGGACACAAGAGTAAAATCTAGTAGTGCTTCTGACAAGCTGCAAAGTTGCAGAATCTGTGCTATTGCCAGGAGGAATGTGGCAGCACAGGCTGTTTCATTCCAAAGACTTCAAGAAAAGCATTTGTGTTCTGCTTGAGTTACTTGAACCCAATAAGAGAACCCATGCTACACTTCGCTGTAGAAGTGGGGACTTCTCCAGAGACCCATGTCTCGCAGGTATAATGTCACATAAATTGTAGAAATCTGAGCCAATCATGTTCATATACGCACACTATTGGTAAAAGCAATACTTCAGCTAGAAGCAATTTTGTTGATGCATAGAATATGAACCCAAACACATTGTGTCTAGTATAAGCAGTGCTTGTATCGGGGCACAACCTGTTCTATATTTTAGCCTCTCTTGAACATTTGTAGTCACACAACTTCCCACTTCTTGCCACCTGCTGCTCTTGTTCTTGTGTGTGGGCTTTGACACGCTGTGCCAAAGGCTAGAAATTTATACATCTGCTTTGGAATACAGCTTGATATTTCAAAAGTGGAAAAAACTAATTTCAAGTGTTCATGCATGGGCAAACTTATTCTACTAATGCTAAAAGAAAATGTCTCAATTATTTTTCAACCAGTCTAAAATTGTAAAATCTCAGTTGCTGCTACTGCATGTTATTTTAAAAATTAAGTCAGCTTTTAAGAGAGAATATGTAACAAAGACAAATAGTATTCATTGTCATTGTTCAATAATTATGTTGTAGAAATGATGGTTAATGTATTGCCAAAGTTCCTTTCAATCAGCAATATTTTATATGTAGTGGTATTTGCTCTATCCATGACCTTGGGCTTTAGGGACCAAAGGAGGCAGTCATTGTAAGTGACAGCTTAAAAGACGAGGGAGAAGGGTCACATGCCCCTTCTCCCTGCTCCTGCCTGCAAGGTGGATTTGTTCCCCATCAGATCAGAGGACGACTTCAGCTGTCTACTCTGTTCTGTATTCATGAGTATATTTCCTCAATTTACCTTAATAAATTTCTATAATACTCCTAAATAAACTCCCATGGATTTATAGCTTTCTTTATAGAAAGTCATTTTTTAGTTTTAATATTACTTGATCCTTCATCTTTTAAATCATATTTTAAACATTATACTTTGTGCTTGTCAGATAGATTATGAAGTTTTTCAGTTTTGAGTTATTTTAACCTAAAGCTGAATTTTTTTGCTAAGTATTTTCTGGTCTCATTAAAATCCATGTGCATTCCATGGGATAATTTTCTTGGTTCTTTATTTTATTTTATTTGGTTCTGATTTACAAAAATGAAATTCACTTTTTGATATACAGGTGAGTTTTGACATTGTTGTGTAAACTTTCCTGGGGAGATGTGAATAAATGTCTACTCACCCTAGATAGGGCACAAAGGTTAGAACAAACTAATGATCCCATCCAGTGTAGCTTTATGAAATGATGAAATGATTTAGTGCATAATTATAGGAGCATGGCGAGTGAATTACATACAGGAGGACAGATGACCTCAAAGTTGTCACATCACTGCAAAGTTATATTTCAGAGTGGATGCCAACTTTTTTATAGTTACATAAATAGAGCTCCCTCTACAGTTAACTATTCATAATCCATCACCTTCTGAGACCACATAAAGTTGTGGCAGAATTATGTGAGGAAAACCAGGAGGAAGTGGCTAGAATTCAGGTGAGGGTCTAAGGATCCTCATTATATCACCCTATGATGGAAAGTTATTTTGTTTAATCATAGGGTTATTTTGCATGTAATCACAGATATTCTGATTAAGATGGTGATGGCTTTTGAGCTAGAAATATGTCTCAGCTAAGTGCTCAAAGTGCTTGACATGTAACCTTGAGGAACTGAATTCAGATTCTATCACCCACATAAAAGCCAGGAGCTCCAGTGTGTATTGTAGCTCTAGTACAAGGGGAGGATGGATTTGGAGAAAGGTGGATCCTAGAGACTTGCTGGTCAGCCAGTAAAGCCTAAACTACAAGTTCAGTGATAGATCCTATCTTAAAATAAAGCAAAACAACAACAACAAAAAATTTGTAGGCAGTTGTAAAGACTCGCAACATCAACCTCTCCATAGGCACATACATGTACAGGTGAATGCACATGCATACTGAGGCATACACCATATCACATGTATACACATATATAAAATACATTCTTATATAATTTTTATGTCTAGCTTTCAATTTTAATCTGCCATGTAATAGTAATCACACCATATCTTTCAGTGTTACATTCTTTCCATAGTAAAATATATTTGAGGATGTTCTTCTGGGAGTATGAAAAAGCCGTTGCTTTCATACTTCTATTTCTGTATGTTAACTGTATAAAATAATAGATTCTATTATGACATTTTCATAAAGTATATAGTATATGTTGATATTATTTACCAATTTATTATCTTCTCTTATTCCTATCTCTCTTCCATTCCTCTTTTCAAATGGTACCAATTCCATTTTCATGTCATTAAAAAAATCACTAGATTCCACATATGGGAGAAAACAGTGTAGCATTGTGTTAGGGTTTCCTTCATATTCTGGCCAGCATTTACTGTTGTTTGGTTTCCTGATGTTGCTGTGTTGGCAGGCATAATATGGAATCTTCCTGTAATTTTGATTTGTATTTCTCTGAAGCCATATATTAGTCATCTGTATTTTTGTATGTTTGTTTTGTTATTTTTGTGCTAAGTAGTCAAATGTAGGGTCTTGCTAAGTAGTCCACCTAATGATCCCTTTGCCTCAGTCTTTCAAGCATTAAGATTACAAGCATGCACAACTACATTCACTTGAACTTCCTTTAAGAAAACTGTTTTTTCAGTTCATTTGCCCATTTATCTATTTGTTGGGTTGTGTGTGTTGTGTGTGTGTGTGTGTGTGTGTGTGTGTGTGTGTGTGTTTAGATCTTTAGTTTGTTGATCTGTTGTCAGGTGAATAGAAAATTCGGAAAGAGACTAACACAAATGCAGACATCTGAATCTCAACAAATACAAAAGAGTAACCAAAGAGAGAAAGAACAATCTTTAATATCCCCGCTAGAACAAGAGAGTCATGTGCTTCAGACATGATTGCTATCTTTACAGTGCATATAAATTAGCAAAGACTCCCATTTTGTAGACATCTCTTCATTCTGGTAATTGTTTCTTTTGTTTTACTCTAGCTTTTTAATTTAATGTAATTTGACTTGCCAATTCTTGGTATGTTTCCTGAGCTACGGGAGTCCTATTCAGCAGTCATTGTCCATGTCTACATTGTGAAGTGTTTTTCCTTACACAGTTTTAGATCTTACATTAAGGTCTTTGTCTGATTTTGAATTGATTTTTGCAATCTATTACTTTTTATATTTTGTAGTCACTCCACTGTGTAGATAAATTATGATTTGTTCATCTACTTTTCAACTGCATGATATTGGGATTGCGTTCAGCTTTTTCTGATTGTGAATTATGCTACCAAATTGTTGTAAATTCAGCTATGTTTATTTATTTTTGATTCTGTTATCTAAATTTTTGATATAATATCAAGAATGTCATTGTCAAGGTCAATGTGAAGGATATTTTCCTGAAAGCTATTTTTTTTCTGGTAGCTTTATAGTTTCCAGTATTTTTCTTTCAGAGGCCATACATTTGTTGATAAATAATACACACATCAACTTGATCTCAATTATATTTCATTTATAGAAAATTTACAGGGCCTGGAATGTTTGCTCAATGGTAAAGGACACTTTCTGTTCTTCAGAGGATGAGGACTCAATCCAGTGAACTCTCAAATTTGGTTATTAACATCAGAAACAGGTTTTTAATTGTCACTTTACTACATTACTTACTCTTGATAAGTATGATTAGTTTTATTTCTCACTTATATGATTGAATTCTTTTAGTTTCATTCATTTTCTCACTGGATTTTCTATGATTTCTTATAAAATATTGGGCAGGAATAGTAAAAGTAGATATCTTTGAGCTGTTTCTGATCTTAAATATTGTGTTAGTTCAGTTTAAATCTGTTAGTGTGGTCAATTTTATTGATTGCTCTTTGGCTATGAAATAGGTCTTCCATTTCTGCATGATAGTTGATGCTGTTGTGTATCTATTTCCTCAGACTGAGACATTCCCTCCTGGACAGTGGAGGGGCTTATGAGACTTGGGAAGAAAATGAAATTCACAGTACTTAGGAAGTAGAGACAGCTTAATAGGGCTTTGGAAGCAAATAAACTTACAAGATTTGCACAGCCCATGCTCAAGGTTATGAAAGCAGTAAATAATTGACAGAAAGGGGGCTTTATCCAGCCAGTGCAGTTTCGTATGAGTTGTTGGTACCTACAGAGATGCAGGTTTCATTAGTCATCCCCAATGCTGGTGATCCAGCTACTTTCAAGTCAAAAATACCATTGTAAGCAACTCTCCATCTATGAGGTAAGCAGACATAAGGAATAATATAGCAATCTGGAACTCCACTTGGTTTGGACTATATACATACCTCTGAACAACATGCCTGGCACCTGTTAGCAAACTATGACCTCTACCTGCTGGAAGCTGTAGGTATTACTATTTTAAACACTAGTTTAAATCCTTGGCAGCCCCTTGATAATGTACCATTTGTGGTGATATTTTATTTGTGCTGAAATGTGATATTTTATTTGTGTGTTAATAAATAAAGTTTGCCTAGAGATCAGAGGTCATAGTCAGCCATAAACAGAAGTCAGGCGGTGGTAACACATGCCCTTAATCTGATCACATGGGAAGCAGAGTCTCTGTGTGTTCAAGGACACAGCCAAGCATGGTGACACACGCCTTTAATCCCAGTACCAACCTTAGAGACCTGG
Organism: Peromyscus leucopus; assembly: GCF_004664715.2. Classification (NCBI taxonomy): domain Eukaryota; kingdom Metazoa; phylum Chordata; class Mammalia; order Rodentia; family Cricetidae; genus Peromyscus; species Peromyscus leucopus. Next base: position 85,524,180 of record NC_051066.1, read on the forward strand.
AGGTCTGTATAGACAAGCAGGGACAAGGAAGTAAAGTGGCTGGGTTTAAAGCCAATGAGAAGGCAGAACAGGAAGGCAATAAAGGCGCAGGTTAGACGGAAGAGATTCTCTTGGGAAGCTGCGGCGACGTGGTGAGCTAAGGTTAGTTGGTGGCTATTGCTCTGATCTCTACAGCTTGGATCCCTGTAATTGGCTCTGTGTTTCTTATTTAATAAGAACTGTTTATAAATTCATCTACAACCATTTCTATTCCAATACATACAGTAACATAGTCTGGGGACTCTGGATAATGGGCTAGTCTAGTCTAGAATAGTTTTAGATGCATGCACAATAAGGCAAAACTGTGTCCTCATATGAACAGTTAGAGAGAATTTTCTGTTTACCATGTTATGCCTATATATAATTGGGCATGCATATAATTAAAAGCATATTCATCATGGGAAGGACATGCACAGTAAGCAAATGCCAACCTAATCCAAACCCATAAATCAAAATAGAAAACCACCCATGCCACACTCTTGGCAATCAAGTGCCTCCTTCTCTTGAGTCCTATAGATGGAAAGCCCTGTCATCAACTGAGAACTGTGAATACCTTAACTCATGAGGTATGCTGCAAATTTTCACAATATTTCCCCTCTTAATCTGTATTGTTGCATTGGTTGGAATAAAGCACCCTTAGTACTTTGCAATCTTCATGTGTTTATTTCAATTCTTTGAATAAAACACAGAATCTGTATACAGACAGCATAGACCCTGGCCACCTGAAACACATATCCTTCTGGAATTAACCATATAAACTCGGTAGACCAGTAAAATCATTTCTTTGGTCTGGTGTCAAGTTTCCATCTGTGGTAAACAGGTGTTTGTCCATGTTTTTCTATGAAATGTCACAGAGCAGATAGATACATTTAACTCCCACAAAAATCCTCAATGGAAATTTTAACCACACTGAATTAATAGTGAGAAAACTTAAGGACATTCATAATAAGAAGTACAAAACATAAATTAAATCCAATGGAAGCCCCAGCTATATTACTTTGACTCTCATCCTGCATGGAGTTATGGTATCCATGGCCTGAAAATAACTACAAAACCTTTCCTTTCCTATACTGTACTGCCAGGGTGCAGAGGCCTTAGGGAAAATCTCAGAAAAAGACATTCTTATTCCAGACTTCTTGAGAATGACTCCAATGGTATGCTAATCCAAGAGATGAAAATATCCCAGCAAGTATAGTCTTTCCTGATCATTCTTCTATTCTGTATTTGTCTATTTGTCTTTCATCTACTAGAACCAGTGAAATGTAAATGACTAAGTTTAAAAAATTATATTACAAAAAATTATGTGGAGCTTGTGTGTGTGTGTGTGTGTGTGTTGTGTGTGTGTGTGTTATGAAAGTGGATTTACGATGTAGTCTTATACAAAAGGGATTCAGTAAAATAACAATGGTCATGCGAACATTGGAGAAGCCGAGAACCTGGTAGCCACTCATTTTAAAAGGCTGACGCCTCAGCAGTCTAAATCTGGGGCTAAGATCCCAGAAAATTCTTGGAGACTCTGCAGTATTTTTTGGTCTTGCTTCAGTAATTTACTCTTGCTTGTCTTTAGTGCATGCTGGAAGGGAAGAACCTGGTGTCTTCCATCAGCAAAAGACAGCAGCAGCAAAAACATCAACAGGGATAGACACAGCCACCAGCAAGAGGCAAAGGCACTCCTTTCTCTCTGGGCCTCTTTATACATAGACCACCCATTGAAAGGTGCATCTCAGTCAGGTGAGGATCGTTCTCCCTCATTTAGTCTTTTCTGGAAATATCTGTTAGCATGGATATTGAATGTCCAGTTCAAAGGTGAGGGAAAGAGAACATATGCCTGACTTTTTCCTGGTTTTCACTGAACCTTGGTAGAGTCTCATGTAAACTATCTCAAAACAATGCTTTGCATTTTCTTTGAAAGAGTGATGGAAATTGCTCTTTTTTTCTTTTACATGAAAAAAGATGAAGTGTAATGAGATACAAAGTGAAAGAGATTCAATAGGCATTATATTACAAGCTGTTTCAGCTTTTAGCAGAAGCTGGAACCATAATTCCTAAGTTAGACATGCAATTTCACTGAAGTTACTCTCTTCCTCTTAACTTGCAGATGGGTTAGAGTCCCTGTCAACACTTGTAGTAAAAGAGTGCAATAATAAACAGATGCCTTTGGACTCAATGCAAGACAGAGTATAACACTGAAACTCTGGATGCAACGTCTTCATTCAGGCTTGAGGAGATCTTTCTGAATGTGTAAGGTGCTTGATTAGGTATAGATAATACTCTCATCTCAAGCCACCACAACAAAATTGAACTTTCTAATATTTCTAACATGTTTCTTTTCCTGATTGCCACCTGAAAAATTTGTTTCAGGGAAAGTGTAAGACAATTGAGGAACTTCTAAAAAGAATCCAGATAGATATTATAATAAAGCGCTTTGAGCTAGAACACACACACACACACACACACACACACACACACACACACACACACACACACCCATACACCACCACCACACCGCACCACACCTCACCATACCACACCATACCACAACATCCCACACTCATCTCCTCTGAACTGAGTTTTGGCTTGGCTATGGTTATATAGCTTCATTTTCATGGTTATATGTGTTAGAGGTAAATGTAGTCAGTTAAAAGATAAAAGATTCAGTCCTTTAAATCTTAAGCAGTTTTGCTTGAACCTAAACAAATGAATTGGTCAGAGAACATTGAACACAGACTTACATGTTAAATAAATAACAATAATATCCCCAATTGATATTACTCAATGATTGAAAACATCCACCTACTACATGAGTCCAATTGTAAGATTGGAGAATTCTCTGGTTAAATTTTATTACTCTGTAACTAAAAAAAGTTTGAAAATCTTTATTTTAAAATCACATAGTCTAGTTATTTCATTTCTACTTCATTTAGCCTTTGTTCAACTTCCTTAAGTCTGCCACTGTGAAGGTGCCAATAAATAGAAGGAAGCTATAGACTCAGTTGGTATGTGTATATTTATAAACTTGGGAAAGAGCCATTGTGCCTAAATTATCTCTAAAACACAGTCTTCCTATCAAAGACTTTAAAAAAATATTTAGTGTGGGTATGTACAGGTGAGTGCTATTGCCTACAGGAGTCAGGGGTTTTTGGATACCCCTGTAAGTGGAGTTACAGGTGGTTGTGAGCAGTCTATTAATGTGGCCATGAATAGAGCCTGGATCTTCTACAAGAGCAATATGTTCTCTTAGCCACTGATCCACTCATCCTCTAAAGCCAATTTTTATATCTTGTTTTCAATAGAAATATTAATAAAACCCAGAGATCAAAAATGACAAATAGATAAATGTCTTCTACAGCATTAGTGTGTTAGGATTAAATTAGTCACCCATCTCAAGTAAGGCATTAATTTCTTATTATTTAACAAATTTAAATTAGCTCTGTAGCACATAAAGACAGGCTGGATTTCAAAATAAAATTCTCTAGGCAGGTTGGTCCTCTAAATGAAATTCAAAGCACAGAATATTCTAAAGAGATGCACCTAAATTAAGTTCAAAGAAGGGTTTTCTCCAAAAATACAAGCTTTCTTAGCTTGAAATATTCTTATTTTAGGAACAAACACATCATGCAGACAATATAATTATTATCTCTGGTTAAAACAGAATAGAAAAATCTCTGAAGCATCTCTGGAGAACATACTTGGGATGATAGCTAAAAGCTGATTAACACTGGAATGGAAATCATAGGTACACTATCACCTCATCTCACAGTCCCACAGCAGCTATGAACATTATTCATTTTCAAAGTACTTTGTAGCCTGATGATAATGTGAGATATGTCATTTTACAACATATATCTTGATATGTAAGTTCATAGTGCATGTGGTATACTGGCATAATATATATATATATATATAATTTATGCCATATATTATATGTATTATACATAAATATAGAATAGCCATATATTCTAACTGAAATTGGTCCTTTGGTATTAGAAAAGACTAAATCCTACTCTCGGATTTAAAAAAAAAATGTCCCTTAACATGCAACACTATCCATGAAGCCTTTTCTGAAAAGCAACTTTGTATTTTCCTCTTTATAAATTTTCAGTAAGCAGAAATAATGTTTACATTATGTGAACTATTAGTTTCTAAAATGGCCCATTTTTGAACTTCTTACTAAATGGAACTTTTCAGTTGAATGGCCACAGTTATTCCCACTGCTCTTGCTATTAATGTATGCCAAGTTGTCAGATGTTCTTGAGTAGCAGCAACATTTGGGGACTAATTCATCAGTCCTACCCTTTGTAATGTACTTTATCATTCATTTTTAAGCCATCTTTACTTAGATGCAGAAACACAAATCTAATAAACACATAACTATTCTGTAAACAGATCAAGACTATTAATGAAAACTGCAACCATGAACGTGCAGAGAGAAAGTAGTGATATGGTGCCCAGTCCCACCTGATACATGTACAATACAATTCTTGCACCTAAGCCTCAGGAAAAATGGAGGAAGAAAGAGCTGAAAGATTATAAGAGCCAGAGGAACAGGAAGTTTTTTTTTTTTGTGAGAATGTGTCTTCTACTACCATCAGAAAAGCTACAACCATAAAATCGTATCAACATGGTAAGATCTATAGGGAGTAAGAGAGTGGAGGGAGAGAGTCCCAGAAGAGATGACTGGAATTGGGGAGCATTTAGGGGAGGATGTGGAAATCTAGTGCAGTGGTTACTCCCTGTAATCTACAAGGGTGACCCTAGAGAGGACTCCTAGTAATAGAGGATATGGAGCATGAACTAGCCATCTTATGTAACCAGACAAGGCTTTCGGGGGTGAGACTAGGACACCAACTCAGTCATAAAACTTTTGACCTACCATTCATTGTTCTGTCTGCAACATGTGCTGGGCTAATGATGGCACAGTGATTGTAGGAATGACCAATCAATGACTGGTCTAACTTGGGGCCCATGCCAGGAGAAGGAGCCCATGCTCAGCAATGCCTGGATGGCCAGAAATCAGAGGCTGGATAGCCCAGAGACCCAGGACAGAACTAAATACGACTGACATTTAAAAAAAAAGTCTCTGAAATGATTTTTAATGATACTCTGTTGTCCTCAGGCAAGTGCCTAGCCCAATTGTCATCAGAGAGGCTTCATCCAGCATCCAGCATTTGATGGGAGTAAATACAGAGACCCACAGCCAAACATTAGGGAGAGCTCAGAGAACCTTTCAGAAGGGAAAGGGAGAAAGATCTTAGGAGCCAGAGGCGTTGAGGACACCAGGAGAATAAGGCACAGAAAATCAATCGAGCTGGGCTCATAGGAGCTCACAGAGACTGAAGTGGCAATCATGGATCCTGCATGTGTCTTTGCTGGGTCTTCTGCATGTATGTTGTGGTTGTGTAGCTTGGTGTTCTTCACTGTTGGGATTCCTAATAGTAAGCATGTGGGATGGGGACATCTCTGACTCTTTTGCCTGCTCTTGAGACACTTTTCCTCCTACAAAGTTCCCTCATGTAGTCTTGCTATGAACTTTTATGCCTACACTCATTATAACTTGTTGTGCAGTGTTTGGTTGGTATCCCTGGGATGTCTTCTCTTTTCTGAAGGGAAATAGAGGAGTGGATCTGGGAAAGGGGAAGGAGAAGGGGACAAGTGGGAGGAGTAGAGAAGGTGAAACTATGGTCAGAATGTATTATATGAGAAAAGAAAAAATCTAAACAATAGGTAATGATATAAACAAGCCCTAAAAAATGGTTATACCGATAGACATGCTAAAATGGAAAGAAAGGTCTCAATCTTAGACAAGAACTACAGGCAACAAGAAATACTGAGAGCTGCAGAAATAGTCTTCCTCGGGGAAGGTCAACTGGGTATCCAATACTAAGTGGCCAACCCTGATATCACATACTTCTAACATCATACAGACTGAGGAAGTGTGTGTGTGTGTGTGTGTGTGTGTGTGTGTGAGAGAGAGAGAGAGAGAGAGAGAGAGAGAGAGAGAGAGAGAGAGAGAGAGAGAGAGAGAGAGAGAGAGAACAATTACAAGAAAAAATGCATGGATCTGAGAGAGAACAAGGGGAGGGTACATATGAGGTGTTGGAAAGAGGAAAGGGAAGCAAGAAATGATATAATTAATTACATTTAATTTCAAAAATAATTTCTTAAAGAAAGATTTGGTAAACTTCAGATAAATCAAATTCAATGCAGATAGAAAACAGATCTTTTCCAAGGAAATGATTGTTGATGATTTGAAAAGTTATAGTATTGGAAACCTTAACTTTCAATATTATGCCAAAGCTGTGGGCAATGAGCTGGAGAAACAGCAAATCTAGCAAAAAAGAATTGGCACAATGGACAGAAAGATTGTATAGAGGGACATGCCATTATAAAAATTCAGGAAATTTTGCCTATCCCAACCTATATGGGGAACTGGTAAGAAGCAAATGACCACTAATGTACTCAATTCAGGTGAAACACTAATATTGAGAAAGTCTAAAATCTAGGTCATTGAAAAATTGAGTTACTAGCTCCTAATGTATCAAGAATGTATTTTAAAAACTCCTTGTGCTGTGGATGTAGCTCCATTTGTGGGTGTTTCCCTAGCATACAGAAAGCCCTGAGTTCAATTGCACTGAATGTTCCAGGTATGTCTTTTGAGATTGTAAAGCACACCTATCATGTCATGTAAGAATGCAAGGATGTGAGAAGGGGATTCTCTCAGGAAACAGAAACAGCATAATGGAAGAAAAGAAATGAAGGAAAACCCTTTACAAAGTAGAGTCAGAAGCTGTCTGATATCTGTTTGAGCATACTCACTGAGTACATGACTGAGCATCTGCACCACACCTGACTACACAGTACCTGACCATATAGCACCTGACCACAGCAGGCATACAGGAAAGTTCAAACTCAATGACTAACATGTTCTGATTTCCCAGTTTCTGTGTAATCTTGTCAAGGGTATGTAAGTGTGGCTAACTTTTTTTTTCAGTTATATTAAAAATTCACTACAATTTCTGTCAACATATCAGTGGAATTTGGAATAGAAGAATAATCTGGAAATTTAAATGGAACCAGAAACACAGACAAAACAAGTTCAAGCATTCCTTAGAACCAAACAAAACAACAGTAGAACCAAAACCAAACCAAACCAAAACCAAAAACAGGTATCTTTTGTTCCAAACAGTGACGGAGAACCCCTTAATCATCCTCTCCACATTTTACCCTTTCCCTGACTCTCAAAAAAGTAAAAATATACTACAAAGCTCTTCTAAACCAAACATTATGATGTTCATATAAAAACAGACACATACACAATCAAACAGAATAGAGAAGTTAGGATAAACCATGTACTCATTAACAAATTGAAGCCATTATCTATATGATGTATAGAAAGGAAAAAAATGGAGACCATGCACATTATAGAACTTATAGCTAAAATACATAAGTAGCAAGTAGCTCCAAAAGCTTTCCAGTAATAAATAACCCAGTTAGTAATTGTGGAAAAACTTGAATAGACATTCCTATAACCATCAGGTATGAGGAAAAATACTCAACATCAGTAATATTTGGAGAAATGAAAATCCATACCAAAATGAGGCATCCTATCATGCCAGTAAGTTTATGTTATAGGATTAACTAAAGATAGCAACTGGTAGGAAGGATCTAGAGAAGTAGGAATGTTTATATACTACTGATGAGCATATACATTAAGACCAACAAGGAAATGAGTATGGAAGTTCCTCCAAAAATGTGATAGTGACCTATCACAACGTCCTTCAATCTTATCAATGGGCACAAATCCAAAAGAAACTAAAACCTGTGTATTAAAAAGATACCTGCTTTCCAGTGTTCATTACACCACTATTAATAGTCACCAAGGAAAGGAAACAATACAACTGACTAATGATACATAAATGTTTAAAGTTGTGTATGCCTAAATATTGCTCAGTCATAACAATTACAAAATTTAGGCATTTACCACAACATAGATATGCACGAAATCATTATGGGAAGGTAAACAAGCCAACCACATGAACTCACTCATATGCTGGAACTTACAAAGGTTGATCTTGTGAAATGTGGAGTGGATTTCAGAATACCAGAGACTGGAGAGTTGGGAAAAAGACAAAATGGGGAGAGGATGATTCATGGGTTCTAAGTCACAGTTAGGAACAAAACAAGTTCTGGTGGGTTATTGCAGACTAGCGTGACTACAACTAAAATCAGTGAAGTTTATATTTCAAAAAGTTGGAAGAAATTATATTGAAAGGATGTTTCATAAAGAAACAATAACTGAGAATAGAGACCTGCTTAACCTGATTTAAACATTATACAGTGAGTACATACATGTACTTGAATATCATGCTACCTATCACCATTTTCAATTTTATGATTTATTCATCGGTTCAAAATAAATTTAATTCAAACAAAACACTGACTAATGAAGATAGCATACTTGACTAGTGGTTGAAAGTAGTTCATAGGAACTACTTGGTGTTTTTCTCTAGGGTGTAGAGTGTGAGCCTTGTCATGATGTATATCTAAAATCAAGGGAATGTGCGTTTGTAAAATTCAATATTCAATGATAGTTTTTATTAATTTAAAAAGGTTAATTTCCTCTGTCTCTAAACTAACAAAGCTTCATTTAATCCACACATTTAATATAAACATATACATATATATACACATTGCATAATTAAAATTAGCTATACATACATTACTCACCATTGTATCTTCAATATCTAGAATAAGACTTAGTAGAAAGCTGTAACATAAATCTTAAAAGGTCTTACTAATAAAAACAACTGGGAGCCAGATATTGGAGTGAAAGCTGGAAGATGAGAGAAATAGAACAAGCCACAGCCAATCTTACCTCACCAACTCCTCAGCCTATCTTGTTTCCTCAGACTGGAAGCCTCTGAGTCCTCACCCAAAAGTGTCTCTGCTGAACTACTGTTAAAAAGCCTCTAGTTCCTAGTCCACATGCCTTATATACCTTTCTGCTTCTTGCCATCACTTCCTGGGATAAAAGGTGTGTGTCTTTCCCAAGCAAAGGCATGAGATCTCAAGTACTGGGATTAAAGGTGCATACCACCATGCCTGGCTCTGTTTCCAGTGTGGCCTTGAACTCACAGAGATCCAGACTGATCTCTGCCTCCCAAGTGATAGGATTAAAGGCATATGTGCCTCCACTGTCTGGCCTCTATGTCTAATCTAGTGGCTTTTCTGTTCTGTAATCCCCAGGACAGCTTTATCAGGGTGCACAATATATCATCCACAGAAAGCAAACATTTTAATGAAAAAAATTAGAAGTATTAAAGATACATTACACAGTAAAGGATATCATATACAATGGCACCTACCATACACACTTAAGGTTAAAGATGGATCAGTGATATAAAAATAAAAACCTAAAATTTTGTACAAGTCAGTTTTTTAAAGTTATTTTCAAAAATGCTTTATAGTTATTTTCAGTTTACAAATTGCAATTTAGGAGTTTTTTGTATACTATGTGTTTTTCTATATCCTATACACAGAAGACTTGTGTTGTGCTTGTGGTAACAGCCAGCTAAGTATTTTCTAGAATCAAGACTTGATTATGATAATGTTCTAGCAATTTACTGTGGGTCCATTACCAGTAATGACCAGAAACCATTTCTCCTGATGACCCATCACACTGAAGTTTTCTCACATGCTTTTGTTAATGTTCCAGGTCAGAAGTAAAATGGAAAAACAATCTCTGCATTACAAAATCACCAAACACAGTTATGTAGCTCTTAGGACAATACTGTTACACACCAGAGGGAGAAACATATCTAGTCTCTATGTGGCTTGTAGAATTGTATATATTTCTGAAGTTTTTGCTAAAAATTGAATCCCGACAATATCTGCATTTTGCAGAGTGTGAACAGCAAAGGCCCATCCATAGGCAATAAGCCAGTAGATTTGAGGAAGATAATTGACACCATGAAGGGGAAATGCAAAGAGGAAGGCAGTCTTATTGTACAGTGTGGTAGGGGCAAAATAAATATATAAGACAAAACTAATTAAAATAATGTTGTTAGTGGAAAGACAGCATGCATTTGTGCATACACACACACACACACACACACACACACACTTTTCAAACAATGTCAAAATCAAAGGTCTATATTTAAGTACAAAGGGGGAACTAATGATGTTGAGAGATGAATGTTAGAAAGCCTCTTAATCTATTTATATCTCCTTCATTTAATCTCACAGAAACTCTGAAAACTAAATGCTTTTCTCCCATTTACAAAGGAGGACTCAACAATCCCTGAGGAAATAACTTGTCCAAATGACAACAGTTGGTGAATGGTGTAACAGAGTCCCATCGGCATCTGATGCAAGGCTGCCAACCATTCCTCGCCATATGGGCCTCTAGGGGAGCTAGAAGATGGTTCAGATACAAGCAGCTGAGGCACAGGGAAAATAGCAAGGAGTCAGAATAAAGCTTAAAAGCAGATCATCAAGGTCCTGAAGGTCATGTGGAGAAGTGTGTATTTAATGGATTGCTGTTTTAAATGGAAGCAATTGAAGCCTCTCAAACACAGAGGTATTGTTTTTAGAAAAGCTGTTAAGGCAAAGGACTCTACAAATGCTAGCTCCATCCTTCCTCCAGTGGTCCACTTTTAGAAACCACATGCCCCAGAGAGGTGACTCATGCAGATTAAGACTTCACTGCTCCAGCATGCATTGGGGGAACTCCAAAGACGGATGGATAAAGAAAGAAAAAATAGACTACCAAGCAGATGGGGGTGGGGGAAGGTTAGAATTAATTTTATCTCCACAGATTTTGAGGACCTTGAGTCTTGTCAGGAATCTGTAGTGGACAGGGGTATGGTGATATTTTATTTGTATTAAAATGTTATTTGTATGTTAATAAATAAAGTTGCCTGGGGGTCAGAGCTATTAGCAAGCAATAGGAAAGCAGGGCAGTGGTGGCATATGCTTGTAATCCCAGAACTTGGTAGGCAGTGCTAGGTAAGTCTGTGTGCTCAGGGATACAGCCAGTATTGGATACACATGCCTTTAATCTCAATACCAACCATAGAAAACCTGGAGGTCTATACAGAGAGGCCGTGATGAGGCGGTCATGTGGTTGGGTTTACAACCAATGAGAAGGCAGAACAGAAACTATATAAAGACTTTAACACAGGAAGTAGCTCTGGTTCGGAAAGGTAGAACCACCAAAGGAGGAAGGGTAAGCTTTAGCTCTTAGCTCTGACCTCTTGGCTTTCTTCTTTGCATTGGTTCTGTGTTTCTTATTTAATAAGATGGTTGGTTACATCTACAAATGACGCCCGACGAGTTGGCAAGAGTTTCTACCTAAAACCTGAGAAAGGATTCCAAAACGGAGCTAAAAACAGCTTCCTAATTGTCTCTCTCAAATGAGTGGCAGCTTGCCAGTTTGAGCTACTTGTGGGTTCCTGGTGTGTGAGTTTGACCTGCAGTATGGCGGGAATGAGGCCTCTGTAAGTGGCACATTAAGCTGCATGGTAGATTTAGCCTTTGCTAGTACAAAACAAAAAAAGAGGTTTCTGGGCTACACGCTGCTTGGATAAAAGCATAGACCCACGATAGCTCCCAGAGCTGGCAATAAACATACCACCGCCATGTTGGGAAGCTGAGGTGGGCGAAGCCAGCAGCCATAGTGCCCTTTCAGTCTTACAAATGCTGCAGTTTAAAGCAATAGATTCACAATAAGACAGATTCAGATGTAATAGTTTGCAATGTGTGTAAAATATAAGTAGGCTTGAAAGAGACAAAAAAGGTGATATATACAGTTATATAAACAAATACATAGTTTTAAAAAATAAAGTCTTTAAAGAGACAATAAAATTAATATAAAAAGTAAGCCACATAAAGATGAATATTACACAGAGAATCTGGATTGTGTTGTCTTTGGAATTTTTAACTGCAGAAAAACATTTGATCATAAAAGATGTTGAGTTAAGCCAATATGTATATTTTAAAGATATCTTGACTTCAAAATTTGGATGTAAGGATGTGTTGTTTTGGAAAGGAGACTCTGCTTTTGTTCCCACAGAAAGCCAGAGGCTATGGATTTGTTCCAAATTAAGTTACATCAGGTTTGACCAGCCAAGACCCCGTGAAAGGTCTCCTATGACACCATGGCCCAGATGATCCAACACCCAGAATGGTTTGAAGGCAACTGGCTCAGACAATACAGCCTCATGGACTATTCTATAATCCTAAAGTTTTCTTTGTGTCCCCATAAGATACAGCGTGCCCCTCCAGCAGAAGTAGTAAGAGAATCTATGCCCAAATTCCCAAATTATATATAATTTTACTTTGTTAAGGTTAGAACCTTCCTTTTTGAAAAAAAAGGGGGGGGAGTGCTGTAAGATGTTCTGTATGGCAAATGTGTTGTTCTGATTGATCAATAAATAAAACACTGATTGGCCAGTGGCTAGGCAGAAAGTATAGGCAGGACTAACAGAGAGAGAAAAAAAAGAACAGGAATGCAGAAGGAAGTCACTGCAAGCCGCCACCAGGACAAGCAGCATGTGAAGATGCCGGTAAGCCATGTGGCAAGGTGTAGATTTATGGAAATGGATTAATTTAAGCTATAAGAACAGTTAGCAAGAAGCCTGCCATGGCCATACAGTTTGTACAATATAAGTCTCTGTGTTTACTTGGTTGGGTCTGAGCGGCTTTGGGACTGGTGGGTGACAGAGATTTGTCCTGACTGTGGGCAAGGCAGGAAAACTCTAGCTACACAGGGGTGAAATTCTGGAGAAGAGAATGTATGTGCAACATAGATTCCCCTTTCTGTGACTTTACACTGGCTCTTCCCTCAGGCAAGAATGATCTGTATCCCTTTTATTACCTGGTTTCTCCATAAATCCTACTCCTTTAGGATGGATTGAAAAGTTAGCACATTCATGAACTGGATTTGCCTGTTTAGTTCCATTCTATTTCTAAATGGCGTGGTGGTTCTTCATGGTCCTCTGATTTCTCCCCTTCCTGGGCTGCTGTATGCACCAATACTAGAGACACAAGTCCCAGAGCCATTTACACAAATAGCATCCCTGACTATTTTTGCAGGGTGCATCCTGCCTGATTTTGTGAGGAAACCCTGCATCTGCTTACCTTTCATTCATCTTTGTATTTTCCAAAATTCAAGTCACACTTACTTTCATTCACTCTCTTAATCATAATCTCATATATGATTATACTATGAAACCTTATGTGATGACCAATTTTAATATCTTATATGTAAACAAGCAATATTATAAAGTTAAATAATCACCCATATTACCATAAATCACCAAATAATATTTTTGAAAATAGAAAATTTTAGTACAATTGCTCAGGGTTTTGCTTTTTAACTAATAAAATGCTGCCTACTCATATGAAATCTAATTTTTACCATTCTCAGGCAGTTTTTCTATATTCTCTCTCAAAGATAAAACTGTAGTCCTAGAAATCTCTTGCAAATTCATAAAACACAATGCCATGATTATATGCTAGCTGATTTGCCATTTCATTTCTTGCAAATACCAATTGCCTTAAAAATCACTTGTGCTGTATATGGCTTTACAAAAGTTAAGAATGCAGACATTATAGGCAGAGAGCATGATTCTGAGTTCATTCCTATTAATGGGCTCTAAGCCAAAGCTGTCACTTGGCATTACCTAGTTATTTTTAGAGTGCTTTTCTCTGAAATATTTAGTGAGCTTTACAGATTTTAGCCACATATTTGTTATGCAACACAGTACTATTGTATGTGCAGAGCTGTTATTTTCTTGATTGTTTTCTTACTTATTCTTCTAACAATTGAAAGGTTGAAGATAATGCGATTTCCTCACAATTTAAAGTTGAATATAGGAACTGATAATGTCAGAGATAAGTTAAAAGTATCACAATCCACAAGAGACTGGGTCAAAAAAAATCACCCAGAAGATGTTTTCATCTTTTTTAAATATATACAAAATATAGTTCTATTCTTTGAAAGATATTCCCTCCTAGAAAATGAGTGCATATTAAGTGTACACAGAGAGGAGTTTCATGTTGATGTTTCCATACATGTACGCATGCATGTGATTTGATCGTGTTCACAATCTGCATTGTTTCTATTCTGTCCCTTCTTTTTGTACCAGGGAATTTTGTTTGTATTTTCATGAACTGACTTCCTCAGAGTAATCTTAAGATCCTTTTAAGTTTTAACATTTTTAATTATCTTATATAATACAAGATAATATTTTATTTTACAACAAACTTCCAGGCTTAAAAAAAGAAAGACACTATCATACTAAATGAAAACTTAGGAAGCACATGCAGTGTAACTAGATCTTGTATATCACAACTCATATATATATATATATATATTATACACATATGTGTGTGTGTATGTGTATGTATGAATATAATTTTCCACATGTGTACACATTGCCATGTTTGAAATTGTATATTGTTATACTGGAAGAATGTGATACTTAGGATTAGTAATTAGTTTTTTTTTTAAGTCCATAGATATTTAGGATCCAAAACTGTCTGAGTATTAACCCATATTTGTCTGTCTTTTTTCTTTAGCAACTTTCTCTAATTAATTTATTGGTTTAAAAAATGTGGTGGCGCATGCCTTTAATCCCAACACTCGGGAGGCAGAGGCAGGCAGATCTCTGTGAGTTTGAGGCCAGCCTGGGCTACCAAGAAAGGCACAAAGCTACACAGAGAAACCCTGTCTTGAAAAACAAACAAAAAAATGTTAATTGATCATGAGGCAACATTATACAAATCTACTTAGTTATAAATGGTAAAATAACCACATATATCTATATTGAATTTACGAGAAGGAGAAACTCGAGTTTCTGTGATCATCTTAATCTGACCAGAGGGTCAGATTAAACAATGCAGTTTAAATTGTAGCCAAGTGCATGCTACACAGCAAGAACTCAATAGCTAGTTCATGTATTAGGTTACTATACTATGGAAATGAATTGAGTCTATACAGTTTGAAGACTAAAGAGTGTGGTGTTGCAGGACTCCTCATAAGCATATACTAACACATCATTGAAAGTAATGTGCCAGGGTGTGAAAAAACTCACAGGAATGGGGCTTAGTTACTATCACTCATCCTTGTGTTTGGAACATACTATCTGAAAGGACTAAGAAAGAACACTTTCCAATGGCTACAATAAAATATGACAACTGCAGTGACAGACTTTTCTAAGGACCAGGAGAATGAGAAAATGAAGGAACAATGCTCAGCAGTTTGGAAGAACGATTCTATCATGAGCTTGGGCTGCCACTGTGGGACTGTAGATGCTTAAATAGACCTTTAACTAGTAGTCGTCTGACCTTGATGTTAAGGACAAAAAGACTTCTCCATAAAAAGTTTATTATAAAGATCACGAGTACCATAGAATAAACTATCAAATATTATATTTAAAAAGTGATCATGTAAGAGCTTGTCCAAGTACTTCAAAGTTATCGATGGCTAAATTATTAAAAATAGAGATAACACATTTTCCTTCAAATTAATACTTGAACTAGTTGGCTCTGAAATTATTTAATAATAAATCATCACATTTTCTCCTAAACACAACCCATACTAATACCAGAATCTCAGAATCTATGTTAGAACTAAAAGATAATAATGAAGGACTACAGATGTGAAAAACAACAACAAAAAGAACAATCAAGTCTTCTGATAAAGGACCACACCTTTCTGCCTCAGAATATAGAGAAAGACAGTGGAAGTGAGAGAATTATGATAAGATCAAAAATAAACAAGATGGCTCAAGTAGACATCGATTACTGTGTGCACAATGATGAAGAAATTATTTTCATTAAAAATTTATAGGGAGGTTAGTGTGATGCTTCCTGCCTGATGTAAAACTGACAAGAGGTATACAGCATGAGTCTGGAAGGGCCTGCTTTCTTTAGCTTTTTATGTATTCAACACCTCTTCTTTGTAAAATTAGACATTATAACCACTAGATTTAATCACTTTGTTTATCTAAACTTTCAGGCTTAGATAAGTCCCAAATTCCACAAAGGTTTATCCGTCAGGTATTTTCTTCCAGGAACCTCTGAAAACTGAGACCTCTGTAGAGATAATATTACATGAGCATTTGCTTATATATTGACACTAATTTACTAATTTTTACTTTCTACATAAAATTGTGAAAATCTATAGAAATCAGTTTTAAATTTTTAACTTCTTTTCATTAATGGGACATTACATAGTACTGTTTTTCAGAAGATAAAGTTTGATTGGTTTTGCCATTTGACATATTTACAAATGATAGCAATTCAATTGTATCTAGGGTTTATGGATATCAATTTTTCTCAGTGCATTCAAGTAAATAAAATATTAAAAACTTTTATTTTCAGTTATAAAGATAATATTTTTAAAGAGAGTGTGATAGCACACACAAGATCTGTGCTTGAGCCAGGCCAGTCCCAGCATGGAGATAGGAGACAGTCAAGAAATCCCACCCCTGACTTTTCAGTATTCGAGAATTTAAATCAGCTTTCTCCATCCAGTTGGTGAAAACATTCCCTTATTTGTAAATGCCTTTTGAATAAACGTTAAAATGCATTTACAGATCAATTGGTTGCTGACAGAAGATTAACTTGAAAGTTAGTTCCCTTTAATAGTCCAGGCCTGATTCCTCTAAATGTCAAAATAATCTCTTTACTTTCACCAAAGCATCAAAAGCATAATAGTATGTTTAACTATTTATTCACGTAAAGTTTTGAAAATACCTTTTTAAGAATGAGGACAACTCTGAAATTATATCAGGGTGGTGTGTGTGTGTGTGTGTGTGTGTGTGTGTGTGTGTGTGTGTGTGTGTGTTTCTTCTTTCCTCCTGGGTGGGTGGGGGGATGCTGCAGTAATGCTGGGCTTGTGTTATTTTGGAGAAGCAAAGGCCAGAAATGTCTGCCTTCTTTCACTCCCAGCTATGCAGGTCTCTGCTTGGTAATGTAGTGCGAGGTCAGCGAGGGCAGCATTGGGTAAAAGGAATAAAATACAGAGACCACAAAGCCATGAACAGTGGCCAGCACCAGAGTGAGGTGGGAACAACATAGTCTGGGAAGACCTGAGATGTACACATGTCTAGTTGTTCTGCCAAAATTTGTTTCAATCCTTGCTAAAGGCCTTTTTTCATGTTAACAGCTGCTCCAGAGTCCATGCCTTTGAAGATTCTTAAGACATGGAAGGGAAACTGAAATTAACTATGTAGTCTTAGAATTTATAAGTTCTATCATATGATTTTATATTAAAAATAATCTATTCACATGTCATTATTCTTACTTTGAGAATGATTTAGTGTTATTTTTCAAGATGATTCAGTTGGTGAGTGAGCAAGCTAGGCTTGAGACTAGCCTAAAAGAATCAAATTCCCTCAAAACTATTCAGCTTATTGATAAGCATTAAGTTTTTTTTTTTTTTTTTTTTTTACCTTTTTTATTTTAATTTCTTTCTACGACTTGTTTTTTCAGGAAGCAGAGAAAGAGAATGTTGTGCCTAGCATACGGCAGATTATTTTAGTTAAAAATCGAGGTAAAATTCTCACTGATCAAATTTATATATGATTTTAAAAAAAGAAACTGATAGAAAAAACAGGAGCCACCTCAGAAACTCATAATATATGATATATAATACATAAACAAAAGAGTTCAAAAATTTAGATACATCCAAATAGCATTAAATCTCTGAGTACAGATTCATGTCCCATGATTGGTATCT
The DNA here is from genome assembly GCF_004664715.2 of Peromyscus leucopus. Classification (NCBI taxonomy): domain Eukaryota; kingdom Metazoa; phylum Chordata; class Mammalia; order Rodentia; family Cricetidae; genus Peromyscus; species Peromyscus leucopus. Next base: position 85,541,968 of record NC_051066.1, read on the forward strand.
ATAAAGCACGCAACAAATGCCAATTGGATAAATGAACGAATGAGTACTATTCTTTATCATGGGTGGGTAGTACAAGTTGTCACTACAATGTGGTAATCATACATACTTATTTGACTGTTTTCTGATTATAAACAAAACACACAGAAAGGTTTTGCCCATTAGTTTTCTGGATATTAGTCTTCTAGGAGCTCATGCATGTTCAATGAATTTGGAGCTAGGGCAACTTAGAACTGGTCTCCAGGCAGAGGTTATTTTGGTTCTGGGTACATGGTTATATAGAGAGCTAGAAAGTAAACATCCCTTCTCTTCCTTAACTTCTTCTGGACCATATCTGAATTCACAGTAACTTCTCTGTGGTGATATTTTATTTGTGCTCTAACAAATAAAACTTGCCTGGGAATCAGAGGACAAAGCCAGCCACTATATTAAACATAGAGGTCAGGCAGTGGTAGCACACACCTTTAATCCTAGCATTCAGGAGGCAGAGATTCATCTGGATCTCTGTGAGTTTAAGGCCACACTGGGAACAGAGCCAGGCATGGTGGCATATGCCTTTAATCCCAGCACTAATTAACCATAGAGGTCTGGAGATCTGTACAGACAGATAGGAAGTGATAGAGATAGACAGGAAGAGAAAATGATATGGCTGGGAAGAGAGAGGAAATAAAATAGCAGGGCACAGGAAGGTATATAAGGTGTGAGTACACAGGAAGTAATTCTCTTGGGCTGAGGATTTCCTAGCAGTGAGAACTTTTGGCTGGCTTGTTCTATTCCTCTGATCTTTCAGCTTTCACCCCAATACCTGGCTCTGGGTTTTTTATTAATAAGACTTTTTAAGATTCATGTTACACTTCTCCTCCTTCCTGGAATATTGCAGTACCCTCTTATTTATCATTTATGATAGTTTGAATGAGAATGACCCCTATACGCTCATAGTGTTGAATGCTTGGTCACCAGAGAGTAGGACTATCTGAAAGCATTAGGTGGTGTGCCCTTGTTGAAGGAAGTGTGTCACTGAAGGTGGGCTTTGAGGTTTTCAAGATACCAAGCTGGACTCAGTGGCTCTCTCTTTCTGCTGCCTGCAGATTCAGATGTAGAACTTTCAATTACTTCTCTAGTACCATGTCTGTTTGCCACCATGCTTTCCACCATGATGAGAATGGACCAAAGCTCTGATACTGTAAGCAAGTTCCAATTAAATGCTTTCTTTTATAAGAGTTTCCATAGTTATGGTGTCTCTTTACAACAATAGAACACTGACTAAGACAGAAGTTGTTACCAGGAGTGGGGTATTGCTGTGACAGACCTGATCATGAAGCTTGTTGGCAGACATGTATATGCACATACATGTGTATGTATGTGTGTGTGTCTGTCTCTTTCTCTCTCTCTCTCTCTCTCTCTCTCTCTCTCTCTCTCTCTCTCTGTGTGTGTGTGTGTGTGTGTGTGTGTGTGTGTGTGTGTGTGTATTAGACAGGGCTATCCCTATAATATCCAAGCAAGTCCCCAAATCCTGGGATAAAATAATGTTTTTGTCTCAGTTTCCCAAGACCTGAGTCAAGGATTACATACTTGTGCCCACTTAAAACTAAATTCTTATTAATTACTACGAACTACTGATCCTGACAGTCTGCCAAATCAAATTAGGTGGTATTTTGGTACTCTGGTATTCTGTGCAACAAGGCTTTTCAATAAAAGACAATTTCTCAAATGTTGTGGTCGCACTGATGATGTTATAAGAAAGAGGAATTGTTACAGCAGGATTATTCAGCTGTGACAAGGTAAGAGAAAGATGGTGAAATGAGGAAGGAGCAGAGGAATGAAAAGGTACCCATCCAAATAAAACAGAAGAAATCAACGTCAGAGAGTAAACGAGAGGTGGTTTCTCTTTATACTCAGTTTAATATCCAACACAAATCTCAAGCATGGGTCTTTAAGGTTTCACTACAATCAAACAGAATGACACTACTGTAAATATTCTAGGGTTAGAACTAAAATTGTCTGCCAGCTACAAAATTACTTCCTATGGGCTCCAAAAATTTGAAAACACTTAGTAAAAGTAAGACTACCTGTCGTACTTTCTTTTCATTTTGTGATGACTATACCTTCACAAAAGCAACTTCAGAGAGAAAGGTTTTGCTTTTCTCAAAGTTGGAAGTACAGCCACTCATGGGAGAGGAGTCAAGGCAGCAGGGAACTGAAGCAACTAGTTCCATTGTGTCAAGAGCAGAGAGCAATGAATGCACATCTACTGCTTGCTTCCTCCATTTATACAGTCCATGATCCACACTCCACAGAATAGTTCTATTCACAATCCTTTTCTCAGGTCAGTACCCATGGAGAGAATCCCTAACAGGCATGCCCAGAGATGACTCAATTTCTATCAAGCTGACAATTACCTCTAACTATCAGACTATCATGATGCCAAAACAGTGAATGGTTTCTTGATGTCTTTTGTATCTTGTCTCCTTTTTAAACTCTTCTGTCTATTCTCAGGTAGTACATTTTAAGCCAGCTCATGCCACCCACACTGAAATTTTAATACGTCTTGGCAGGGATTTCAGAGACAGGGACCAGAGGTTCACAGTGTCTTTTAATTATGATATTTGAAAAGTACATAATTTATTTTAAACCTCTTTTAAATTCTAGAATTTTAGAGAATATACACAAAATTAGAATTTCAATATTCCTTGGTCTTTAATTCAAGAATATAACAATAGCTTTTTAAAAGCTGTAAAAAGAAAAAATAAAGCACAATAAAATGTAATTGAGATATTCAACTTTCAGACAAAATTAGCAAACATGTACATTTCATACATATTCATAATTAGAATGTAAGACTTTTCTTAGGAATCAGGAAATTCTTTATAAATGTTAATCAAGGTTTATGAAGTATGAAATACTATCTATAGTAACCCATTTGCTAAGTGTTTGTAAATAAGAAGCATATATTGATAGCAGTTAGAGAAATATATAACACACAACATGGTAATTATGTATTAGAGATTGAGAATTATTTATTGCTCATTTCTTTCCCTCCCCCCCTCTCTCCTTTCTGTACTTTCTCCCCATCTTCTTCTCTCTCTCACTCTGTACCTTCTGTCTAAGACCTGTAAGCTATAACATTGACTCACAACAACTTGGTTGCATAAAGAAAATTTGAACAATTTCAACAACAGTCACAGTCCACTTCTATATGAAGAGCTACAAGTAACTGACAGCTGTGGAGGAACTGAGAATTAGCCTTCCCCAAGGATGAGCCTCATGATTGGTTATCCAGTCTTTGGCCAGCTCAGTCTCAGCTGATTGCTTATTCAATAATAATTGTTCAGCCCTGAAAATATACATTCAAGCAATACTATACAGGTTGTACTTCTATATTTATTTGTTTGTATGTATATGTAATAGCAATGGTTAAATAAGAGGAGGTGAATTTTGGAGGGAGTGTGGAGTATATATGGGAGGAGCAAGAAACAGAAGAGGAGGCAGGAATGAAATAATTATATTTTAATTAAATAATTTCATTAAATAAATTGTTGCAGGCTTGATTTTCTTTTATTTTTGCTTTAATTGACACATAATACTCAATGCTTTTCATCATACATAACAGGGATGCTTTGCATCTAGCTAGGTAAAATGTGTCATTTCAAATAATTATTTTATGTAATTTGTTTACTAATATCCATATGTGTATAATTTTGTTTTTAAATTTTCCATTAGTTATTAAAAATCCAGAAATGAATTTTAAAAAATAGGACTCTAGTAGCATTCTAAAAGAAAGTCCAGCAACAAGAAAAGAGAACTTAAGTGCTAACCTTAGTTACTTTGACCCACCCCATTTAAAAAAGTTGGAATGCCTCATCATGTTAATTTAGGGATCAAATGATAGTGGTTTCAGGCACACTGACCCAGGACAGATAGACAGCCACACTCTTGTACTTACACCTGCTGTGTTTGCAATACAAAACTTAGACAAGTTTAAGCCAGTCAATACTCCACATTGGCTCACCAGGACCTGCCACTAGCTGAGGACCTTTTGGTAGTTGTTAGCAAATTGGGTAGAGAGAGTCAATTTTCTTCATTGGTGTGGCCTGTAGTAGTTTGTCCATGCTTTGGTGGATGACACATAAGGGCAATATGTATTGGACTCAGTGACAGGAAGGAAGCAAGGGGAAGTTTGGAAGAGGATATGGGGGAGGGAATGACCCCAGAGGAGCCAGAGAGGGGATGTTGGAGGTGTATATGGATATGATTAAAATATATTGTATTTGTTCATCATATTACTAAGGATAACCAAAAATTACAAGAAAACACAAATGTTCTTTGACCAAACCATCACTATATATATTTATTCCCATTATATATATGTATATATATTCCTATATATTATATATATTCCTAAATACAAAAATACAACCTGCTAAGTTTATATAATGTTACTTGTATGGTTTAATTTTCATTTAGTTCTTTTGATTTCTTCTTAATTTCCTCAATGACCATTCATCATTCTGTAGTGCACTGTTCTTACTCCATATGTATGTTCCTGCATGGAGTATCTCTTTGCTGTTAATTTATAATTTTATTAATACCCACTTTATTTAGTTATTATTTATTATGGTGTTGGTGATCATCTGTGTCTTTACATGTACTAGTGTGTGTTTCATGAAGCTGGGTACACATATGTTCACTGCACGTATCTTCAGAATTGTAATGTCTTCTTTTGTCCACAATTTTTATTGATTCTTTGGGAATTTCATATCATGCACCCCAGTTCCACTTATTTCCCAGCCTTTTCCATGTCATCCCTCCAGCTTTGTAGCCTCCCATCCCCAAAATAAAATTAAGAATATCTCGCTGCTCTATCTTTCCTGCCTCTCCATCATGTAATAATTTGTAGTAGTGGCCTTGGGAACTGCAATATGTCACACAGTATACTCTTTTGCCCAAAAAGCCTTTATTGAAAATGTTCATTGCAATGAATTGTTGGTCTAGTTCAAGGCCTCTGGTTTCTGGTATACAAACAATTTTGGACCCTCGCAGAAATAACTTCTGGATATCCTGCTTTTGCTCAGAGTCATGAAGATCCTGTGGCTATGATTCCCCAGGACCATTCCCTTCATGAACTCTAGCAGGTCACAGATGGTGTGGATGTTGGGGTGGGCCAATTCAAAACCCTGGATGTGGGCCTAGGTGGTAGCTGAGTTGGTCAGCCTGGGCCTATACCAGGACTACCACCCCCCAGGTGAGGCTCAATGCCAGCTCTCCCACTGGCAGATGGCAAGGGGTGGGGCCAGCTCTCCTGCTTGCTGAGTGGGGCCTCTTCTTCCATTGTTGTAGCATGGAAGAGGGGCAGTTCTCAGAAGGCTGGTTTAGGTGAAGTTCATCTCTCCAATGCCTATTCCATTAGGGCCAGTTCTCTTGCAGGGTTGGGGGGAAACTGTTCCACTAAAGAGGTCAGCTAGGGGCAGGACCAGAGTTCTCTGGTTACCAGGCCACTGGGCCTGGCTCTCCAATGGCCCCTGATGGTAACACAATCCATGGACAAGAACATAGACTCCAGCTGTGGTAGGTTCATGGACCCAGACATGGCAACTTGGCCCAGACATTTCCATGGACTTGGATAGCAGTGCTGGCTACTCAACATAATATGGCTCCTGTGGCAGCATGGCCCTTGGACATCAACATGGCCTCAGATGGCTGCCCAGACCATAGGCATCTGTATGGTCTTCTGTGGTAACATGGGCCATGAACATCAACACAGGGCCACAGACATTAACACAGACCCTAGCTGTGGTAGGGCCATGGACCCAGACATGGTACTTGGTGGCAGCACAGGCCTGGACATCACATGGCCCCAGGTTGCAGCATAGACCATCCACACCAGCCTGTTCTCCATCAATGTTGTGTCTTCAGTTCCACTTATCTCCATAGTGTATGAACCACTCTGCGTCTTCTTCTCTCTTATTTCCCCACCACATACATGTTCATTATAGTGGCACTGCAGAGTATTGCCAAGTGAGCCTGTGGCTAGCTTCTGCCCATTTGTCAGGGGTGCAGGGCACAGGGCAAGAGTCTGTTATGTCTTGATGGATTGTTTCCTTCATCATACAAAGTGATCTTTGGCTCTTCTGGCTAATTATGGTTTAAAGTCTATTTTATCAGACAATAAGGGAATTTTTAAAATTATTTGTTTTCCTTTGCTGTCTTGACAGCTTTCATTTGATTACATTAAGTGATATACACATTTAATTAGAACTATGAATGCAATTTTGTTTTCTACTTTCTAGTCCAAGTTGAAATCTGGTACTTAATTCAGGATCATTTTCGTTTTTTCTTTTTCTGTTTTGTTTTGTTTATTAATGTAGCTTTTCTATGAAATAACTTGAGATTGCTATAAAAATATCAACTGACATGTTTTCAGTCAAAATTTTATATTATAAATTCACTTAAGTCAGACATATTTAAATAGTCAACCCCTTCCTTGAATTTAATTATAAAAAGTATTTACCAGTCCTATAGAGCCACAAGAAGAATCTTGAGAGAGTAAGTAAGATGTCTCAGCAAGTCAAAAGCTGGACTTCCAAGTTCAATGACCTGAATTCAATCTCTAGGATCTACATGGTGAAAGTAGATAGAATTCTGTCAGCTCTCTTCTGACTTCCACATAAGTGCCATGTACACACACACATACACACGCACGCACCCCACACCCCACATACTCTCCCACACATTTTCCGTAAATTTCTTCTTCACCTAGCATCTAGAAATGAAGAGAGTTATTGCTTGACATGACAGATACAATATTTTAAATGCTCTACTCTTAGACTGACATTTCTCTATGAGTATCTATATGGCACTTTTTGAGATGTTAGAAAATATTGGTGAAGATAAATTCTGTTGTTTAAAACAAGTTTGATCATAGCTTGTAAAATCAATTTTAATGTGCTAGTTTTTATTATTAATGTCCATCCCAGAAGTGATTTGGCAATGATAAATACCATTAAGAAACAAGTTCTTATTTCATCACTGACATCTTTTGTTTTAGAATATATAATTGGGTTCTTTATATCATGCTTTGGAAAACGATGTTATAGACAGTGTTGTCTGATAGAGGGCAGTATATCTGTGATTTAACATTTTCCCACACAAGACTCAACTCAATGAAAATGGTATCTATCCATAGGTATCTGAGTATCGGTACCTGTTCATTCAGTGATGGAGACATCAAAGATGAAAGCCAAATTCTCTTTACTACAAGATGATATAATGACTCAAAAATGCTTATGCTTAGGGGCTGTAATTCCCTAACTGCTTCCTAATTAGTGCCAGTGATTTCACAACTGAAAAGGCCACTTTCACAGCTTGGGTAACATATACTTCTAATTATATAAGCAGTGCAAATTTGCATATCACTGGAGTCTTCTCAAGGTGACAGATAATACAGTTCAGAAACATTTGGGCTTATAACTGTTATTGCTTGCTGAAGATGGAAATGAGATTTTTCACATTGGTGACTAACTTCACATTAGAGAAATGTTTAGGGACAACAGTCAGTTTCAGGAACTTGCTTCTTGTTTTTCCTGTTTTATATTGTCTTATTTAACTAACTTTAAAATTTGTCTCAGGATAGCAGTCCTATACTCATTCTAATCTGAGGTAGTACTGGAAATGGGAGAGGCATAAGAACAGAAGGGACTAGTGCAATATATTAGAGATGTTCTTGCCAGTTAAAGTCTCATCTCTGGAAAACCAAGCAAAGTGAATAGTTTCAAGATGGCCATCATTTAAAAAAATACTCATTGCATTGAAAGTTATCATGCTGTGCATTTGTTCTTTAGATATTGTTCTTCGACCATCAATAGAACTCAAATTACTGTCTCAGAACTAACTTGGAAAACAAAAACTAATATACTCTGTATTTGTAGCCTAAATTAAGTGAATGAACTATTTCACTTTTAATGACACTGGTAATCTATTTGTATAATATAAAAATACACACATTCGTGTAATTATTAGACTCCAATTTTTAGAATTTAGGAAGAATTTAAGAAGGAATGTATGTTATTATAAACTGATTATGATAACATAATCTTACCTCTAAAATGTGAGTTGACAAATAATATAATCAGAAGTTTTCTTACAGAAAAGGTATGTACATTTTATGTTTATATTTAAAAGGAGCACACTCAGCAGCCATTCTATGAGAGATTCATGAGTTCTATGTCACAATTAAAAGTTGCTATGTGTGTGGCTGGAGACACAGTTCAGAGGATAAGAGCACTGGCTGCTCTCCCAGAGGATCAGGGTTTGATTTCTATCACTGACATGGTGGCACACAACTGTGTGTAACTCCAGTTACAGGGGAATGTGACACCCTTTAGTTGCCTCCATGGAACCAGGCATGCATGTGGTGCACAGACATACATGCAAGTGAAACATCCAAACAATAAAATTTTAAAAATTAACTACCTTGACAGAATTGGCCCTGTCTAGTCTCCTGAAAGGGGAAGTTTGGTACCAGGACTTGATTTTTTATTTTGGGGGTGGGGGGCGGTATTCTAGATCAGACAAACAAGAATTATGGACTAGACATCAATGTGAGAACTAGGCTCTACTGATTATTAAATGACATCCAATGAAATCACTATTTCATTAAACATTTATTATCTCCCATCATGGGTCAAGTATTGTGATGTGCCTTAGTGAGCAAGACAGCCATATTTGCTTTCTAGTAGAAAACACAAAGACACAAAATCAATACTACATAAATAATTCAATATGTCATAAATAAAACAAAATATAACAATGAGATGGGATTTGGAGTGCAATAACATGAATACTATTTTAAAAGGATTTCATGGCAGGAAAAACCCTATTGAAGGTGTGTTTTTGAACTGCTATCTGAATATAAAAGGAGGTTATTATCTGGTTTAGATAACTAATTGGTGTGTTCTTCCTCGGGACAGACTAGTTTCTCTGACTCTCAGCATTCCTTAGTTGCCTTTAGTTTTCCATGTAGAGTTTTCCCGCTTTAGCATATATATTGTATTTGTCCTTGTTCAGCTCGTGTACCAAATGGTCAACCCTATATAAATAACATTATATAAATTCAGAAAGTTTCATTTATATATTAAGGAATATATATATATACACACACATATATACATATATTTATGTAACAAAAATTATGAAAAATTGAAGCTATGAAGTTGAAAGAGAGAAAGGAGGGTTGTGTGGGAGAGTTTGAGGGTGGAAAGGGAAGGCGTGAATGATTTAATTGTATTATAATATCAAAAAATAGACAAAATAATTCTCTTTTTTTTTTTGTTTTTTTGAGATAGGGTTTCTCTGTGTAGCTTTGGAGTCTGACCTGGATCTCGCTCTGTAGACCAAGCTGGCCTTGAACTCACAGAGATCCTCCTGGCTGTGCCTCCTGAATGCTAGGATTAAAGGTGTGTGTCATCACCACTTGGTGACAAAATAATTCTTAAAAAGGAAAGCAACTATTTATTCCCCATGACTTCTATTTTCACTCTTGGAATTCAACTGTTCACCTTACTTACTAGTTGCGATCATTAATTGACATTGTCAGCTTGAGTTGACTTAGAACCAGAACAGAAACTCATCTCTGGATTTGTCTGTGAAAGTGTTTCCAGGAAGGTTTAACTGAAGAAGGAAGGTCAACTCTGGATGTGAGAGGCTGTTCAGAGGTACCAGCCTGAAGAAAACAACCTGAGAAACAGTGTCCATCTTTCTCTGCCTTCCTACAGAAGAACAATGTGACCAGCTGCATCAAGCTTCTGCTACCATGCTTCTCTTACAAAACAAACCCTTTCTTCCTGGTCATCTTGTCAGGATTCTTTTCACAGTAATTAGAAAAGTAACTGGTATATTTGTATTTATCAGCCTACAATACATTTTCCTTAAGATTTATTTTTCTTCATTTGTGTGTGTCTGAGTCTATGTGAGTATGTGCCTGTATATGCTGGTGCCCTTGGAGTGCAGAAGAGGGCATCCAATCTCCTGGATCTGGAGTTACAGGTGGTTGTGACTATCATATCATATGTGCTAGGAACAGAACTCAGGCCCCTTGGAAGAGCAGCAAGTACTCTTACCCCTGAGCCCTCCTTCCAGTCCTATTAACATTTATAACAACAGTATACTTGTGCTACTTCCCACTGAACTATAGCAAATACAAACATTTTCTCACCTCCTCATGGAGAACATGATTCTTTTAGTTTTTTTTCCTTCAGTGCCGCTATGTATATCATCTGTCTTTACATGATTACATAATTCCAATAAGGCCATATATTAATTACTACTATTTAGTTAAATAATATTACTTCCCAACAACATAATTGGACATTCCCTAACATGATCTGTTTTTTGTCAATAGTTAAATAAAGTACAAATTCTGCTGTTAGTCCACAAGTCACTAAAAAATAACATTTATACCTCAAGATCAATTACCAATCATATAATTTGTCAAAATATGTTTGAGATTGGCCACCGAACACTTCTTAGTTTACTTTGCCACACTCATAAAGGGATATAATGTGTTACAGCTGAGATTCACAGTGACCAATCAATACAGCCTTTTGCAAAGGTGGTTAATCAAAATAGACACTGGCTAAGGAAAACATAACTTTTGGACATAGAGAAATGGCTTAGATGGAGGTTGAAATTGATTAAAAAAATATAGTATACAATGCTTGAAATTCTAAAACAATAAAAAATGAGACTAATAACAGAGATGAAATTGCAAATTAGGACAAATTGTGTTATTCTTAAAGTGAAACTAAAACATAAAACATATGTGACATTAGAAAAAAATGTAGCTGGCAACATTTCTTAATACTTCCTGGCATATCTTTCCTTCAATCTATTGCAGATAGCATATCATGTCAGGTTTATACCACATAAATGGAATAGTTTTCTTCCATATTATTTTCCAAAGAAAGACCTATCCTATATGCAAATAACTGACATACATGTTTACATGAAAATTAATGCCAGCAAGGAATATATGTGAACAATGTGTGTATGGTCTATCTTCACAAAATTATTAGTTTAATTTTTACTTACCCAATTAAATGAACTGTTCAGAACAAAACTTTCTAGTTTTTTTTTAATTTTTACTTTAATTTTCTAATTAAAGTAAATAATATTTGAATAAAATAAAAATAATCTGGATATTAAAAGTAGTACATTTTGTTCTTTTCTCAAAATTTGTTCATGATATCAATGTTACTTTTCTCAATATCCTTTAAAAATAGTTTAATTTCCATTTTAATTTATCTTTAGTCTTTAGTATATTTATAATGGATAGACTTGCATTTTGGACATTTTAGGTAGTTGTTTCCAAAAAAACTTAGTTTAATTTTATGAGATTAGGTGAGAGTAGTGAGTGAAGACTATAACTGGGAGGCTCTTGGGACTGAACAATTGACACTTGTTCATGCAACTATAACATTTATCATTCAACAACCAAATGCATACTCCTTAGCAGCTAAGAGGTCATCTGAATTCAACTTATATCAGAGTTATGAGTTGTTAAAGTGACTTATTAGTGGAACATGGTGGTGAATATCTACAGTTATAACATTTGACAAACTAAGGCAGAAAGATTGGGTGTTTGAAGCCATTGTGGCAAATTCAAGGTCATATTGTGCTACACAGTGAGAGTTTCTGCTCACAAAAATAGACAAATAAGCCTTTTTAGAGGTTGTAATTATTTCCTTTATTATCCTTGATGCAATACTTTTTTTATATCACAGATTCATAAATTTGTGAAAATCTAGTTTTTCCTTTGGGAAAAAAATCTTTATTCTTTTCTATCAACCATGAGAAAAGTTTTAAATATGACTACATTTATCATTGTATGACATTGTTCTTAGTAAGTTTCTTTTCAGAAAGCCTCAAAGATGGCATCTTCTGTCACCAAAAATATCCTCTGTATCTGCCAGGGTGTGAGAGTTCTGCTATTATGCAGTTGTTGAATGTGTTTCTTGTCTCATACACACCCATCTTGTCCCAGTGCCTTCTGACTCAAACACTGAACTATAAACATGTTTAAGTATAAAGTCACGACTGTGTTTCCCTTCTCTCCTACTTTCATTTCCATTGCTGTGATAAAGTACCCCAGAAAGAGCAACTTAAGACAAAAGGGTTGATTTAGCTCACAATTCCAGGTTGCAGTTCAGCACGGCAGGGCCATTAAGGTGTCAGGAACTTAAAACAGCTAGTCCTAACACATTCACAGTCAAGAGTAGAAAGAAATGAATGCATGCAATGCTTAATGCTCAGTTCATCTTCTCCGCTCCTATATTGTCCAGGACACAAACTCAGAAATGGTGCCAAGCAGAGTGGACTGGGTCTTTCCACATCAATTAATGTAATGAAGAAAATACCTACAGGCTTGCCCACAGGCTAACCTTATGTAGATAATCCTTCACTGACACTTGTTTCTCAAGTGATTCCAGACAACATCAAGTTTACAATCAAAACTATTATAATACCTAAAATTTTGGCTGCATCTAACATCAGGGTGCTTGAGCTCATAGATCATATATATAAAATACTGATGAATATCTCATAATTTGTATTTTAAAAACATTTTTGGCAGTAATAATTAAGCTAATAAAATTCAAAAATACATGACATATTAAATATTTATTAGGAACTTATTTTGTGTGGATGGATAAGTTTCTGGGCATTTGCATGTACACAAACATAAAATGTATGAATAGAAATAGTTGCATATAAATTTAGAAAACAAGAATTCACTTTTATCTTGATCAAATTTAGAGTGTAATCATATGAGACACTCTAATGAAATTGTAGTTATGTATTTCCTTACAATAGGGACATAAATTTTTAGGAAAATGAATCATTTTAGGAACATCAGAGAGTACTTACACAGGATAAGATGATAACACCACTTCTAGACAATTAATCCTGGGGGATCACCATTATGTATGGAATTTATCAACAACCAAACTATTTCTGTGCAGTTAATGTCCAGACTCTTTAAGTCAGCAATAGTGAAAATACTTAATAAAAGCATAGATCCTCAAATAGCTTGCCATACATATACTGTAGCGATGGGTCTTTACTTGTTAAGATCGGCTTGTAATGAAAGTCATCACTCCTGCCATAGTCATGGCAAGTTTCTAATATTAAATATATTCCAACAATAATACCTGATACCTATTACCAGAAACAATACTCAATGCTTCAAACTATTTTTTGTCACACAAATATGAAAGTGAGAAAGAATAGTTGTTATTTAAGTGAAGAGGTAGAAGAGGTACTCTTACTCAAACCAAATAAATTATTTCTGTAACTAAAAACAGAGAAAATCCCAGTATAATATTCATTCATAGATGCTCTATAACCACAAATGGGGACTGAAAAACATGTTTATATGTATCTATGGGGCTCTATCAATGAACATGTGTATATATAAATGCATGAGTACATGTATGTTTGTAAATCTCTAGAATTAGAAAAATAAGCAGAAGGGATAAAAATGAAACTTCTAGTTAATAAAAATCAACTTATAATTGATTTCATGTCATAGTTGATTTTTTGTATTATCCAAACAAGTTTATAGTAAATATATGCCATTTTTTGTGCCCGTGGAAATGCATGCTTGGAAATACAAAGTTTATAAATATAAACTTTGAAGTCAACATGGCTATTTTATGTAAAATCCACTGATTGACCTATTATAGTCTGTAATCCATTTTCCTTCTTTATTGTTATGTCTGACACCAATTGCTATATGATGTAATATGTATTTTCTTTAATCTTATTCTTTCTAACAAGTAGAATAATAAGGCCCTAGAAATCATAATTCTATTGTGGTGATATTTTATTTGTATGGAAATGTGATGATATTTTATTTGTGCTTTAATAAATAAAGCTTGTCTGGAGATCAGGGGGAAAGGCAAGCCATTTTAAGTAAACAAAGAAGTCAGGCAGCACATGCCCTTAATCCTTTAGCAGGCAGGATCTCTGTGTGTTCAAGGCCACACTAGGGAACAGAGCCAAACGTGGTGACACACGCCTTTAATCCCAGTACCAGCCATAGAGTCTGGAGGTCTGTACAGACAGACAGCAAGTAACAGAGCTGGGCAGGAAGAGGTAGTGATGTAGCTGGGCTAAGAAGACAATGAGAGAACAGAACAGCAAGGCATAAGGACGTAAGTAAAACAGGAAGTAGCTCTCTTTGAAAGCTGCAGATTTAGTGAGGTAAGGCCAGTGGGTGGCTTTCCCTATTTCCCTGATCTTTCCAAGGTTTTCATCCCTATATTTGGCTCCGTGATTTTTTTATTTAATAAGATTGTTTTAAAATTTGTCTACATTCTGTCTGTTTTGTTAATAGCTGTAATTATAAGAATGCCTGATACACACATACAGACACACAGACATATACACACGCGCACATGTTTCATGTTATAGGACAATTTAATTTTTATTCAAGAAGAGATTTAGTCTTAACATGAAGAGTGCAGCTTGACTAGATGGAGGGAGAGAAGAGAAAATTCATCCTTTTAATTTCATTTTGTCTTTAGGGTATCAGCAGTATACAAGAAAGACACATGCTAGTGTTGACTAATTGAAATGCTTTGAGGAGCCACAGCTAACTCCCACAGGATGACTCAGCATTGAACCCAACTAGGGACACATTCCAGTTTAGAAAATAACAGTAATCAAGTGAATGCTCTGTGTCTTTTGAAGCAGCAATGGATGATGTTGTCTTACATGCAGCATTACAGTAGACAAAAAGAAAATAGATCTAAATATGGCAAAAGATTGTGTTAAGAATTCAACTGGTGTTGGTGATGGTGGCTTAATCCCAGCACTTGGGAGGAGAAGCAAGTGGATATCTGTGAGTTCAAGGCCAGTCTAGTCTACAGAGAAAGTTCCAGGACAGCCAGGGCTATACACAGAGAAACCCTGTCTCAACGCCACTGCCCCCTCCAAATTTAATTTGTTAGATATTCTTAAGTGAAACATCAGACCTTGTTGAAAATAAGAGTTTAGCTGTAGTGTTCTGCAATGATCACCATCTGCTGAAAAAGGAAGTTCTTTGATGAGGGATGAGAGCTACACTGATCTGTGGGTATAAGTGTATGTCTGTGGGTTTACAGATTTGTATTGAGAGTGCAGTTTGAAGTTACAATGGCTTAGGAAAATGGCAGTAGTAGGTTCTCTTCTGAAGTCCATGACATCACTAGCTATGGGTTTTTAATAGTACCAGGCATGAATTCTCTTATGTGGGGAGCACTTAAGCCCAATTAGACGACTATTGATTACTCCCTTGTAAGACGAATTGCTGAACAGTCTTATTAATAATAAACCAGGAGCCAGATATTGGAGTAAAAGTTGAGAGGTCAGGGAAGCAGAAAGAAGCCAGCCACATTCTTGCCACTAGAAATCTTCAGCCAAAGAGAGAGACTTACTTTCTGTATACTCATGCCTATATTCTTTCTGTCCCTGTCATCTCACTTCCTCTCTCTGCCCAGCTACATCACTTCCTCTTTCTGCTCAGCTCTGTCACTTCCTGTCTGTCTGTACAGACCTCCAGACTTCTATGGTTAACTAGCACTGAGAATAAAGGTGTGTTCCACCACACCTGGCTCTGTATGGCCTTGTACTCACAGAGATCTGGATGAATCTCTGCCTCTCGAATGCTAGGATTAAGGACGTGTGCTACCACTGCCTGACTTCTATGTTTAATACAGTGGCTGGCTTTTTCCTCTGATCTCCAGATAAGCTTTATTTGGGTGCACAATATATTGGGGGACACAATATATCACCACACTCCCTGGGTATGTGCCACTATTATAACATTGGAGATACCTTTCTGAGCTGCTGATTGATGTGGTCCATAGATTTTACAGTTGCATAACACTATTCATTGTTTTCTTACTTGACAACTGGCACAGCATATTCGGATACTGAAAGCTAGTCCAAACAAGCCCTGCACAATAGCAATTCCAATTGAAACACCACCATGGATGAGGGAAATCTCTCAAGGCCCTACTCTACATGAAGAGCAACAATCAATTAATGGCTTTTTAGAGAAAGAAAATGAGATTTCTCCAGAGGTTAGCCCTCTAGATAGGCTATCAAATGCTAAGCTGTCAGCCCTAAATGCATACATATATGAGCAACACTAAAGTAACTCAGCATTAAATAAGTGGTCATGAATTTGAAAGGGGGTACAGGAGGAGCTGGAGGTGGGGAGAGGTGATGAAAATGATATAAATACAGTAAAAATATATGAAATTTACAAAAAATAAAAATTGAATTTAAAAAGGTTAAACCATGCAAAAATGGTATATATTTATGGTACCTTTAGAAGGGAAGAGATAATAAAGTTAAGCAGAAGATGAAAGAAACAAGAAAGAAAGAAAGAAAGAAAGAAAGAAAGAAAGAAAGAAAGAAAGAAAGAAAGAAAGAACTGAAAAATGGAAAGAAGAAGACAGAGGGAGAGAGAGTCAAATTGAGGAAATAATCAAAAATTTGTAATGGGTGTTAAAACAAAGGTAAAGAAAAAAAGAACAAAACATTGGTATTTGACAGAATGTTTTCAATTTTAAACAGAAAAATTAAAAAAAAAATAACCCACAACAATATGTTATTTTCTCTAGCTTTGGAGCTTTCAGATTGAAGTGAAGACAGTTTTAAAAGGAGTGCCAGGGAAGACTCTCGGGGTGAAGTATGAGGAGGAGTAGTAAGAGGAGGCAAAGGGAGAGGAGGACAATGGGAAGAATAATGAAAACAAGAAAATTTGAATGCATGGAGGAAGAACTGTGGGAGCCAGAGGCGTCGAGGAAACAAGGAGAGCTGGACCCACACATGTCAACTAAGCAGGGATCCTAGGAGCTCACAGAAATTGAAGGAACAATCATGGAGCTTGCATGGGTCTTTGCTAAATCCTCTGCACATATGTTATGATGGTTAGCTTGGTGTTCTTATCAGACTCCTCTAACAGTGGGGGTGGGGGTGTCTCTGACTCTTTTGCCTGCTCTTGGGACCCTTTTTGCCCTAGTGGGTTGCATCATCCAGTCTTGATGTGAGGGTTTGTGTCATGCTCAGTTTATGTCCCTGGGCAGCCTGCTTTTTTTCAAAAGGGAAATGGAGGAGGTATGGATTTGGGGGAGAGATGAGGTAGAGATGAATTGGGAAGAGTGGAGGGAGGGGAAATTACTCCCTGGATGCATTGAAAACTACACAGAAACACACACACACACACACACACACACAAATATATACATATATATTTATATTTATATATGTTATTTTTAGATGTTTGAATGGATCCTTTGACCTTGAAACATTTCCAAATGGACTTGATTTGGGAATATTTTTTTTAAGTTTCTTTGTAGAATTTGAATAACCACTACATGCCTTTACCTTCCCCAGTATACTGTGTTCACATATGCACATACATGACCTTCCAGTGTTGAAGAGTTCTGTTGATTCAGAGTCAAATATCTCTCATTTGGAGTAGACAAATAAATGAGAATGTATTTGCCTGTGTAGATATGTTCTCTCTAACTTTTTGATGGGGACAAAACACCTGTGTTATGATTGTAAAACCCTTCACTCTTCCTTCTTTCATTTCTATCTTCCTTCTTTTCATACTATCTTTCTCTCCCCTCGCTCCCTCCCTTCTTCCTTCCCTCTCTTTCTCTCCTTTGTATTTATTATGTTTTTTTGTTTTATATTTTCAGACAGTTCTTACTGTATACTCTCAGGCTTCCCTGGCTTTGAATCCTTCTGCCTCAGCTTCCTGAGTGCTAATTTTAAAGTTGTACAGCACCATACTGGCTTCTTTATGCTGTTCTCAGTCATAACACATCATGTTTAAAGGTAGTTTCCTAACCTCTGTTTTTCTCATCTTCTTTTTTTCCCCCCTGGGAGATGTATAATTTCACTTTTTGGTCTAGTTCCTAAATCATAGAATGGAGCCTTAGCAATATAATTCTGCCTTAAACAGAAAGGTCTTTCCTTTCCCTAAAGATCAAATTGATTTATGAGGTAAATTGATACTATGGGCATATTCAAGATGCACATGTATTCATTTATTTATATCAGTGGCAAAATAACTCTAGTGGGGGTCAGCTCTTGTTGGGATGGTTTTGTAATTGCCACCAGACCATCTGCTTAAAAATCAGCAACTTTTGCTTTCAGCTAGTCACTGTATTAAGATAAATTGGCTTGCAAAATTAAATAAGAGGGAATTCAAGGTCAGGCATAGAAGTATTAGAGAGTCCATGAGGAACATCCTGAGCTTCACTAGGTTACCTGTTCTTTAAAATCTTCAGTTACACGGAAAACCACATCTATTTTATGTAGTTACCATGATGATAAGAAATAAAACACAAAGAACTTCAAACTGGATATTTGACTCTGTAAGCATACAGAGTTCAGTTTGTTTCAAAAATTAAGATTGGCAAATTTGTAGTACTAACTTTAGCTTTCCAGTATATTCTCTTGAGAACATTTGAGTCTCATCTGAATGGAGAAACACAGCAGTGGTCCATGAAGAATGCGATGTCATTGGCATTAGACAAGGAAGTCATTTAATTGTAACCGTCAAGATATAAACTCACAATCAAAGAAGGGAACAGCAAGTAGAGACAATAATATGCAACTCTACCAAATCTGTGAATCAGATGCTGAGGATGTTTAAAGAATTAGTAGCAATAACGCTACATTCAAATATATTTTTTGAGGCAAGAGACAATAAAAGAGGCATTTTAGAAAAAAAATAGAATAGATTTTAAAATCTACAAGTAGAACCAGAATACAACCAAATACACAGATTAATTAATTGGGTTGCTGTTCCTAAAAAATTAATATCTTCACCTGGAATATAAAAAAAATAAAAATAAAAAAGTAAAGATTGCAGTATACTGACAGTTTGTGAGGGACTACCATTCTCCCATATGGGACATAGATAATGTTCTTGGAACAATATTTTGCAAATATGAGCTTGTATATCATAATAACAGCAAGGAACTTTGGCAGCTGGCATTAGCAATCTGAAAATTACCAGTGTTTCTCCCACGCTGTAAATATATTACGTGCAAATGTCCTCTAGTCCTTCATACCTGGCACTCATAACAGAGAAGCATAAGCAACAGTTCAACAATCATTATAATTGCACCATCAATCATATTGCAAAATGCAGTGAAAACACATTTCTGTATTGAATACAATGATGTTTTATTGGAAATGTTACAATAAAAAATTGGTTGACTCAATGCAGTTCTGATTTTATTCACAGCTATGGTTTAGGAGAAAGCTTGGAACAGTAAAATGTCATCATATACTTGAAATGAAAAGTACATCTAATACTCTAATGTTCTCTTTAACATACAAAATTTAAAAAAAAAAATCACCTGGGTGCCTTTATTCCCTCCCTGAGACATTGGTACCTGTATATGCCTTGTTTCTGACAATAGCCATTACCCAGGCTGTAAGAAATGATAATGATTAAATTAGTTCTGAAACCTAGCCTGTCTTTCTCTGGCTTCTAGCAAACAAGTTTATAAAGTACTCTCGTATTTTGAGTATGAATCTAGGATAAAACTTAGGTGTGAACTTGAATTTGCAGAAATAATTAAGGACAATATCTAAGCATGCTACCAGTTCTGATGTAAAAAAAAAAAAAAAAAAAAAAAAAAATTCTCACTGCAAGAAAGATGCCAAAAGGTGTCAGGTCATCCACATAATGAGAGCAGATTTGTCAAACATATATTTATTGTTTGTTCAACTATCCAAATGTTGAGCTAAAATGAGAACGAAAGAATAGAAATATAATAAAATTATGCTAAAAAAGCAAGGATGTAGAAAGACCTTAAGAACACAAAAAGGTAAATTTGTCAACTGGAAATTAACTACAAAATCATGCTCTTAAAGTTTTAAGAAGAAGCAGTTTTCATTTAGAATTGTTTGAATCTACCAGGCTGAGCTGAATCCCCAGGGGAGTCCTTGCCCTGGAGGAGATAGAAATGGGGGGGTGGGAGTGGATGGTGGGAGGGCAGGGGGCGGGGCAGAAGGCAGAAGGAGGGAGGACAGGGGAATCCATGGCTGATATGTAAAATTAAACTAATTATAAAATTAAAAAAAAGAATTGTTTAAATCTCATTTTGAGATTTTATTTACTTATTTGTTTTTAAGTGAAATTTTTACTTTTGAGAATTTCATACATGAATGAATGATGCATTTATATTATTTCTACACCTCCTGTATCCTCTTCCAACTATTCCTGTGTCTCCCCAACTTCCTCTCAACTTCACGACCTTTCATTTTTTTTTTTTTACTTTTCTCCTTTCCGAGAATAAATCTGTTTCTCACATGATATATCCTGACTACTGTTTCATCACCCTATACTTCTCCTAGTTCCTCCTCCCCTCCCCTCCCATCTGTATTGATTCTTTCTGTCTCTCATTAAAAAATAAACTTTTAATGGATAATGATAAAACAAAATATAATAGTATTAAACAAAAACTAATACCTAATAATTGGACAAACTAACAAGCATAAGGAAAAAAGCCAAGAGAAGCCATACACATACACACACACACACACACACACACACACACACACACACACGAAGAAAAACAAAGCAAAACAAAACAAAACAACAAAAAAAAACCCACAGAAACGCGCTTGTTTACATACTCAAGAATCTCATAAAAATGATAAAGTGGAAGCCATTATATACATCCAAAGGACCTATAGGTTAAAAGGAGAGAAGGAAACCATAAAATAAAATTAATAAATAAGAGAAAAATTGCCCCTGGCAGTGGGACCAGCATCTATCCCTGGTGTGTGAGCTGGCTTTTTGGAATCCATTCCCTATGGTGAGATGCCTTGCTCAGCCTTGATGCAGGGTGAAGTAGGGTCTTGGTCCTGCCTCAACTGAATGTACCAAGCTTTGTTGTCTCCCCATGGGAAGCCTTATTCTTATGGAAAAGTGGATGAGGGGATAGGTGGGAGGAGGGGAGCGGGAGGAGGAGAACTGGAGGAGGGGTGGGAGGGGAAACTATGGTTGGTATATAAAATGAATAAAAAAAAATTAAAAAGAACAAAATATAAAAAAAAGAAAAAGACCTGACATTTTGAGAACCTTCAAAAGAACATTATAAGGAACCTTCAAAAATGCAGTTAATTTGTTTTCTGTTGGTCATTTATTGCTGGGCATGCAGCCTACCTTTAATAGTAGTTATTTTCCCAAGTAAGTCTCCCTTGGAGGAAACTAAAGTTTTCTTTGCAAGTGATTAACAATTGGTGACTGCTTCTACATTAGCCATGGGGACATAAGTCTGCTTCTTTCAGTTTTTGGACCCTATCTGTGCAGACCTGACAAATTATCAAACATTTGTAATTAAGAGAATAAAGACATTTTATTGCAAATTCTAAACAATTATCTCTTTAACTTTCAGGAAAATATTGGAGAAAGTGTATCATAAAATAATAGAAAAAATCATGAAAATAAAATCAAGAGTTCATTCACTCATTCACCTACTACAGGCTTATGATTGCTCCTTAGTTTCGCCAACCACACATCAAAAATTTATAAACTTCAAACAAGGAGAAAATAGTTAATATGTAATTTTTTTTAAACTTTCAAACAAATTAGGAAAGAGTAAAAATGAATAATGTGAATGAAAAAGTTTGAAATATTTCTCTGGGAAAAATTACCAAAAAGAAAATTAACCTTAGCATAATGATTTAACTCCTACTTGATTAAGCATCAATCTATTTAATAAAAACATAACACTACACACTGATTAGTCAAATTGATGCTGATAAAATAAAAAAAGAGATCCTCAGTGTAAAGGTATAAAATTTTCAAAAAATCAATAAGAATGTTATTTTTAAAAAGCTAGCTTCAAGTAGTTCTGTAAGAAATTAATTTTAACAAATAAATTACATAATACTTGAGGAATTCAGATCAGCCACAGATGATACTGATGACTTTTAGCTTTTGTCATTATTCTGCCATTTCTTTTCAGTTTAATTTATTTAATTAATTTTTTTTGTTTTGTTTTTTGTTTTTGAGACAGGGTTTCTCTGTGTAGCTTTGTGCCTTTCTGGAACTTGCTTTGTAGACCAGGCTGGCCTTGAACTACAGAGATCTGCCTGCCTCTGCCTAACAAGTGCTGGGATTAAAGGCGTGTGCCACCACTGCCCTGCTCTTTTCAGTTTTATATGACAGGGCTTCCTTTATTCCCGGGATGGTTTCACACTCACTTTGCATTCCTGGTTGAACTTGAACTACTGATTTTCCTGCCTTTACCTACCAAATATTAGGTATGTGACATCTTGTCCAGCTACCCAACTATTTTAAGTGCTTTGAAGGCTATTGGCATTTAATGTATACAACTTGACTGCATAAGGTGTTTGTATCTACATATAAACCTGTGAAAAGATTCAACTTTCATCTCTCCATGCTGTAATATACCCATCACTTACAAACGTTGATCCTGCCTCTTGCCTTTTTTTAAGAGGAGTTAACACAGGATCTACCTCCTTAGCAACTTCAAAAATTCTATAACATGTTATTAATTATTCTTAATTAATAATTAATATTAAATTAAAAATTTATAATAAAGACCTTATAGTATATAAGATTGAAAAATGTATTTATTTTAGTTTTTCAAATGTTTCATGAGAAATCAGTCACTATAGTCTTAGACATATCACCTGCTTACCACAGTTTTGCACAAGTATTTATATGTGCTGAATCATTTAATTTCAGCAAAAATTCTTTATGGTCAAAATTAAAAGAGAACTAAGTAATATCTTTTTAAAGAGATCTAGATTCCATCAGCCTTTTAAGCAAAAACAAAATAAAAATATGTCATGTGTCTTAGGCAATGCTTTCAACATTCAGAATAGAGATAACTTCTACATTATTGAAACATTTTTTGAATTGATAAGTGTAACCAGAGTAATGTAGAAAACAATCCAGCGAGGTGGTCTAGTGGGTAAAGGCGCTTGTCCCTAAGCCTGAGAAGCTGAGTCCTGGGAGCACATGGTAAAGAAGAGAATGGGCTCCTGCTGGTAATCATCTGATCTCCACATATGTGCTCTGCCAATCCTTCACCCAAATGGGTAAACATAATTTAAACATTTAAGAAAAAAAGAGTGAAGAAGTAAATATGTAAATGATCTAATATATATTGCATTAGGGAAAGAAATAGTCCCAGATACTAGGAAAATAAAAATCAAAATATATACCTTCAAACTCACCGCACACCAAACCAACAAAAGATGAAAGATGAAGGAGGTGATAAAAATAGCAAAAAACAAAGTCAAAGCTGAGAAAAATAAAATGAAAGAAAAGGCACATCTTTTCAATTTTGACAATTTATATATCCACAAACCTCTTCACTTAAGTGTGTAAGAATAAAAGTTCAATAAAAATAGAAAATAGCTTCTTAAGGTTATATAAACATCAAGGAGTTGAGAGGATGAATTTTTCATTCTCTTCTCAATACTGTAAATGACATTATAGTCATGGAAGCACAGTCACAGAAACTCAGATCCAGACCCAAAGAGGTTTAGGAGGATTCTCCCCCATAGTGGTCAGTCCCACCTCCAGTCCAACCTTATGGTAGATGACTCTTTGCCCCAACTTCATTGGCTAGTTGAAGTGACAGGATTTTTATTAGTACTTCAATCCTTTCTTGTTATGGATCTGTTTAAGCTGTTTATATTCCCATGACTAATTTTGAAAGGTCATATGTGATTGGGAATTTACCATTTCTTCTAGAATTGAATATTTTTATTAATATTATAAGTACAGAACAATTATGTTTGCATGGTATGTAATGCATGTATACAACTAAACTTTTAGAATTTATAAAATTTGCTATGAAATAATTCCCACTAGTAATTCATTTGAAGTCATTTAAAAAATCAGCATTTGCACAGTTATATTATTAATTTTTTCTATTGTTTCTGAAATGGACTTACTTGTTGGGCATTTCTGCTTGATTGTTAAGAATACAAAGTCCTAGTCCTTTTCTATGAAAGTTAAATTCAATGGACTGGAAGGCCTGATGATTTTCATTGAATTCTAGATAATTCTTGAATCTTGAAAATTAAGAAGTTTAGATCACATAGATTTAGATAAATGAATAAAAGTAGATAAAATAAATTTTTCAAACTACTATGAAGGGACGAATTCTTTTCATCTGTATCTGTGCATATATTTAATACCTAGCCACCACTACGCTGAAAATTTTCTTCTAGAAGTGTTTGTGTCAAAGCCAACAATAACACATACATGCTTTTATGGGTTATATATGTGATAAGTTTTTGTCAATCAAGTAACTTTCTAGAACCTGATAAGTATGAACAATTAATATATAACATTTGCAAAATATTTTGAGATACATAGTTTCCATGTCCACTCATTTTAACCTACAAAGAAGACCTCTGATTCATGGGTCAGCAGATCTCAGTTGTGAGGATGGGAGACTCATGTTTTACTGTATTCTGCAGTAGATCCAGGCTTCCTACATAGCTAAGTGTTGGGTCAAGGCCACAATTGAAAGTAGTTTCTATTTGCAGTGTAATTTAGGAGGAAAGACAATAGCTGAAGAGACAGCAAGGTTGATTGTACTAATGTGCTGCCAAGTTTAGAATATAATTTCACACTTCTGTAGTTCCTGCTGAAGTAAAACAAGAGCAGAGGATTTGGCTCTTAATGTCCCACACAATTTTGTTTTAGATACAAAGTGACTGACCCCAGAAAGGACAGTGGCCTATTAGAGCCAATGAGTAAGCTTGAATATAGTAAAATTCGTCATGGAAATGTACTGATTGATAAAGAAAACAGGTAGAGCAAGGAAATTAGCTACAGACAGGTGTTCTGGAAATTGATGGGACTCAGGTGCTTCCCACACTTAACAATGATAAGGTAGAAATGTCTTCTCATGTAGAGCTTCCCATCCTTTGTGAAGCTTGCTTTCCAGTGCCAAGCTCATCCACCCATGTAGTCCAGCTTACCAGATTCCATCACTGTCTACAAGCAGAGGGACTCATTTTTGCACAAGCTACCAGCCCTGAGGCTCCATTCTTAAAGATTTGCCAAGGACAGGAGACATGCTGTTTGTACTCCAGTTGACTCCATTATTGGAGAAGAGTATACAAAAACCCCAGTCAAAGATAGAAAGACTCCAGCTACTAATCATTTACTTTTGCATCATGGACTGGGAATTATCCAGAAGTCATACCTCTGTCTTCTATCTCAGAGAAAACACATTTGATATTAAGAGTATGGTCCTTATTACTATGGTATCATTTATTAAGAAAGTTATGTTGGCTCTTAAGTGTTCTGTGTGGGCACAGTTGGAACTCTGTAACAAATCATATTTGAGTCCCTACAATGGCACTCAGGACTGTTAATCTGACCATGAATGCCTATGCAATTTAAGTCAACTCTTGGCTTAGAAGGTAACAGTATTAAACAAGAGACATGACACCTACTTGATGCAATGGGGTGGCCATTGTATTCGTTTGCAAGACTAGCTACCAGAACACAGGTTCTCAACACAATTGTTGAGATATGTGCCCATCATAATTAGAGCATTGACAAAAAGGTATCTTTCCTAGAAAAGACACAGGCCTCATAATCAATTTTTACTCTACATTAAAGTATTTCATGTCACAGATCCAGTCTGATGGCAGGGCCCTTAGGTGCCATAGTTCTCACACACATAGGTATACATACTCAGATTTTTACTGGATATCAAATTCAGTCATACCAGGATTTTCACTTCAACTTTTCACCTATGACTCACAAAACTTAGGATTCTTTTTACAAGAGATAGTCTTTCTTTCCTTAGTAATAAATAAAAGGCCAGTCTGGAAATACCAGTGGGAATTAGTGCACAAAGGTGAAAAGATTTCTCTCAATATATTTATGTTCTTTTTTTTTCTTGTTTTCTAAAGTGTACAGGAATATTTTGATGCTGAAGATGTTGTCCAAGGAAACATGAAGTTTAAGAAGCAGAGGTTTGGAGAGTAGGTGTAATTCCCCAGAAGCATTCCTCTGTGTGTCATGAAGCAGGAATTGAGCACAAAGTTGAATTTAGAAGAGGCTTGCAGATAGGTACTTGCATTAACAATTTAGTTGGTGAAAAAGAGAACGCATGTTATTTTCAGCCTGCAGATCTTCATATAAATATTAAAGCCATAATAATTAAATAGTTAGTCTGGGTACAAAAATGCCTGATTCTGGAGAATTGTTTAAAAAATACTATTTTTGTGTTTAACCAAATGTCATTTACAGGATTTTTAATGAAACCCTCACAGCTTTAACTGATCATTAAGTCCAAGATGATTGAGACAGCCTGTGTTTGATGTAACCTATGACCTCCCTGAATATCTTGGTAGCTATATTGCTAAATAAACAGCCATGAGAAGCCAGAACTATCATTGCCCTTTTTTTCATCCATGTCTATATGACATATTAATCCATCATAAGTTCAGTGAAACACAACACATCAGTCTACTGAACAATGTCAGATTTTACTCAGAAACGAGTTCTAATTTGCCAGCTTGTGTTTACATCAAGCTGTGCTAAAGTAATAACAAGTGTGTCCTCCAAGTTGTCTGCAATCGTGAACACTCCAATATACCCTTGAAACATCATACATAAGGAAATTACCTGTATTTCTCATATTTGCTGAAGATTCTCACTTTCAAAATGTCTTAATCTATTAAAAATTTTTCATAAAAAATCTAGTATTTTAAATGGAAAAAAATTAAACATACCTTGTTGATCTTTTTAGAAACACAAAGGACATTATCAAGAAAAAAAAAATCAACCCGACAACAATGCAGATTTGTCCACAACTCTCATAGATTCAGCAGATATCTCAGATTTCTTACTATATCAACTTCTCAGTGGAAAGGAGTATTTGTTTGTTTGTTTGTTGATTTTTGTAAGATGTTCAGGAATGAAAATGTTCTGAATGATACTATCACAAAGCAAAAAATAGCTATGTAAATGTGCATTGAATATAGAGGGAATAAATCCCATTTTACTGCATTGCAATCTTTAACGTATGAAATTAATTGTACATCTGAATTTTCTTTATGACAACTTTTTAAACTTCCTTGGGGACAGTGAATTAATTAGGTAGAGTGTGTGATTGTAACTGATATTATTACAAAGAAAAGTTTTTCTAATGCCCAGAGCCCACTGTTTTTATAAGATACTCTCCCAAATCAAAACCAAATGAAGAAAAAATAGAAAAAGAAATGAATCTGCGTGTGTGTGTGTGTGTGTGTGTGTGTGTGTGTGTGTGTATGT
This sequence comes from Peromyscus leucopus, assembly GCF_004664715.2. Taxonomy (NCBI): domain Eukaryota; kingdom Metazoa; phylum Chordata; class Mammalia; order Rodentia; family Cricetidae; genus Peromyscus; species Peromyscus leucopus. The sequence continues at coordinate 85,569,326 of NC_051066.1, forward strand.
GTGTGTGTGTGTACAGCTGAGGCCTTCTTATATTGGCCTACTATGTCAATAAAAAGATAGATAAGACTGGAAATGACAATAATTAGTCTTTTATCGGTCACTAAATTTTGGATCCTAACTACCTGTCACACAGATTTTTAGTTCTATTATAATACTGTACATTAGATATTATGTTCATTTCAGGTAAGCACTAACAGACTTAATATTAAAGCTGTCAGTAGCACATGCAAGGTTAATGTTCAGGACAAATAGAAAAAAATATAGATCAGTGGTCCTCCACCTTCCTAGTGCTGTGACCTTTATCACATGATGTGGTGACCCTCAACCATAACATTATTTTACTGCTACTAAATAACTGTAATTTTCTATTGTTATGAATCACAATGTAAACATCTGATATACAGTATATCTGATATGTGATTCCCCAAAAGGGATTGTGACCCACGGGTTGAAAACTACTGCTTTATATCAAGTAATGGACATTTTGGACTAACAATTGTTTTTTTTTTTTAATAGATAACTATTCTGTCATCTCCACTGGTTTTATTAATTAGAATAAGCATTATCAGTGATTGTATTTGATTAACAAATATATAATTACATATGTCTCCAATATCCATGAATATTTAGGTCTTAATGCATGATGACAGTGTATTCTGTGTTTCCTAGACATAGATCTACAGGCAACTAGTGACTCCTGGGGAAAGGAGAATTAGCTTCTTCCATGAATGAGACTCCCTGTTGATTGTCCAATTCAGAGTGGTCAGTAATGCTTTTTAACAGATATTGAATACAATTGAATAAAATAAAAATAAATGGCACAATTGGTTCACTAAACTAAACAATTTCCTAAATATGAAATTAAAATAGGACTTTCTTCTCCTAGATCAGAAGAAAAAAATCTTTGCCTTCACATTGCTAACTGCATGTGCTATCCAACAAAAGAAAAAATGTAGCCACAGGGGGAACCAGTATGGATGTTTCCCAAATAAAGTTTCCATATGATCCTGACATACCATTTCTATTCAAAAGGATAAAAGTTAGTTTAACGTAGGGATACCTGCACACCCACTTTTGTTGTAGCATTATTCACAATAACCAAGCCATGGAATTACTCTATGTGCCCATCTATGGATGAATGAAATTATCAAATTATATGGATGAATGAAATTATGTTGTTTACAGTAAAATAATGGAATTGGACATGAGGAGGAGTTTAGAAACCCATTCCCACAAATACAAATATTGTGTGTGTTCTCTCATATGTGGAAATTGAGGGTGGGGTAGTAGAAAAATCTGAAACTAAAGTGGAAGTACAAGACACTGGAAAGAGGGAGGAGAATAGGAAAGAGGGATAAAGTATAAAGATGATGACATCATCAAAATTATATTATGTGAATGGGTGGAAATATGGTGAAACCTCTTAGCTTATATATTTAACATTAAATGTATAATCAGTAGAGGGAAGGAGAACAGAAGGTCAGAAATCAACAGTCTTCATATTATACATAAATTAATATCATAAGTAGATAAACACTTTCCAAAATTGTTCATCTAGCACCAAAGGCAAGACTGAAATCTAAGACTCTAGAATTTCAGTACAGAATTCCCTTTGAGTTTAGGTTGTGGCGAGCAGCACTGAAAAGCACTTCCAGGTCAGAGGGAGCACAGAGTGTCATCATGCTTCTTCCTATTGAAAAAATTAAAATAGCTGATCCTTAATGTGAGTTACCATTTTCTAGCAGGGTCCTACCCCTAGACAAAGAACCATAAGCAACTAATGTCTACTGGGAGAATTATCCTCTCCCAGAAGTGCACCCCTTATTAGTTGTCTAATACAGAGAGGTCAGTCCTGAATTATAAACACACAAACAATAAAAATAGACTCAATGTGTGTATATTCATAATACACACACGAGTATGTCTGCTTATAACAATAATAAAGAAAAACAGGCTATCAGCTAGAGAGTAGACAAGGGACATGGAGGGGTTGACAGAAGGGAAGACAGAGGGACTGGAGGGGGGGACAACAGATTAAAGAAAGTGGTGTTAAAAAAAACACAACTAGAACCATTTAGTTAAAAGTTATTGCTTCTTTTGGGGACCTCCATTTTCTCATGTTTACGTTTTTGCTAATGTTGTTTTTTTCTTGTGTGTGCCAAAATGTGAGATTTGAAAATAACTGGCTCATGGTGCATTATAAAATGGAAATTATGAAATGTCATGAATTGAACAAGTTTATCACTCATTTGAGTAAAAACAACTAATCTCAAAGTTGATGATTCTTTGCTCCCTAACATATAACATGAATCAAAACACGGATACTCTGGGGCACATTTCAAGTATCCAGGTCTCCCAAAGCGTTAGAACATAACCAGAGGAGGCAGTTTCAAGGTTTCTATTTCTTTCTTTTTGTCCCTAATGTTTATACGTGTTTAATGATGTAAAGAAAGGAAACTTCTTGAATTTTCTTTTGAAATCTTTGAGCTTAAATAGAACTGCATAGGAGCCCAAATTTCAGTCTCCTCCCACAGTCTCTCACTTCAGCCTCAATTCTAACATATATACAAAAGACACCAGAGCATGGGAATTTGTGCAGATTATAATTCCCGACTGGAAGCTCTTTCAGCATGATATTATGCCTGAAGAATGAATTCCTACTAAGTTATTCTGGGGTTATCCAAGGTTTTTGCTTAAAAACAAAGCCAAAGATCTACCCTAAACCATTTGGAGAAGGAATACTAGCAGTGACAGAAGAGGAGTAATAATAATTACTTTAATTAACAAATGTAATACTACAGAATTACATATGTTAGCAACCATATAAGCAAATGTGACATATTTACCATTATTCATTCATTAAATTCCAGTAGTGTTGAATAAATGCATCCGACAATAAAATTCCCAGAATCTGTGTCTTTCAAAAAATATGTGCTTTATGAAAATCCACTTAAATAAGTAAGAAAACAGAACAAAGAGTGATGATCATTTTTGATCTGACCGTGCAACTAGTGAGAAATTTGTAAAAGCTAAATGATATGCTGGGAAGTTCCTGGAAGAAAAACTCAATAACTATAAAAACCGGAAACCCAGAATCATACATGGGGGCGAAATATAAAGTTTTCTAAGGAAATTACAGAGTTCTTTCATCTGGGACTGGCCAACTTCTGGAATTTTCCACAAAATCATTTATATCCTACGACTTCCCTAGCTCAGCAAAAGTAATGCATTTTGCTCTTGTGAACCTTAAGCGGCACTAGAAGCGTACACTGGGGCAAATATCACCCAAATTTTCAGTCTTCAAACCCTAGGGTGCTGTAGGGACCTTCTCTGCTGAAAGAGTTCACTGCAATGCACTGAAGGATAGTTAAGAGACACACAAACAAGTCCTGATAAGACAGATCCTGCTCCCTCCAGAGCTCTGTGGGGCTCCGGATATCAGACTCATCGCTTATGCAGGTGAAACATCTATAAAAGGGGGTCTTAACTTTACAGAGTCCCTTAGCTCTTCAACACACAGGTGGAAAGGATGCTCCCGCATAACTGCAAGGAAACGCAGATCGGATCGGGATGTGGTGCCCGCAGGGAGAGAATTCTCACTGACCTTTTTGCTGTTTAAAGGACTGAATGGAGCCTGAGTGGTGGACCATTTTCACTCTGCCTGTTCCGAAGGAGTTAAGGAGCTGTCCGAGAGGGATGCAGCAGAATAGTAGCCCGACTTTCTGGAGACACTCCTGGGGCTCTGAGTGATCCCAGAGCCACCTAGCTCATCGCAATCTGACACCTGCTTTAGCCAGCACTTAGCTCTGAAGGCTGTCTGCCCGCCAGTCTCATCGTCATAGCAACGTGGGAGGGCAGTCCTGCGACCGGCTCCCCTCAGTGGCTACTTGTGTAATAACCCCACATCCAGGCTGTTTCTCCGTGCTGCAGTGAGGGTGGGTGTTGCAAGGGGTTTGGTGTATGTGGGAGAGGCAGAAATTTCTTAAGGACGACGCATAAATCCAAGCATTGCTCTAGAGCTGCTATGAATGCGCTCATTTTCAAGCTCTGAGCCTCCTTAGCACACCCAGGCATCAGTATTAATTTCCTAGAAGTTGGTCTGTAAATAAAGAAGGGTGAAGTTGGAATCTGTCTTGACAAGAGGGTACTAACAGATGCAGGGCTGTTTTCCTCTTTCCTTCTTAAATTTAAATGTGGGGGAGGCCACCAGAGCATCCATGGTCTGTGTTAGTAGATAAGCAGTAAGGTTTGCATTTAAAGTTCTCTTCTGCTTCAGCTACTTCGATTTCATTTGTGGTGTGTGTGTGTGTGTGTGTGTGTGTGTGTGTGTGTGTGTGTGTGTGTGTGATCCTGCAATGTTTAATTCTTCCAAACAGGTGCTGAAGAAATATCACCCATGGTATACAATATAATTGTGTTAAAGCAATTAAAAATAATTTATATTATATTATAAATAAAGGGAAGCTCACAGCAGCTTGTAAGTCCCATTATTACATAAATGGGAAGCACACTTGAAATGAAGGTGCCTAATACCCAAAGAAATGGAACAGCCTTTGGAGGACCACAGCAGTGGCTAATTCAGAACAAGAAGCAGCTCCACAAATATTCCAGTGTAACCTCCTTTTCCCCCCCATACAACCATAGCTTCCTGACTCCAACCCTGAAGTTCCTCACAGAACAGGATAAACAAAGTATTATTGAACAGATATACAATAAAGGGTCTGTTGGTTTCTGAATTTGAAGATTTGTCAGACTAATTAATTTAGAATGAGTTTAAGGTGCAAATAAAAGCAGGTTTTAAAGTGATAATCCTATTTCATAATTTTAAAAACCTCAAATAGGTGGAGTTACCATTAAATTTGCTTTATCTTCGTACAGGTTGCATGATTCAAAGACTATAGAGGTAAGTAAGATCGGCTTCAAAGAAAGAAATCCCCATTACACCAAGGTCTATAGAACTGAGAAGCTTAACGCTCCAGTTGATTACTGTTTGTAAAGGTGACTTATAAGGGGGATAGCATCAATTAGGCTGTTCTCAGAGTACTTTTGATATTACAGTAGCAAGCTGTGAGGTAATCTGAACCAAAAACGGAGAGGAAGTAAGAAGTCAACAGAGATGGAGACAGAACAGGTGCTACTGAGATCCACTCTGAGTAGAAGGACTTTAGAAGAATATGCCATGATACTGAGCAATGAGTAGTAGCCACACACACACACACACACACACACACACACACACTCTGATGAAATGCTATGTCACGGGTAATGGACTCAAGTGTGTCTATTGTGAAATGAAGATCTAGCAAAGACCTACCCATTGTCTCCAAAAACACATGTTAGGTGGCTGAACAGATGGGAAGGGCATTAAAGAACACTTACTGCTCTTTCAGAAGGATTATTTTGGGCACCTACTTGGAAGCTCACAATCTTCTTTAACTCTAGTCCCCGAGGATCATTATAGTCTCTGAAGACTCTGTACACACATGTGACACATACACACATTCAGGCAAAACACTATTCACATCAGATAAATAAAAAAAATTAAAAAGGACTATAAATTTAAGGGATACACTTATAAAACAACTCCCACACCTCTGGCTTGGGGAACATTGCTGAAGAATTGGGAGAAAGATTCTAAGAGGCAGAGGATAGAGGAATTTGCTGTAAGATTGTGTCTCCTATTAATGTCAGAAAACACTCCCATAAAGTCTCATGAAGATGACTGGTCAAACATGAGCTGAATTAGAAGATTAAAGAATCCTGAATTAAAGAAGATTGTGAGCTTCCAAGTAGGTGCCAAAATAATCCTTCTGAAAGAGCAGTAAGTGTTCTTTAATGCCCTTCCCATCTGTTCAGCCACCTAACATGTGTTTCTGGAGACAATGGGTAGGTCTTTGCTAGATCTTCATCTCACAATAGACACACTTGAGTCCATTACCCGTGACATAGCATTTCGTCAGCTCATGTTTGACCAGTCCACACCCAGTGGGCATGCCAAACTGGACAGGGGAATCCCAAGAGAACACAACCCTACAGGCTATTAAGGAATGCTAAGAAATGGTCTTCCTCTTGAAAGGGAACAATTGGTTATCCAATACCAAATGGTTAGCCCTGAAAACATATGCAAGTAACATTAGACAGACTGAGCAGGTTATATTTAGAAATATATATACATATACAGAAACATATATGCATGTAACAATTGATATTCAAAGACATCATGGATTTGAAAGAGAACAAGAAGGGATGTATGGGAGAAAACGAAGAGGAGAATGATGTAATATGTCATAATCTGAAAATTTAAGTAAACAGAAATACTTTTTTTTTTGGTTTTTCCAGACAGGGTTTCTCTGTGTAGCTTTGCGCCTTTCCTGGAACTCACTTGGTAGCCCAGGCTGGCCTCGAACTCACAGAGATCCGCCTGGCTCTGCCTCCCGAGTGCTGGGATTAAAGGCGTGCGCCACCACTGCCCGGCTCAGAAATACTTTTATACAGCTACTTTTCAAGACAATTAGACCAAATCCAGGAGCAATAAATAACCATCCTGAGACTGGTTTGTTTTTCTCTGTTTATACCATCTGAAGTTAAAATGATGGTAAAACTGAGCTCATAGTTCATTCAGATGCCCTCTAACTATTGAGATTCTAAGACAACCCAAACCTCACACATGAGGCTAAAACCAGGCAGTACATTTTGGAACTGAATCATAGAAAGAAACTAACACACAATAAATCCTTGTCAATGTGATTTGATTAGAGATCTGATTTGCTTTTAATAGTTTCAAAACTACTGGAATAAGGAATAACTTTGAGATGTAACCATCTAATTTAATTAACTACCATGAGACTCATAGAAAGGAAATAAAAGCCTCTGTTTCTAGAAGACACTTCCAGGCATAGGAACAGCACTCTAGCCTCCTAGAACCTCTGTGGGTGATCAATGGTTGCCTCCAACTAACATACTGACCAGCTGCCGGCAGGAGGAAAGAAAGGATACAATGATTTGAGGTTTGAACTGGAGATGAACTGAGATTTTTCAAGTTGATTATTTTTAAGCAATGAGTTTAGAATAATATCATCCCATTCACCTCTGTAATATAGCTATGATTAAATCATCTTCATATATACTTGGTTACTTTTCTTTTTAAGCAAAAAAAAAAAAATCATTTGAGTTTGTACTGCCAGATTGATTAGCAGGAGATTTAAAGAACATTTTTACTTGTTTTGAAATCAGTCTTTTAGGGAAGGTTGCTAGAGAAACAGCTTTGTGAGGGGCTGGGGAAATTTTAAGCTCCATCTGCTTGATAGAAAAGACATTGCAAAAAAGGCAGGGAAAATGTGTGTGTGTGTGTGTGTGTGTGTGTGTGTGTGTGTGTGTGTGTGTGGTGTGTGTGTGTGTATGTAAAACAGAGTGTGTATGTATTAGAGGTAAAAAGTGAACAAAGAAGAGTTAGAACAACAACCTTATTGAAAAGAAATCTTCCTGTGATCCAGTGAAGCATTTTTAGACTGCAGTCGCTGTTGTAAAACGTTTAGCAGTGTGCATTAAGTTGCCTCAATAGGCAGACCAAACTGTGGTAGATTGGTTTTTTTCTGGTGGCTCTTGGTTTCAAAACATTCTCCAAATTTTAATGCTTTGAGAAAATTGTTTATTTTCTGTATTTTTCCAGTTAATATCATGATTTGTCTAATATACACAATGATTTTCAATGTTTTGCAAAATATAAAAATGAAGAAACAGGCCAAAAATGTCCAGATTAATTACTTCAGCAAATTGCAATTAGGACTTCTACTTTCAATACATCCCTCTTTTTATTCTGATATTTAAGCCAATAATATACATAAATCATACATACATCTTCACCTTCCTCCAAACCTCTCATATTTATCTTGATATTATTTCACTTTCTTTCTCTTTAGTCAATGACTGCAGGAACTGTTACTTCAGCTCTTTCCCTTGAAAACTCTCCACCTGTTTCTGTCCTTAAGCAATATATCAGCCCCTTCCTTCCTCCCAGAGTGTCCAGGATTTCAATTTTTACATAACTAGAAGGCGCTTATCTTTTGAATCTTGCAAAATGGCTTTCATAGACATAAGGTATTCTCCATCTCTCTATCCTATGCTCTATCGGGGGAATCAAGAGAAATCTGACTGCCCGTTTGGGTCTTGAGTCAGCAGCCTTAATTAAGATTAAAGTTGCCTTCTGTTTCTCGTTGCCTAAACAGTCACATTAATAGAATATGTCTTTGCAGAGTTTCCCTTATAGATTCAAGTTATTTAAGGTATTAATGGGTGAAAGAAACCACAAAGGAAATTTGTAAAACACTCATCTGCAAGCAGCAAGGAGTAGAAAACTCTCACCCCAGGACATAATAGAGAGAAAGGTAGTCTCCTCGAGGGTGGATTGTGTACTGATATATTGAATATCCTAAGAAACTTGTCTGAGGATCAGATGACAGAGCCAGCCACGAGATTAGACATAGAGGTCAGACAGTGGCGGCACACACCTTTAATCCCAGCACTTGAGAACTCATGTCTTTGCTTCAGAAGCACACATGCGTTTAATCCCAGAAAGTACTATGGCAGGGCAGAGAAAGGTATATAAGGTGTGAAGAAACAGGAACTCTATTTAGGCTGAGGATTTCATAGAGGTAAGAACTAGTGGTTGGCTGCTCTGCTTCTCTGATTCTCAGGCAAGTTTACTAGGGTATATACTATATTACCCCAGGACTAAGTATAGATTAGTAAACTATCTTCATAGACCAGTGAGTGTAGTTCCTTTTTCCATAGGCTTCATGTATGCTTGTAAAGTACAAATAAATGAATTTTAAAATTGTTAAAGTCTCTTCAGAAATGTATTTATTTAGTGGTATTAGCAGTTATTCCTCTTGTTGATCAAAGACAAAGGCAATCTATTAAAATATTTATATGTTTTAATTATATTTTTAATGTAACAAATGAATTTTTATTCTCATTTACCTCCATATTTTATTAGAGACAGAATTGAAACTTTTGAAAAGAATATGCAATCATACTAGGAAGGATGAAGTGTAATTTAACAATTATTTCCTTCAAAGCCCCTTTTCCTGGATTTAGGTACAGTATAACAATGGAATTAATCAGGCCAGCCTTGCTGACACCCAGACTTGTGCTCAGAGCATCATTCAGAAATGACAAGCCTAATAGATGTTACTAAGAAAAGGGAGCAGAGGAAAATCAATATCCTCACCTTGTCTGAGGTTAGCCTCCTGAGTTCTAATCTTTACCCAGCAGATTTGAGACAAGAACACAAATGATTTGTTTGAGAAGATAGCATCAAGAGATGGTAGAGAGTTAGATTAGAGAATGTGGTAATTTATTATATGAAAGTTCATATTTCATGCTTCTGCTCAATGCTTTAATAAGAAGGCACCTACAGAATTAAGACCCCTTTTAGTGTCTCAATACCTGCTTCAGCTAAATATATGAGCACAGGAGGCCATTCTCATTCAAACCACTACACCAAGTTTCTCTTCCTTAAATTAAAAATATATAGAATTTTTATAATTTGGGACTTTTAATAATTACAGTAGAACAAAGTCAACTTAGCATATGTTATTCTATTATTAGTGGAAAATAAGATTAAAATACCACTAACCAAAAGAAAATAGAATCATTTATTCCATATTATCTTCAGGCAGATTTAGCTACATTTTGTAATTATTACAGACAGATATACATATACCCTTTACAAAAGTAATGAACTTTTGCTGTCTACATTTATCAATAGGTATCAAGAATATTTTCCCAGTAAATAAATATTTTTGCACATAACATTTTTAAGTAGTTGATTAGTATTATAGTGTTACTCTTATGACTGGCTTGTCATGTTTAAATGGAGACTACAGTAAGTATCTCCTTCTTCAGAGATCAATTATATATTATCCCTAAAGAGTAAAGATGTATTTATGAAAGCTATTTTCTTTTTCTTTTTTCATTTTGGATTCCGTCAGCTTTTTAAAAATATTTTTCATACAATATATTTTGATCATGCTTTTTTTCTCCCATAATCTCCCAGATCCTACCTCTCTCCTCTATTCAACTTTATGTCCTCCCCTTTCCTTCAGCTACAACCTCAATTTCTCTGGAAATACATGATGGAGTGTTATTCAGGGGCAGAAAGTCAGAGTATCAAACTGGGCTGTCAATTACTTTGGGACAACTGTAAAACACCAATACTATCTGTAGTAGTTTTAAATAGGATTTCTGAAGGAAAATGTTCTCCCCTGAGAAGGAGAATGAGAAGCACATCCCACTGATGTTCCCTTTGTCATCTCTCTCCTGGAGATGAATAGGTAGCCTTCCATTAACCTTCTCCACTAATGGATAGGGTACATTCCTCAATAGGCTATCCCATGGCAATTTGACAGATATATTTCAGGTTTAATAAAATTTGTCCAGTATTTAGGTAGTAATTCAGGCTTGCTACCAGTTTCAGAGGTTTAGTATCTTACTATCATGGTGGAGAACATAGTGTTACACAGGCAGACATCATCCTGGAAAAACAGCAAATAATTCTGTATGCATATCTTCAACCAGCAAGAAGAGAGGAAGCCACTGGGCCTGGCTTAGGCTTTGTCATCCCTAGTGACATATTTCCTCCAATAAGGCCATGCCTACTGCAACAGGGCCATACCTCTTAATCCTTCTAAAGTAGTGCTTCTCAATGACTAAGCATTCAAATATTTGAGTCTATGAGAGCCATTGTTATTTAAGCCAACACATTCTACTCCCTAGCCTCCTTAGGTTTGTAGCCATATCAAATACAAGTCATTTATCCAATTTTAAAATTCCTCATAGTATCAACACTCTTTGTAAGTACAAAGTTCAAAGTCTTTTCTGAGAGTCATTGTAATTTTTTAAGCATAACTCTTGATAAAATAAAAATAAAAAAGCAGATCATATACTTCTAACATCTAATAGCACAGAATATTCATTAACATTCCAAGATTGTTGTAAAGGAGCATAGTGAGGAACTATTAGAGCAAAGGAAGACTGAAAACCAACTGGACAAATCCCGCATCTCTATTTTTGATGTCAGAGCACTCTTTCGATCTCTAACTTCTTTTAGCTTTGTTGACAGCAACACCTTCTCTCTCTTGGTCTATTTCTACATCAAGTCTGTGGTTTTCCTCAGCAGATATCCCATGGTTTTGGCATCTCTAAACATCTCTTGGGCATTCCAACATAATGCAGACTTCACTTCCAGAGTGTTGCACAGTAACTCTCTGTGATTCCATGCATGAATACTCTTGATACAGGCCTGGCTTCAGAAGTTTTCCTTAGCAGTGGAAGGAGCTTACACCACCCCTTTATTGTATCCTTGACTCTAAAGCCAGAACATGGCTGAAGGTGCCAAGTTCTCCTACTTACTGACATTGGAACATAGCACCCTCTTTCAATTATATATACATCATTTATATACATATATATTTGTTCTCAATAGTTTTCTTCACTGCTTAAGCTTTTCTTTAATTACTTATCATAAGTTGGAAGCTTAGTTGTGAGAGGTCTTGTACTGAGGTAACCAATCCCTTTATTCCATTTAACACCAGACTTTTCTTCATACTTTTTTTCTCTTTGAGTACTGGATTTGCCTCTATTAAACTTCCTGGTGCTCCTTTTAATCTCAAACCCTGTATTTTGTATTTTTCTTTGCTCACTTTGTTCCTTTTCAATATAAATCCACATAAGAGTGACAACTGAAAAACCATACAACAGAGTCAATACTAGGCCGTCTTGGAATCTCCTCTGCTTATGCCATAAGTTAACAAACTTCAATTTAGCCTCAGGAAGATTTTTTGAACAAGGGTAGAAATCCACCACATTCTTCACCAAAATATCATAAGAACCCCCTAGACCACTTACTAATATTCTTCTCTTCTGAAACTCTTTTGCTGGGTCCCCACATTTCATATCTACCTCAGCACCACTGTCTTCCATGCTCTTACTAGTATGGCCCATTAAGACATGCTTAAAGTGTCCAAACAATTTTCTAGTCCAAAGTCCCAAAGTCTTTCATATTCCTCCAACTAACAGCATGATTGGATTTATCACAGCAATATGCCACTCTGTTGTGGGATGTCTTTCTGTATGCTGTGAATATGTGTTGCTGTGATTGGTTAATAAAGAAGCTGCTCTGGCCTATGGCGAGTCAGGTTATAGCCAGGCAGGAAATCCAAGAGAGAGACAGAAAGAAGAAAGGGAGAGGCAGAGGAGAGATGCCAGCTGTTGCCTAAGGAACAGCAAGATGCCCTCAGACTGGTAATACCACCGCCACATGGCAACTTATAGATTAATAGAAATGGGTTGAGTTTTGGCCCCAAGACCTCTAATGAAGGGCGAGAGTTGAGGGAAAAAGAGCTTAGGGGAGCGAGAGATCCCAGCTGGAACAAGAACAAAGACAGAGAACAAGGAATAAGAGACGATGATAAATGAAGACCCCATGGGAATAGAAAGAAGCAAAGTGCTAGAGAGATCCCCATAAATCCACAAAAATACCTCCACAATAGACTACTGGCAATGGGCGAGAGAAGGCCCAAACTGACCTACTTCGGTGATCAGATGGCCACACATCCTAACTGTCGTGGTAGAACCCTCATCCAATGACTGAGGGAACTGGATGCAGAGATCCACGGCCAGGCCCCAGGTGGAGCTCTGAGAGTCCAATCAGCAAGAAAGAGGAGGGATTGTATGAGGGAGAGATGTTGAGACCATGATTGAAAAAAAGCACAGGGACAAATAGCCAAACTAGTGGAAGCACATGAACTATGAACCAATAGCTGAGGATCCCCCATGGAACTGGATCAGGCCCTCTGGATAAGTGAGACAATCAGTTAGTTTGAAGTGTTTTGGGAGGCCCCCAGGCAGTGGGACCTGGACCTGTCCTTAGTGCATGAGCTGGCTGTTTGAAGCCTGGGACCTATGCAGGGACACTTTGCTCAGCCGTGTGAAGGGAGGAGGGGACTGGACCTGCCTGGACTGAATCTACCAGGCTGAGCTGAATCCCCAGCAGAGTCCTTGCCCTGGAGGAGATGGGAATGGGGGTTGGGCTGTGGGTGGGGCAGGAGGAAAGAGGACAGGGGAATCAGTGGCTGATATGTAAAATTAAATTAAATTTCAAAAGAAAAAATAAAAAAAGAAAAGGGTTAAGTTATAAGAGCTAGCTAACAAGAAGCCTGCCATAGGGCATACAATTTGTAAATAATATTAAGCCTCTGAATGATTATTTTATAGGAGCCTGTAGGACACTGGGGCCAGGCAGGACCTGAGAACACTTATGGCTACACCACTCAGTGGTAGCAATTTTGTTTTAGTCAATGTTCAGTTTCTGTGATGAGACACTATTATCAAGGCAACAATCAAGATAAAGCATTTAACTGGGGCTTGCTTACAGTTTCAGAAGTTTAGTCTCTTATCATCATGGCGGGGAACATGATGTTATACTGGTAGACATCATGCTAGAGAAATAACTGAGATTTCTACATCTGGATCTATAGGCAGTAAGTAGGAAGAGAGAAAGCCACTGGGCCTGGCTTTTGAAACCTCAAAGCACACTCCCAGTGACACACTTCCTCCAACATGTCCACACCTAAACCAACAAAGCTACACCTCCCAATTCTTCTCAAGAAGTGCCATGTCTCCCCACCCCTGTCAATGACTAAGCATTCATATATATTAGCCTATGTGGAACATTCCTATTTAAAACATCACATATTAGGTGGGTTTGTATTCTGTGTACAGTTTTGATAGGGGAATGGAAAATATAATGCTAAGTAAACAGAACAATCAAGTTAGGGCAGGTAGAACAAAGTTACTGAGGTATTATGATTACCTCTAGTCCAGGAAAGAGCTGAAGTGAGTCTTTGAAAAAGAAAGCTCTGAATTCAGAAAAATATTCTAAATAAGTAAGAAAAGCAAAAGACAAGGCATGGGATTTATGCATAGTGAGGAATCCCCCAGAGAAGGCATGGAGGAGATATGTCTATAAAAGAACCTCATAACATCAGGGAAAAAAAAAAACAAAAACACTGGAGAAAATAATTATAAAGAATACAAAGTGGAGCTAGAATTTGAGAAATCATTTTTATAAAATCAGAAATAAAAACGATATACATGTAAAACATGAGAGGATGGGAAACCACTTAATAGGAGAAGAATATGTAGAGAATGTAGCATGTGTTTGGCAAAGAAGGGACACGGTACGTTAAAGTGTATTCCTCTTAGGATGCATGGAGTTGTCCAGAATGAAAAGGGAATGACAGGGACAGAACTGGGAAGATTGAAGTGTGTTAAAGAAGGGAAAGAAAATTATACTACTAAGGAGAAAAACCTCCTGAAAATAGGAAGTTAGTGTGATAAGAAAAAAAAAGATAATGGATGATAGAACACAGGAATTGGCAGAGCTCAGAGCCACCTCAGACACTGAGTTAGAAGGTATTATTTCTGGCTTTTAAGATCAGGAGAGTCAGAGTTCGTAGTATTTTCAGGAGTTTTGAGGGAAGATGAGAAGACAGACAAGGAGAATTCTGAGTTAGACTCAAGTAAGGAGAGCAGCTTCTCCTGTCAGCTCAAACTGTGAGTGCCAAGAGTCAACAAGAGGCCAGTGGTGGGGACACCCTAAGCCAAGGAGAAGAGAAAGTGAAAGAAATGCTTTCTCTCAAAAGATGTGTTACATGAAACAGAAAAATACAAGTGCTTTAGAAGAAGGGAAAATCACTAATTTTCTCTCCTTTACATAATGTGCTATAATGCACTTCTCTTAAAAGGTCACCTTTACCTTCTCTTTTGAAGTGGAACCACCCTGAACAAGACCCCATCTTCTGGAGTGCATCTTAGGATTCTTTGGATGCTCTGATTCTCAACCTTGCAGGGACATATCTCGTATTTTATTGTACCACAGTTTAATCTGACTGTAAATTGAAATTTGAGGAAACCTGACCTTCTGACAAAAATATCAGTCATAATATGATTCAACAGTTAGATGGCTTCTGTCCTAAAGCAGGGAAGTGGTCATAGATCTCCTGTGTGCAGGCTTTCTAAACTCTCTGCAGGATAATCTGAAGCCTTTTCGCTTATGTAAAAGTGACTCAGCCCTTTTAGCTACAAAATTAACACTGAACACACCAGGACCCAAACTCTTCCTACAGAGAAGAGGCTAGAGGCCCAAACTCCACCACTGTAACATCCTCTCCTTCCTATCCAGGCCCTTTACTGACTGTGCAGTCTTCTGATAGGTTCCCACTGAAATAGGGTTCAGTGTCACTTCCCCCCATAAAGAAAAGGCTGAACAGATGTGGTCCCACAAAAGGCACAGGTCTCCTGCTTGTAAGACCCGAGGCAGATATGGAGGAATTGAGAGAAGTTTTCAGATAGGCCTGCTTAGAATGTTGAAGCTTTTCAGATTGGAACTCCAATGATTGATGTAGCCTCTGACACTTTCTTCCAACCTTATTCTACAATGGTGAAACTTAACTACAGATCACAGGTTGTTAACACAGTTGTCCTCATCAGTAGAGAAGAGAGAGAGCTGAAGAGAAGGACAAAAAGCCTACTTAAGAACAGATCTTGAGATCAGAGTAGACATCTCTTTGTTTTTCATTGGTGTTTTTTGATGGCTCTGGGAATAATAATTCAGCCTAGGGGACCCATCCAAAAGCCTGGTTACCAAAGGATGGCCATCTTGTCTATGAACAATAGCTGTATGACCCCTTGCATCCTAGAAGTCTCAAAATTAACTTTTCAAAAGTGAGAATAATAGATTTATCCCTCTGTTCAGGTCCATAGAGGATTGTCTTTATCTATGGCCTACGATTAGCATAGTTCCTAATAACTAATCTTAAACTGCTCTATGTTTTGGAGCCAGATGTCATGGTTGCTTCACAGAGAAGGGAAACTTTACATTGCAAATTGTAAAATATTAAAGAAAACAGGTATAATTCACAAATAAGATATAATATCACATATTTTAAGTAGCAAGCCATGCAATTTTCAATATAAATATCAACATGTTAGGTAATAAAAACTGTAATAATTGCAAATATAATGAGGGACAATAGCTCTCTAAACATTTAAATAATAGATAAAAGTAAACACCCAAAGTGCCAGATTGCTTTTCCCGGTTACTTATCTATGATATGTATGATCTATGGTTACTTTAGATGTAGTTTATGACTTCTGGTCTGTGTCCATTCCACTACACATTCCATATTCTTTCTTTAAAATAGTTTACAAAACACACTGTCAGACACCAGTGAGCTGGGGAATAACCAGAGTACCACCTGCAGTCTACTGTGTTTTCTGGAAGGTTCTTCCTTGTATGGTTTCAATTCAGAAAAGAATGAAAACTTAGTAAAAGTCTTGAAAGGCATTTGGAAACCAAAACCACTGCAGCGTGGAGGGAATTGTTCTTAGAGATAGTGAATGAAACAGCTGCAGACAGATTGCTTCTGACTAGTCCTTCTAGTCCTAGTCCTTCTGAAACTGCAGCTTACCAGGAAGTATGGAGGCCACATCCTTTCTATTGACTGCTCCACTGGTGCCTTATCAGGACTCCACCTCAGGTCTATGGCTGTGCTTCACAAGCTCTTCATGTGACCTTCCTCTGAGCTTCCAGCTTCCCCTTTGAGGCCTCTTTTCTCCCACTAATCTTATACCTGCATGAATTAATAGTTCTTTAATAAATCCTCTCTTCCATGATGCTTTAAGAACAAGAACATAGAATGTCTACCAATTACATTCACAGACTCTAATCTTTCCAAAGAAAATGATCTTAAATGGAGAAAAGAAATATTAGTCGGATAAAATATAAATAAAAAATTAAAAACAGTAAAATAAAAGGTGTGATGAGAAAATCTTGATTAGCAAGAAAGTAGATAGGAGCCATATATTTAATTTTTTATAGATGTTAAGGAAAGTATTCTTCATGCCTTAATTGGAATTGAAGTGATAGCATATGCTTTAACCAAGAATGTCCTGGAAGACTATTTCATACAAACAAAACAGCCAACAAATAGTGACTCATACAACAGGGTGTCTGTTGTATCATTGATTGTGGTTACAAAACACTGAAAATATTAATGTCCAGAAATGTGTCAAATTATTCCATATTTATCATACCATGAAATCTATTCAATTATTCAAATGAGAAGAATATTTATAAAGTTAGATACTAGTTAACATAGGTGGGTATATAAATATGGCTGGAGAGAAAAAGATATGGAGAGAAGAAGCCAAAAGTGAAAAAAGGAGAAATGGCTGAACATGCAAAAGAATATGCATTACTATAATTGTGATTTCTGTAAAGTTATGCATATGTATGAATGAAAAAAACTGAACATTAAAGGCATCTCACCATCTAGTCTAATGATTTATTAACCAGATACCACTCTGTTTATCAGTACAGACTCTCAGCTTAAATGTACACACATACACACACACACACACACACACACACACACACACACGCAGACACATATACATATACATATACCCATATAAGTATATATAATATATATTTAATATATGTATATATAATATGTATAAAGTAGACAAAATGTTACCTTCTTTTAAAAAAATTGCATTAAAAATCAAAATATAATTATATCATATTCCCTTTCCTTTTCCTACTTTCAACCCCTTCTGTGTACCCACTTGATTATATATATATATATATATATATATATATATATATATATATAGAGAGAGAGAGAGAGAGAGAGTTTTTAGATTGTTCTCCACCTACTGCTCACTAGTCTAGTTCTCCAAGACCCTTCATTGTCTGAATATACTAGCCCACACAAGATGTCTTCTGAATATCTCTATCCTTACTAAGAAAGTTAACACTTAATTAAAGCAAACCATGGTTGTTCTCTGACTCCTCTATGCCAGTTAGTCATGTCCTCTTAAGTATTAATCATGTGCTGTGTTTTCTATTTCTCCTAAGAGATGTGTCACTAAATTGTACCTTTAGTGTGGTTATATATAGTATAATACTTGGTCTCTGGTTTCCAAAGAGATAACAGCTGAGGACATAGGCAGTCTTGACCTTAAAAGATCTCAGGAAATGTTGTGCTGTGAATTCCTAGGGTATTTCCATGACTAGAACTTTACCAAAACTTTGTCTCAGTATCTGTAAAAATAGATTTTGAAGCTTAAAATAAGTTTAAATTATTGAAACTGTTCTAATTTTGAAGTCAACTAGTCTGCTCTGAGCCTGGCTAGGTTATCTTATAGAACATCTCACAGTTATTTACACAAACACACACCCACATTTGTGTAATTTTAGTATGGTAATAGCTAAGACACATGTTACCCAGTACTAGTGTGACTATGTAACTTATTTTCAATTACTTCTTTCATTTATATTTTACTATAGATCAAATGTATGTACATCATACTAAACATATGCTATATGTCATTGAGCTACATCTGCAGCCCATGGCTTATTCTTTTAGCATGAAAGGGGTCCGGTCACTATCAATAATTATTCTCAATGAGACCCACAGGTGTGAAATGAGAAACTCTTCCTGGTAAACTTTGGTGTCTCCATCTAGTGTTCACCCTGGGACAAAGTACCCTATTTGTGAGCAGCAGGAGATTGGTGATTTATTATCAGTTCAGGCCTGTTTATACCTTTTCCTCCAGTGAGAGATGACAACTTTAATGAAACCATGAGAAATGGCTGCTAGTTATTTGATGTCAAGGTCATACAGCAGAGAATCCAGTTGATACAAATCTGAGCTTGGAGTTGTTTAATCTGGTCTACCAATGTTTTATCTTGTTAAAGGGTTTGAACACATAGTCAAATCTTTCAGCTTCTTTTGTAAAAAGGAGGCTATTTGTCTAAAACATCACAAAAGGCTGTTCAATTGAACAGATAATGCCTTTTTTCCAGCCTGACTCCAACTCATCCATCACACTTCTAAAGTCAAGTGTAGATTGAATTTTTTCTTCAATTTTGTTTGTGGTCCATACTTATCACCCACATGGTGAGCCGAGTCTTTGAAAGAACTTAATATTCTAAGCTTCAGATTGATCCCTGTCTGGGAATTTGAAGGGAAGACTTCAGGACAGTGCAAAAAACAAATGGAAGAGAAGTTTCCAGCTGAAGAAATTTGAGTGGTAAACAAATGGAATCTATAACCAAAGAGGAATTTAAGGTGCTGTGGTGAATTTGATCTTTATAGACTGAGAGATAAGTATAGGAAATAACAGATAATAAATGAACATGTATGGACTGATGGGCAATTAGATGGAATTTCCAGAAGCCATATGTAAGAATGACAATCTACAACTTTCTCTTTGTTTATTCCAAAAGCATAGTTAAAAGCCTGCTTGAGATTTACAGAGAAAATACAAGTATCACATGTGAAATATAGAAAGGATAATATGGATTTATGAAACTCAGTATTAAAGCAAGTAACTATTACTGTGAGAATAAACCATGCATGCTTACTGTTCAGGTGGCTTTCTTTATTCTTGTACAATTCAGGGGGAAGTCCATAAAATGGTACCATGCACAATCATGGTTTGTCTTCTAATCTCACTCATAAAATTGAGAAAAAAAAAGAACAGGAATGCCCACAGGCCAACCTGACCAACCTGATCTAAGCAGTCCCTCATTGACACTCTCTTCCCACCTGATTCTAGGCTGTGCCAGACTGAAAGACTTTGACCTGACTTTAGACAGTGAAGGAATGAATCAGTTACACACACACACACACACACACACACACACACACACACACACGAGCACACATGAGAGAGAGAGAGAGATATGAAAATTTTAGAAAAATACTTTTGCTTTTACAAAAGTAGAGTCCTAATAACTGAGTTTATAGGATTTGTTATAAATATCAATAAATTACTAATAAAATGATTCTTATGGAAAATAGTGCTCCTGGGACACTAACATTCATAGTGTGAACCTAGTACATATATTGCCAAAACAAACACATTATAGGATACACTAGGAACATATTTTAATCTAAAGACTCTGGTTGTCTGGTGGTGAATGCTTTTAGTCCCAGCACTTGAGATGTAGAGACAGACAGATCTTTAGTTTGCAGCCAACCTTATCTACAAAGAAATTTCCAGAACAGCCAGGGCTACACAACCCTAACTCAAACAAAAAACAAACAAACAAACCTCTGGATTTGGTCAAACCCAGAACCAAGATAAGGTAAATTATCTGTGTGACTTGGAAAGCTGACATCATTTGACTATTATTGTCAAATGTAGTTCTCTCGATTTGCTCTTTAAACAGTGGGTATTTTTGGATTTGAATATAGACTTCTGTGAAGTATTTTCCTGACAGAAATCATCAGTGCTTGCATTTTACTTTATTTTTTTTCTTACTTGACCTCTATCACTTAAAAAATGACATATTTATTTTTAGTTTATGTACATGAGGGGTTTTGTCTGCATGTCTGTATATATACAGGGCATTTGATTCCCTATGACTGTAGTTACAGGTAGTTGTGAGCCACCATGTGGGTGATGGGAACTGAACATAGGTCTTATGAAAGAGCATCAAGTGCTCTCAACCACTGAACCACCTCTCCAGGCCCCTTGATTCTAACATTTCAAGTGACTTATTCTTTAGTTCTATTAATAAACAATAACTTTGTTTACTTGTTGAATTGGACTTTCGGAAAAATAATGGTGTGCATTAGATATGCTTTTAATTAATAATATTTTAGTTTTATGGGTTTACATATGGTTACCTTCCAAATATTTTATAGGGAAATTGGATCTTTTATATATAGATAGTATGTAATCATGCATATAAATTGAACCAGGACCTCATATAATGTACATTTTATTTTAAAGTTTATATATATACATATATATATATATATATATATATATAATACATGATTCATCCAGTAGTCTTTGCTGATTATCCTTTGCTATAGAGATGATGGTATTATTTTCAGATGTAAAAATATCTTTTAACAATGAACACACCAATAATGTTTGTATACAATCTTGTGTTAAAAGTTTATAAGTTCAGGAAATTACATTAGAAGTTTAGGCTGTGAGGAAATAATTAAACAGCAGGTGTGAATTTGTTTTGCAATCTACTCTTTAAGCTATATAGCATTATATATATGAAATGTAAAAATAATTTTTTATTTTAGAATTTCACACTGAGTAAAACTTCCCAAATTGCTACCATATTATGTTGGGGTTTGAGTTGGAGGCAGCACCTAAAACTTCAACCCCAAAGCTTACCTTCATTGTATTCACCGTGGGCTGCCCACATCCTCTTCTCAAGCCCTTGACAAGATGAGTACAACTTTTGCACATCTGTGAGAGGGAACAAAAGAACAAGATCAAAATTTCTCCAAAATCAGTAGACCAGAAAGAACAGAAAATTACCAAAAAAAAAAAGAGCTATTGTATTTACTGTAGCTGCAGTAAAACTACTATGTGGAATAGGTTGAAGTTACTCTGAAGAAGTGTGTAGGAAGACACAACTTTCAGTAAATTGCATTAAAAACTAACCAGGTGGGTAGGTTCCCCTTTGCTGTTATGTAAGCTGATTTAGCTGTCATCGTTGAAAAAGCATAGAATGGCCAGATTTTCCAATTATATTCTCCCAGCGTGAGTAACATGCTCTTTTTGTATCCTGCAAACCCAACCTCGAAAGCTGTACCATTTTCCTTGCTTAAATGCTCCTTTTCATAGCCACATTAAGCCATCAAAATTCCATAACCATGACCTGTACTTCCTTAACTCCAGTTTCTCCTGATTTACTCATCTGTACTAGAATGTCTTGTTTGCCCACAAGGTCAGTAAAAATTATGATTTTATGTTTTAAAACACAGCTCTAAGTGATGCTTCAAAGCCAATTTCCCAAATTAAAATCGATATCTAATGATACTCATGACTTTTAGAAAATAATTTTCTATGATGGTAGATAATTCAGTCAGTGGAGTGTTTGCTATGCAAGTGGAAGGGTCAGTTCACTCTCAAGCACCAGGGGGCTGGAGAGACGGCTCAGCAGTTAAGAGCCCTGGCTGTTCTTTCAGAGGTCCTGAGTTCAATTCCCAGCAACCACATGGTGGCTAACAACCATCCATAGTGAGATCTAGCACCCTCTTCTGGTCTACAGACATATATGCAGGCAGAATACTGTATGCATAATAAATAAATAAATCTTTTTTTAAAAAAAGTCAGGTTTGGAGCAAGGTGAGATGGTTCAACCAGCCAGTGAGGTCTGGTGACCTGACTTTGAAAATCTGGACCCACATAGTGGAAAGAAAAATTGACTCCTACAAGTTGTCCTCTGACATTCATATACTGGCTGTGGCACAGACAGCCACACACATATGGAAGGAAGGAAAGAAGGAAGGAAGAAAAGGAGGAGGGGAGGGGGGTAGTGAAAGAGGGAGAGAGGGAGGGAGGGAGGGAGGGAGGGAGGAGGGAGGGAGGGAAGGAAGAAGGAAAAGATGCTTGGTGGTACACATTTGTAATCCCAGGATGGGGAAGCAAGAAGATTCTTGGGAGTTGCTGGCCATCCACCCTATCTGAATTAATGAACCTCAGGTCTACCTGAGAATCCCTATTTCAAAGAACTAGGTGGATATCTCCTGAGGAATGATACCCGAAGTTAACCTCTGGACTAGACACACACACACACACACACACACACACAGAGAGAGAGAGAGAGAGAGAGAGACAGAGAGACAGAGAGACAGAGAGACAGAGACAGACAGAGACTGAGAGAGAGAGACAGAGACAGAGACCGAGGAAAGCATTCCTTCACAAAGGTATGCAACAAGATGTAGTGGAAAATACATTATTAACAGTATAGCCATAAAACTTTGGGAATGTTGAGCTCTCTGACCATAATCCTGGAAAATAGAAATAGTAATAACACTGAAATGTTGCAAAAATTAGAGTTGGCACATATATATTATTAGGTTTTATATAAATAAGCCTGTGGTATAGATCTTGTCTCACAGCAATTATTCATTAAAATGATAACAATCAACAATCTCTAATGCCCAATATTTCACCAATTCTTTTGTTTATGTAGGTTTTACCTCTTTTATAAATGATTGACACTATTACTTGTGTTTACCAGTTTTTATAATTTAAATAAAAAACCCCAAGTTTTCATGTAGTATTTTTAGAAATCATCCCAGAGGATAAAAGCAAAACGATCTATATCCATTATTTTGACATTTGAAAGCTTTGATATGGGTCTGGACGTTAAGAACTTAATGTTCACTAGAATTAATGTTAATTCCATAGTCTACCTTATCACTTATCTTTTGTACCAGTAAGGTGTATTTTGTACTAAAATGCCTTTAAGTATCAGCCTATGAGATATAAATTGAAAGAGATTATTGAGACAAGCTGATTCAACCTATCTTATTTCACAGGTTACCAAACTGCAAACTTTAGACTTAACATTTGCCATAGATGACCATGAGGGACACAACTTGTCATTGAGCTGAGTCTTAAATCTTAGTATCTTCATTATTCTTTCTTGCCCAGCACTTCTGTGTGTTTGAAGAAAGCTAATTAGATAAATGGTTTCGGCGAGACAAAAACTAGATATTAAAGATCAGTATAATAATTACTTTAAATTTGTTCTTCTCTCATACAATACATCCTAAACACAGTTTCTCCTCCCTCTACTACTCCAAGTGCCCCCAAACACTTCCTCTCTCTCCCAGATCCACTCCTCTTTTTCCACTCAGAAAAGAGCAATTCTCTCAGGGATATAAACCAAACATGGTATAACAAGTTACAAGATACAGTGAGACTATTCCTAAGTGTTAGAAATAAAAAAAAGAAACAAAGAGTCAGAATAGATAATGGTTTTAGAGAGGAAAGAAAGAAACACTGCATTGAACAAGCCTGTTGACAGAATCCCAAAGAAATGAAGAGGATTGTACAATTACAGGAAGTTTAAGAGCAGGCATAGTTCAAGCCAATTATGTGATGGCCAACAAAACTGTATTGTATTCTTTTTCTGTTATATTATTAACTACCTTGGAAAAATATTTGGAAATGGGATCTATTTATGGAAATTAAATTTTAAGAAGATCATTTGTCACAGAATGAGGAGTACCATGAAAGGCTGGCCTCTGGACATGATATGGCTGCTACATTCATGAATTCATAAAAGACATGGTTACGTGCACAAGACCTACACAAGATCAAGAGAGTAACAACACCAGAATATAGGCTGTGTGAAGGGAGAAATGGGAAAAGCAGGGGAACTTTAATTGGAGGGGAGAGACAATATAGAAGGAGAGGAAGGCGAGATAAGTAGCAGTAAGGATATTTGAAAAAAGAAACAAGGAACCATGGTATTCTATATTTTCCTAAATTTTCATATAACACACACAAATGTGGTGTGTGTGTGTGTGTGTGTGTGTGTGTGTGTGTGTGTGTGTAGCTTAAGTTATGACACTCAGGGTGATAATGTTTTCTCCCAAAAGCCATAGGCTGTCTAAGAAAGACCACAGTACCAGACAAGCAAAAATTCCTTTTGAATTATTGGTCAGAGGAGTCTAAGAGACAAATTTTAAAGTAATAAAAATGTAATATGCATTACATTTGGTAATCCAATATCAAATACCATCCCCCCAAAATCCACACAAGTAACACTATGCAGACTGAGCAGGTTGTATTTAGGAATATACCTGTACATACTTGTACATAAAAGCATGCATTAACAATGGGAAAAAAAGGGGGCTATGAATTTGAAAGAGAGCAAGGAGGGACATATGAGAATTTGGAGGGAGGAAAGGATACAACTGTATTATAATCTAAAAAAGTAAGAGACACCAAGTTGAGAAGAAAGTAGGAGGTGTATGGGGACAGGGTAGAAATAGCTCGAAGGAAGAAATGGAAGACAGAAGTGAGGAAGAAAAACTGTACATGCAAGACATTTTCAAAAAATAAAAATTATTTAGGCAACTATCTACAGTTGATTATGGGAAAGTAATGGTAGAGAGCTCCACAGATTGTCCAGGAATCCCTGATGACAGAACGGGACTTCCAGTAAAGACTGTGGCAGTAGAGAAGGGGCTTACCAAGTAACTGCAAAGGAAACAAAAACCCTCAGTCAGTCAGCTTAAGAGCAAACAAGGAGAAAAAGATGGCAAATTGAGGGGGGGCATATTTTATTATTATTTTTTAGACTTAGAAACTCTCATGTATATTTTCATTAATCAAGTCAGGAATATGAGGAAGGAAACCAAGTGTTTGTAAAAACGCAATCACCATTTCCAATATACCAATGTTAGGTTGAATTCGAGACAATTCCATCCAGGTATCCAGGGGCCTGAGAGAGAGAGGCAGATGGCAATGGGAGACATGAATTAGAATGTTATACAACAATGAGTGTTGAACCTGTGCAATGAATATGCTTTTAAAAGAGAGGAGGAGACTGGAAAAAATGTAAGGATCGGGACAGAGTCTTAGCTATTACCCACCTTTGTTTAGAAGAAATAAGAAAACAGTGAAAAAGTGAAAGCCATGCATGGATTATTTGGTGTTGAAAACAATGGCATTTTCAGCTCTGTGATTGAGAATCTTAGATATTAAATGCCGTTATGGAGGGTGTCTCCAATACCTATGAACAACAGTTTCAAATGCAAGCGCCTGTATATACTTGTCCAAACATTAAGATTTATATTAAAATAGTTATTTAAAAGTTGTTAAAGAACTTTAAATGAATGAGCTAACTTGATATAAACACAAAAGTGATTCTAAATAGTTTATTAAAATGAGGGCTTCTAGGTAAGTATATCCAGACTAAGCATTGAATGTTATCAAACTTGCTTTTTTTGGGGAAATATATTTAATCATTTATGATTTTATAAGGCCAACACTGGGTTATTTTCTATCACAGCAGTAAAGCTTACATGGATCTTATTAAAATTCTGTAAATATGTTACTTAGTCTATTACAAGGCCTATTACAATCTTTGTTGGGGGAGCTACACAAACTGAAAAGGGGATGAGAGAAAAGGAAGTTCATTCCAAGACAATTTTAAATGAGAAATTGGAACTTTTCAGTGTTGTCTGAAACCACTCACTGGCATACATGGCAAATGATGATCTTCAAACTAGACTGAGTCACACATTATTGATGACGATACACACTTGTTCCACAATTGTTTTTCATGATTAAGTCCAGAGCTGTCAGTGTGTGATATTGCTTTTGTCTTCAAAAGAGCTAATGAGTCAGTTCTGACTGCAAGTGAGTCATGACTTAACTAATTGGATAACTTTGAGGAATTTACCTTTCAGTATTAATTTATGTTTCTATAAAATGAATGGGTTGAACTTGTTTACAGAAGAACTCACTTTTTTTTTTACAATTTTTTTTATTTTATAATTTAATTTAATTTTACATATCAGCCACGGATTCCCCTGTTCTCTCCACGCCCCCTGCCTTCCTCCTAGCCCACCTCCCATTCTCATCTCCTCCAGGGCAAACAGGGCAAAGACTCCCCTGGGGATTCACCTCACCCTGGTAGATTCAGTCCAGGC
This sequence comes from Peromyscus leucopus, assembly GCF_004664715.2. Taxonomy (NCBI): domain Eukaryota; kingdom Metazoa; phylum Chordata; class Mammalia; order Rodentia; family Cricetidae; genus Peromyscus; species Peromyscus leucopus. Next base: position 85,595,890 of record NC_051066.1, read on the forward strand.
AGGTCCAGTCCCCTCCTCCCAGGCTGAGCCAAGTGTCCCTTAATAAGCCCCAGGTTCCAAACAATCAGCTCATGCACTAAGGACAGGTCCTGGTCCCACTGCCTGAGTGCCTCCCAACCAGTTCAAGCTAGTCAACTGTCTCACTTATTCAGAGTTGGGGGTTCCTCAGCTATTTGTTTTTAATTTACAAGGTATTGAATTGGAACATTGGATCACAGCATGTATTTTCATCAAAATTCTGTGTAGCTAGAAGTTTTCTCCATCCTGCCCAGTCCCGACAGGCCCCACATTCCTCCAGCCTGGTGGTCCATCAGATGCTTACAAAATAATTACTCAGAGGCTTATATGAATTATAACTGCTTGGCTATTCACTCAGGCTTATTATTGACTAACACGTACACTTAAATTAACCCATTTCTATTAATCTATGTTTTGTCACATGTTCCGTGGCTCTACCAGTCTGCTGGCATGTTGTTCCTTCAGCAGCACTGGCATCTCCTCACTCAGCCTTCCTCTTCCCAGAAATCTCCTCCTCTGCTCATCCTGCCTATATTTCCTGCCTGGCTACTGGTCAATCAGCATTGTATTTATCACCCAATCAGAGCAATGCTCATTCATAGCATACAGAACAACATTCCCATTATTTCCTCTTTTCTTTCTATTCAAAAGTAAGGTTTTTAACTTCAACATAGTGAAATTACATATAACAAAACAGTTATCAAGCAAGAATTATAGTTATAATATCTAATCTATTTGTATTTGGCAAAATTAAAGAAAATTCTATCATCTATCCTATATTTGTGAATCTAAAGTTTCCTATCTAATTTATCTTCTATCATAACCAAGGAAAATAATAATTATAACTATTTAGTCTTCAACTACACCAAAGACCCAAGAAGGATATAATATTATGTAAGTAAACAGAAAGAACATTACAAGCAACTTCCAAAAATCTAGAATGACAGAGACAGCTGGCTACCTGGACAGTTACCCAAAGTTCTTCTGTAATGTTGGGGCATCCATCTTCAGTCTACAGGCCTAGAGTCTCTCAGTTGCTTCTCTCTGTGTCCTATAGAATGTCTGTCAGTTTCTTAAGCAAAGCAGGAACCTGAAGGACCATCTCACCTTGCAAAGTTCAGTGGTCACCTTTCTATGGGTCCTGCATGTCCAGTTGATACAACATTTTTTTCAAGCAGTCCAGGCAAGAAGATTTTTTTGCCCAAATGGTTATTTTTGCCAAGAAGAGGATAAATTCCATATGGAGTGTCTTTGATGCCCATCTTTCTCTTTGAAATAATTCAGTGCTGCCAGAAGCAGATGTGCCTTGTTGTCCAGAAAGTCTAAGTTTTTAAAGCATTTTAAATGCCATATTCTGTAGGTCTTTGAAGTGTTTGAAGATTATCTACTTATATGAATTATATCTATGTATACTTAGAAAACTTAACATGACTATAAGTTTGACTACCATAGAAGACTAATTATTAATCTGTTTCTTAATTATCCATTACAATTTAAAAGCATCACAGAAACATAACACCTTAAATAAGAGATGTACTTACAGTATAACAAAATTAACTTTAAATTTGTATCAATAAACTAAAATTTATAGCAATGTAAAACACTTCAAACAAATTTCTGTTTAAAAGTAGGTTCAACAATCCACCCTTTTATCCTATCATATCTATATCCTATAATTTTTATGTCATATCTTCCTTTCTTCTTTTAGAAAGATATTGACTATGACCAATAACAATTTGTAACCAACAACCTAAACAAAGACAAACATCTATAGTCCATTTTTTGGGAATGTGGGTGTAGTTTTCTAGGTTACTTCCTGCTAATAAGGGGCACTGTATTCTTATGGGGATACAAATAAAGTTTTAGGATTATGGTCAAGTTCTGGCTAGAGTAGTGTGTGAGGCTATATTCTCTGAGCAAGTTGCCTTGAAGTTGATTTTAGATATTGGATGATCTGGGGTATGTTGTCATTGGAGACCTTCAGGGTGTCTTGGCTGGACAAGCCATATTAGTCTGGAAGCAATCCACAGGTTATCATCATCTGTGGAAACAAAAGCAGAACCTCTTTTCTAAAGCAATGTATCCTTAGACATAGATTTTGAAATCAAGATATCTTTAAAATATATATATTAGTTTAACTCAACAGCTTTTATAATCAAATGTCTTTCTGAAGTTAAAATTCCAACAACAATATTATCCAGACTCTCTGTGTGATTTTCATTTCTATGTGGCTTATATTTTATAGTACTTTTACTTTCTCTTTAAAGACTTTATTTTTTTAAATATCCATTTCTTTATATAACTGTCCATATTCCTTTTGCTCTCTCTTCCAAGCCTATGTACATTTTTACAGACTCTGTAAACAGTGTAGAGTTTTGTTCTATCTGGATCTGTCTTATTGTGAATCTATTGCTTTAAACTGCAGAGTGGTTTGGGCCTCGGCTGCTGACTCTCCACCCCAACTTTTTAACATGGCAGTGGTATATTTATCATCAGTTCTGGGAGCCATGAGTACCATCAACTCTCAGAAACAGTGGGTCTATGTCTTCATTAAAGCAGCGTATAGTCCAGAAACATTTTTTTTTTTTTTTGTACTAGCAAAGGCTAAATCCACCATGCACCACACTGCTGTGGCGGGAATCCGCAGCCATGCCACTTAGCTCATGGTGGCTGGTGGCCAGTTCCATCTTGCAGGCAGCTGTCAGGAGACAAGTCTGCACTACTCCTGGCTTGAGACTATGAGACCAGGAAGCCTAATGTGGCTCCTTTTCTGTGCTTTTAGAATCTTTAAGCTTTCTTAGGTCTATGTGGATCAATGCCCAATGGTGGTGTCTCCTGACTCAGCCTTCCTCTTCCCAAAATTCTCCTCCTCTGCTTATCCTGCCTATACTTCCTGCCTGGCTACTGGCCAATAAGAATTTTATTTATCAACCAATCAGAGCAACACACATTCACAGCATACAGAATGACATTCCTATCACTTCTGCTACGCAAGATCATAGATCTGTAACATACACATGAATATGTGATACAAATATGAGTAAAACAAAGGCCGGGCGTTGGTGGCACACGCCTTTAATCCCAGCACTCGGGAGGCAGAGCCAGGCGGATCTCTGTGAGTTCGAGGCCAGCCTAGGCTACCAAGTGAGCTCCAGGAAAGGCGCAAAGCTACACAGAGAAACCCTGTCTCGAAAAAACCAAAAAAAAAAAAAAAAAATATATGAGTAAAACAATGAGTGTGACTATTAAGTTTATGTGGAAATAGATTACATGGGAAAATAAATACAAAATTTATAAAAAAAATAAATTAAAATAAATTCTTCTTTTAAGGAAGAAAAGCTTCTGAGAAGTATGGATAGAATACAGTCAGGTTGCTTGCTCAAAAATAGTAGTGTGTATATTTTATGTAATTATATAAAAATGTGAATTCAATAAATAGAAAGCATGAGACAACCTCAGCTACAGGTATGATATACTTTTGTGTGATTGATTGGGGAAAAAGAGTAGCTCAATCTCCATCTAGACTTTGTTAGTGCCTGAAAAAGCTCCCATAAATCATTGCACATCCACAGGCTGTCAAGCAGGTAGACACAGAATTTTTTTTTTACTTAATGGTACAGAAGGAGTACATTGTTGAGTTTATTGTCTGCCTATACTTCAGTAAAATTATAAATCAATTCCAGGAGTTTCATAAAGCTCATTATTAAATCTGAATGCAAGAGAAATCAAAATACAATTAGATTGACATCATACCTTGATATATATAAACATTGTTCAAAGAAGAGGGTACCGACTTTTACTAGTAAATAAAGTTAAAAATGCCATTTATCCAGCAAGTTCTCAGCATTTTTCAAAACACAGTGATAGACAGAGTTGAGACTCTAGAGAAGTGGGGTATATATTACATTATTGCTAGAGAAATTGGCATCAGCTCAATCCCAAATATGCATCTTTTAACTAAAAAATTAACTGCTATGATCTTTTTAATAAAACATATATACAAACAAAATAATCAAAGGAGAATGTTGTATGTTGCAATTCATATATAATACCAAAAATTGAATGTAAATCTTAAAATATTTTTGTACAAATGAAGACATCAGAAAATGAATGATGTGGTATTATAGTGTGGATGTATAAAGAGATCACTACACATTACATAAAGAAGAAAGCATCAGAAATGTAAAATGATTATTTGTAGCTTCACCATTTTTACTTATCTATGATGCATAAGTCAGGAAATATAAGGAAGAGTATGGATATTAAACCATAAGAGTAGTTATTTGTGGGGAGTATTTTTGTGAGGAGAATTTAGTAGAACTTACACTTTTTGGAATACAATTCACCATGTCATAATCAGTGTTTGTAGTGTGATAAAGTTAGGGGTTTTTTTTGAGATTATAATGTAATTACAATATTTCTTCCTTCCTTTTTCTCCTTATAAACTCTCAATATATCTTGCCCCATTCACCTTCAAATTCATGGCCTCTTTCTTTAACCAATTTTTATTATATATATATATATATATATAATATGTTTAGTCTGTATGACCTTGCTTGTGTATGTTTTCAGGGCTGACTATTTGGTACTAGACTATCAATTGCTGAGTTTCTTCCATGGGGAAGACCACCTCTTCCTCTTGCCGTATTCCTTAGTTGCCCATAGTTCTTTGTATTGGGTTGAAGCCTCATGAGCTCTTTCCCATCCAGTTTGGAATGCCCATTGCCATTATCCTTCTTCAGCTCATGTCCTTCTTCAGTGAAGTCAGTGAGGCTTTGTGGATATAGCTTCTGACATTACTAGGAGACACAGTCTCAAAATAAGCTCCCTGATCCTCTTGCCTTTACTAACTTATGAAACCTAAGAACCACATCAATGATCACCATGGCACAATAAAGTTAGTTTTAAGACATAAATACTTTATCATGAATTTAACATATAAAAGGGCATTATGGCATTAATGTAACCCATGAAGGACCTTTACACATAAATTCTTCATACCTTAAACTATACTGGACATCACTACTGTATCTATACTATTTCAAAATGGTTAATTAAAATGATTATTAGAGGCTGAATAGTAAGTATTCCAAATGAAACAAGCTGTGGTATGACAAGGTAGAAATGCATGGCTGGTTAGAAATGTATAAAATCTGGAAAAGTTTTGACTAGTCCTTCTCCTTGATCCTCAGTATCCCTGTGTGTAAAGAATGGGAAGAGTGATTTCTCAAGTGAGTTTTAGTTTTTATATATTTAGTTACTTATCTTGTTTGGATGCTTGTGTTCATATTTTTATTTGCTTTACAATTAAGAGCAATTTTCAGAATTTAGAAGGCCAACAGGGAGGAGAGTGAGTGGAGATGGAGGAGAAGGGAGGGTGGGAAGAACAGGAGGAAGAGAGGAAGAAGAGAAGGAGTGTAGACCAGCCTACAATTATGTATCATATCCACTCTTTGTGAACTTATTTTTAATAGTTTTCAAATATAGCTGTAATATGAATATAGCACTAAATCAAAGGATGTTTTGAAGAGTCTACAAAACATAAAATTCTTTTAAAGTATGGGGGATGAGAAGTGTGGGTGTGTGTATCTGTCTGTGATTCTCTCTGTATGTATGTTTGTATTTCTGTATCTGGTGTGTGTGTGTGTGTGTGTGTGTGTGTGTGTGTGTGTGTGTGTGCATTTGTTCATCATGTCTGTACAGCTAGTGCGCAACTATATGAGAAAAAAAGCTAACACTAAATATATTCAGATTTATAAAGACTTCAAGCAGGCCATAAAGGCTGCCCACTAGAGAAAATGTATTTCCCCTACACACTTTTTCTCTTATTTACCTAGAAGACAATTTTATCGTCTTCTTCACTTTCAAACACTGTCTTTCAACACCGCCTCTCTAAATCTCAGTCAGCTGATGGTTGCTTCCTGTCTCACTTGAAGTGCTGTGAAGAAACTTCCAGTCCCCACACACCTACTCACATCTGTAGTGATATATCCCACCATCTCATTCCTACTTGAGACCAACTATTTCCTTACTAAGACCAATTCTTCTCCTTGTATAGATGTTTCTATTTCACTCACTAACCCTGAAACATCAGCTCACTGATTTCCCATTCTCTGTCCTTTAATTTTTTAATTAAAACAAAATTGCTTCATTTCTCCCTTTCCATTTAGTCCTTTAGACTCCTCCCATGTGCTTTTACATTTTATTTGCTTTTGATTTTTTTTTTACAATGCAGCATACCACATAACAGGTTTGACTGAAATTTTCTTACACATTTTGTCTTTGTTAATTTTTCTCCTCAACTCCATTCTCTATCCTTCATTCATTCCTGCTGGTTCCCTTCCTCATCTCAGAAGCCCCATTATTACATGCATGAAGAATATGGTACTCTTTCTATGTTTATGAACATATGTGTGTGTGTGTGTGTATGTGTGTGTGTGTGTGTTAGTACTAACATATGAAGAATAGCCAATATGATGGTTCATCTTAAAATTCATCACTCAGTAGAGTCAATGAATTTTATTTACATACAACCTAACTCCAGACAACCACCACATTAGAGAAAGTACTACATCTTCTTTGACATAATCTTGTTTGACATTTCAAATATTAAAACATGGGTATTTTGTCAACAGTTCTCTTACTCTCTCATGTTTTCATGGGGAGTGACAATATAGACAACAGGCTTCTTCTTACTTGGAGGAAATCTTGCTTTATCTGGATTATATAATATTTTAGTTTAAAAGAAAACAGGGGAAAATGACTTTGGAATGCTAGATTTGCCAATTTTGTTTTTCTGTTCTATATTCTTCTGTTCTCTCTAGACACGTGGTATGAAAAAATGGCCTGTGTGGGTAGCCTGGGCTTTCCTGGCTGTGTTGGTTATAGGTGGACAACTCTTATCAGATTCAGATAAAAGAGAGGGAAGTAGATAAGGTCAATGGCCATATACTTTAAAGTGTTTGTCAGTTACACAAGTAGTCCTTAAGTATCCATCCCTAATTCTCTTGTATCTACTTCAAAATTGTTTAGAATCAAAGTGATGAAATAAGAGACACCATTATTGAATCTGTTAAAAATCCAACACATTCAAGAACAGGGATATTGATTCTAAGGGCCTTGATTTTTTAGGTATAGCCTGAAGCAAGAAGGATATGATGGGAAGACAGAGACTCCAGTCATTTTGACTTCTAACACAATTTCTCTTACTTATTGGAATGCTTTTTATAGAGTGAAGTTATTTGATTTCTTGTTACCTCTCTCCCAGACTCATTCAATGCATGAATGAATACTTTACTAGTTTGTTAAAGAGTAAATGATGTTCATAGAATGCTTACCAAGAAGCCTGATACAAATGTGTACAGCAAGAATCATTGTCTTCCCCTTTTGTCAATAACCCACTGAGCAAATAACTGAAATCAAGGAGAAAGATTGTATTTAAGAACTACACAATGTTGAATGGTGGAAGCAACATTTTTCAGCAAATGGCAAGTATTAAATTTTGAAAAGAAAACAACATAAATTTTTCTTTGAAAGTGGAGAGATCTCATACTAGCAACTTAACAGCACAGCTGAAAGCACTAGAGAAAAAAGAAGCAAGCTCACCCAAGCTAAGTACAAGGCAGGAAGTAATTAAACTTGGAGCTGAAATCAATATACTAGAAACAAAGAGAATAATACAAAGAATTAATGAAACAGAGTTGATTCTTTAAAAAAAATCAATAAGATAGACAAACCATTATCTAAACTAACAAAAAGATAGAGAGGGAGAGAGAGAAGAGAGGGAAGAGAGAGGAGAGAGAAAGAGAGAGAGAGGAGAATATCCAAATTAACAAAATCAGCAGACACCTAAGAAATTCAAAGAATCATTATTTTATACATTAAAGGCCTGTATTCCACAAAATTATAAAATCTAAAAGAAATGGACATTTTTTACAATAGATACCACTTACAAAAATTAAATCAAGAGAAGACACATGGACATATGACCCGAGGAAATAGAAGCAGTCATAAAAACAAAAACAAACAAAATGGGGCCAGATGGTTTTAGTGCAGAATTCTACCAAACTTTTAAAGAGCAGCTAACACGAATACTTCTCAATTTATTCCATAAAATAGAAACAGAAGGAACATTGCAAAATTCATGTTATGAGGGCACAGTTATCCTGATACTCAAACCACACAAAGATTCAACAAAGAAAGAGAATTACAAACAAATTATACTCATGGACATGGATGCAAAAATACTCAATATAATACTGACAAACTGGATCCAAGAACACATCAAGAAGATCATTCACCATGATCAGCTAGGCTTCATCTCAGAGATGCAGGGATGGTTCAACATACTAATATCAGCTGATGTAATTCACCATATAAACAAACTGAAATTTAAAAAAAATATGTGACCACCTAATTAGATGCCGAGAAAGCCTTTGACAAAATCTAGCACTGCTTCAAGATAAATGTCTTGGAGAGATTAGGGGTACAAGAGTCAGACCCAAACATAATAAAGGCAATTTCCAGGGGGCCAATAATCAACATCAAATTAATGGGTAGAAACTCAAAGCAATTCCACTAAAATCATGAACAAGACAAGGCTTTCTATTCTCTCCATATCTATTCAGTATACTAAATGAAAATTAGGCTGGAGAAATAAAACCACTGAAGGTAATCAAGGGGTTACACAGTGGAAATGAAGAATTCAAGGTATTGTTATTTGCAGATGATATGATAGTATACATAAATGACTCCAAAAATTCTACTAGGAAACTCCTACAGCTGATAAACATCTTTAGTTAAGTGGCTAGATACAAACTAACTAAGAAGAATCAGCATCCTGTCTTTATACAAATGATAAATGAGCTCAGAAAAAAATTAGGGAAAAATACCTTTCACAATAGCCACAAATACTATAAAAAAAATCTTGGGGTAACTCTAACCAAGCAAGTGAAAGACTTGTAAAAATTTCAAGTCTTTGAAAAAAAATTGAAGAATATATTAGATGATGGAAAGATCTCCCATGTTCATGGATTGGTAGAATTAACGGTAAAAATGATCATTCTAACAAAAGCAATCTACAGATCCAACACAATCCTTATAAAAATTTCAACACGATTCTTTCTTTACAGATCTCAAAGGGTAACACTCAACTTCATCTGTAAAACAAACAAACAAACAATAAAATCAGGATAGCTAAAACAATCCTGTATAATAAAAGAGCATCCAGAGGTGTCACCATCCTGGATTTCAAGCTGTACTACAGAGCAATAGTAATAAAAACTTCATGGTATTAACATAAAAAGAGAGATGTTCATCGGTGGAGTCCCAGACATAAATGCACACACCTATAGCACCTGATTTTTGATAAAGAACCCAAAATACACAATGGAAAAAAAAAAAGAAATATTCTTCAACAAATGGTGCTGGTCTAACTGGATGTCAGCGTGTAGAAGAATGCAAACTGATCCATATCTATTGCCCTGCACAAAATTCAAGTACAAGTACAAGACCTCAACATAAAACCAGACACACTGAACCTAATGGAAAAGAAAGTGAGAAATAGCTTTGAACTCACTAGGCAGAAGACAGTTCCCTGAACAGAACAATAGCACAGACACTGAGAACAACAATCAATAAATGAGACCTCCTAAAACTGAAGTTTCTGTAAGGCAAAGGGCACTGTCAAAGTGACAAAACATCAGCCTACAGAATGGGAAAAGATTCTCACCAACTTCACATTAAACAGGGGACTAATCCAAAATATTTAAAAAACTTAAGAAACTAGGCAACATCAAAGCAATAATCCAATTAAAAAAATGGGGAACGGATCTAAATAGAGAACTCTTGAATGACTGAAAAACATTTTAAAAATGTTCAGCATCCTTAGCCATCAGGGAAATATAAATCAATAATACTTTAAGATTCCATCTTTCACCTGTCACAATGTCTATGATAAAAAAAAAATACTAGTGACAGTTCATTTCAGCAGGGATGTGGATCAAGGGGAATGCTCCTCCATTGCTGGTAGAAATGCCAACATGTACAGCCACTGTGAAAATCAATATGGAGGTTTCTCAGAAAATTGAGAATTGATCTACCTCAAGACCCAGCTATACCACTCTTGGGCATATACCCAAATGACGCTCCATCCTATCACAAGGGCACTTGCTCAACCATGTTCATTGTAGCTTTATTCATAGTAGCCAAAATCTGCAAATAACCTAAATGTCCCTCAACCCAAGACTGGTTAAGAAAAATGTGGTACATTTACACTCAGCTGATAGAAACAATGACATCATGAAATTTTCAGGCAAATGGATAGAACTAGAAAAGATACTCTGAGTGAGGTAACCCAGACCCAGAAAGACAAAAATGTTAAGTACTCACTTATAAATGGATAGTAGCTGTTAAGTAAAGGGTAACCATGGTACAATCCACAGACCCAGACAGGCTAAGTAACCAGAAGGGCTCAAGGTGCAATGTGTGGATCTCCTTGGAAAGTGAAATAAAATAGATTTTGTGGGTGGACCGAGGGCAAGTTGGGATGGGAACAGGAGAGATCAGTTTGGAGGTGTGAGGAGGTGGAGGAAGAAAGTACTCAGGGAGATGACTGCAATTGGAGGACATAGAGGTGATGTAGAAACCTAGTGCAGTGGAAACTCCCTGGAATCCATGAGGGTGATCCTAGTGAAGTCCCTAGTAATTTGTAATACAAATTAGCTCAACCTGGCCATCTTCTATAACAAGACAAGACTCATCAGCCACAAAACCTTCGACCTTCAATCTGTCCTTCTTGCAAGATGTGTTGGGATAATGGTGGTACAGAACTTGTGGGAATCCAAGGCTTAGGCCAGGAGAGGGGACCCATGCCTGACACTGACTGGATAGCCAGGAACCAGAGGCAGGACAGCCTAAAGAACCAGGATAGAACCAAACAGTACTGGCAAAAGAACAATAAAGGAACTGAAATGATTCCTAATGATATTATGGTATCTGTTATACTCATAGATCAGTGCCTACCTCAGGTATCATGAGAGGAGCACCGTCAAGCAACATGGGAACAGATACAGAGACCCACAGACAAATGACAGGTGGAGCCAGGGGAATCCTTTAGAAGAGGAGGAGGAAGAATTGTAGGAGCCAGAGGGGATTGACAAGGATACCGTGAGAACTTTGCTCACAGAATCAACTAAACCGAGCGCATAAGAGCTCACAGAATCAACTAAACCGAGCACATAAGAGCTCACAGAGACTGGAGACAAACAAGGACCCTATATGTGTCTGAACTAGGTTATTCCATATACCTTAGGATTGTACATCTTGGTGTTCTTGTGGGACTCTCAAAAGTGGGAGCAGGGGGTGTCTCTGACTCTTTTGCCTATGGTTGGGACATTTTTCCTCCTACTGGGTTTCCTAGTCCAGCTGTGATATAAGGGTTTATGCATAGTCTCATTGTAACTTGTTAGGCCGTATTTAGTGGATATCCCTTGGAGGCATTTTTTTAAAGGGGAATGGAGGAGTAGTGGATGGGGGTGTTTGGGAAGACACTGGGCAGAGTGGAGGAGTGGAAATTGAAATTGGTATGTAATGTATGTCAGAAATATAAAAAAAAATCTTTTGAAACTGAAGGAGACAAGTGAAAAAAAAAAGATGCCAGACAATCTGTCCAAACTATCTACAGTAGCTAATGTGGGTGGATTAAAAGGACCCCGAACCCTTCCAGCTCACTACTTATGTTCTGCATAATTACATTGCTTATTCCTTCCACAAGCTGCTTTTGGACTCTGAGAACAGCCAGATGTTCTCTGTGTTGGAACACTGACACCCACTGGTTATTTCTAATAGTGACCAATACACACTTCCTTAAAAATAAAATTCCTCACAAATGACAATCCTGATAGATATCTGCAAGGTCAAGGGGGTATTACAGATGCACATATTGAGAAAAGAGGAGAAAGGGTAACTCACAAGCTTAAGAGGAATAGTCAGTGAACTGGTAATGTTTGACAAGTAAGAACACAGTGGTCAGTTATTTCCACCCTCAATCTGTACAAAGAAATCTCAAGAGTTATCTCCTAAAATATACCTTATAAATATTTGAATCAAGTAAATTTTTTTTTGTTTTTGTTTTTTTGTTTTTCGAGACAGGGTTTCTCTGTGCAACAGCCCTGGCTGTCTTGGAACTGGCTTTGTAGACCAGGCTGGCCTTGAACTCACTGAGAGCCACCTGCCTCTGCCTCCCAAGTGCTGGGATTAAAGGTTTGCGCCACCACTGCCCGGCTTGAATCAAGTAATTTTAAAACTTGTCTAAAATGATAAACAGGTGAACAAGACTGCCTTGATCATGGCTCCCTATCTCTGGAGGTACCCAGTGGAAGTTGTAGGTGATGTGGAGAAACATCCGTTTAAAGCACTGAGTGAGTGATATGCAAGGGCTCAGAGTAAACCTGAGATTATGCAGCTTAGAAGGTAATAGCTCTCATAATGAAAGCTAACTCCACAAATATACAAATTATGGAAATGTGTTTTTAATTTTAAAAATTCCACTAGATTTAGAAATATGGGTGTTTCCCAAACCGAGTCTTTGCTATCAGTCATCAATTTCAATTACTCATTATAGCAAAATATTAGAGGTATCTATAATTTTCCACATATGAGATAATTTTTGTCACTCCATATAGAATGACTCACTCTCTCTTTCCTCATAATTCCTGACCTTTTTAAAACTTCAAGTTTCATGATAAAACTAATCTTGGTTATAAAAGTAACCAATCTGTCTAGCTGGTAGAACCACATTCTGAGGTCATGTTAATTTTGAGGAACTAGAGGCTTTTGAGAAGTTCAGCTGAGATCCATTCTGGTGAAGAGTCAGAGGCTTTCAGTCTGAGGAAATAAGAGCAACTGTGGAATTGGCCAGGTAAGGTTGGCTGTAGCTTGTTCTGTTTCTCTAATCTTTCAGCATTCACTCCAATATCTCGCTCCATGTTTTTTATTTATAAGACCATGTAGCAGTTAGTGTTACAGGAGGGTTTTAATAAATTCATATTTAAAGAGAAAACATTTACCTCAGGTACCTGGAATAATTTTTGTACATAAATCACTGCACATAAAATCAGTTGTCAACAAAAAGGAGAAACAATCTCCCTATTTAATGCCAATTATTAAGGATAACATTTTAATTTTATTTATATATTTGTGTGTGTGTGTGTGTGTGTGTGTGTGTGTGTGTGTGTGTGTATGCACGTGCATGCACATGTGTTTTGGGGGGTTGGGTAGGCAATGCATGTGTGCATGTGGAAGTCAAAGGACAACTTTCAGCAGTCAGTTCCTTCCACCATGTTGATTCCAGGAATTGAACTCAGGTCGTCAGACTGGATGGCAGGCTCCTTTATCAAATGAACCACTTTGCTGACCCTATAAAGAATACTAAACTATGTTGTCTGCATTTCTTTGCTTGAAAAACCTATAGCAAGACAACTCAGGCAATAAGCAATAGTGATGGTATCTGTGTACCATGGGGTATTTCAACCATCTCCCTTTCAGTTCACACTGGAGCCTACTTATCCCACAAGAATTCCCAAGGTCATAAATAAATAACACAAATAAATAAATAACAGCTCAGGCAGTCATCCTGAGTTAGACAGTTTTTTTCAGAACACAAAATGTAAAATGTCAAGGGGAGGACCTGAGAAGTATTTACCTCAAAGAATTCTGTTTCTCAGACATACCTCCAAATAATAGCATCTCCAGGAAGAAATCAGAGAGATATATTACTAAGAACCTTTAAACACCTCAATCTGATCTGTTAGTTAATATTGATGTTAGGTACTTATTTCCCACCTGGATTTTTATATAAATACATGATTTTATCTGTCTTATAGAAATAGCAATAACTTTTAACTATATAGTGTCATTGAGCATTGCAAAACTTAGTGTCTAAATTATTGTCATTTATGTGTGTGTACCATTTACAGTTAAATAGGTACTACATACCAGACCCAGGGATCATTTAGTATTCTCAATTTCAAAAACATTTGTGTTGGCTCATGTGATATATCCAGTTGGCTAAGCAATACTCTTCTCTCTCCAACCCTGCTGCTTTCTGGGTGGTCGTACAGAAATAAAGATGTGTCTACTTTAGGAATTTCTTGCCCTTTGGTTCCAGACACACACTTGACAGTAGAATTGGTCTGAAATTGAAAGACAGGTTTCACTCATCCACCTTAGTTTACTTCTGGGCATTTGTTCTATTTGCTAGCCATTCACTGAAAAGCAACCACGAAAGGGTTTGGATTGTAATTTCATGTGAAGTTGCATTTTCAGAACTAACAAAACAGAAAATGGAAAAACCTGCTCTACCTGCTGAAATGGGATCCATTTGTGTCCTTCTCAATAGCCAGCCTCAGATTATCAAAAATGATAAAACCATGAAGTCAATGTTGACTTCATCTTCAAAGCAACTATGAGAGAAAATGTGGATAGTTTTATATTTAAGCACACTGACCCATCCTTGCTGGAGTTGGTGTATCAGACCCTCCCAGGCTTCCTGGGTGTCTATCCCCAGGAGCTTTGTCCCTTGTCTTTGCAGATATTCAGATTATTTATAGGAAAGAGTGCCACTGTCTGCTTTCCAGATAATTTCATGATGAAGACAGTGGTGACACTATCCTCTGCAGAGCAGATCCCCATGGGACTTTGGAAGTGAAAGTATGTGGATCTACAGAGGGTCATTCTAAGACTCTTCAGATGTTAACAATTTACATTATTTGACAATTCCTTAATCTTAGCAGACAAAAGGAGATAGAAGAATAGTGTGGACTTAGTAGTTTATAGAAGTATTAAATGATCTCATCCTCTTATTTAATATTTAAGGTTAAACATTTTTTGCTCTAAGTTTTTCCATGATTAGATGAGTCCTGAACATTTATTGATAAAAATGTATACAGTAAGGATTGTGTGTTCTTCTTGACTGTGCTGTTGCATGTCCTCATTACCCCTGAACTTTGCTCCATGGCAAGCATGCTCAGGCTTTGGAGGACTAACCAGACGGTCTCCAGATGGAAAGCAGAGCTCCCAGTAGGCTGAGCAGTCAGCCATCTGTTAGGATGATCATATCCTAAGCAAAAGGTGGTTTATGCCACATCATTCCCTGTGAGGTGACAACAAATGATAAACCTCAAGGCCTTTCAGAACTCACAGAATCTTTGATGTCAGATCCCCTGCAGGAAGACAATCCCAAATTAGAAACACATGCTTCACTGGAGAGCGTTCATCTGCCACCACCTTAGGGGCTCCATTTTGAGTGATGAAGGCATCACACAGACCGTAGTAGGGCACTGTGGCTTCCATCCAAGTGCACTTTGTAAATCAGCGCATGCATAGAGAAGGGACCTTTCAGCATCACTCTTTATGCAGCACATCTAAAACCCACACTCCTACACCTTGCGAATGAGTAAACGAGATTACACACATAAAATCATTAACATGGCACCTGGAACGTGTGCCCACTGCATGACCTTATAAAAACATAGATTGGGGGAAAAAAAAAAAAAAAAAAAAAAAAAAAAAAAAAAAAAAAAAAAAAAAAAAAAAAAAAAAAAAAAACATAGATTGGGAGGTGACATTTACATGCTAACTTTTAACTATTTCAAAAAAAAGTAATTTAAATGCTCTTTAAAAATAATGACAACACAGATAATAAGACACAGCCAATAAGTATATGAATTATTGTAACAATAGAAATAGTCCCATCATTTTATAAGACATACCTTGCTTGATAAAACATTTTTAGATTCTTGCTTTACTACAATTACAGCTATTTTGTTGCCAAATTATGAATATTATGAATTTATTTTTTGCTTGCATTTCTGTTTACAAATTGCTAAATAGTCTTATTAATAAAAAAAAAAAAACATGGAGCCAGATATAGGGGTGAAAACCTGAGAGATCAGAGGAATAGAAAAAGCCACAAGCTAATCTCACCTCACCAATAATTCAGCTTTCAAAGAGACCTATTTCCTGTATACCCATGCCTATTTTCCTTTCTATTATGCTAACTCATTTCCTCTCTCCTCTCACCTACATCACTTCCTGTCTGCCTGTCCAAACCTCCAGACCTCTACGGTTAATGCTGGAATTTAAGGTGTGTGTCACCATGCTTGGCTCTATTTCCAGTGTGGTTCTGAACTCACAGAGATCCAGACAGATCTCTACCTCTCGAATGATAGGATTAAGGGTGTGTGCTACCATTGCCTGACTTCTATGTTTAATACAGTGTCTGGCTTTTTCCTCTGATCCTCAGATAAATTTTATTAGGGGACACAGATAAAATATCACCACACATTTCCTCTCTCCAAAGAGTTTGAAACCTAGATTCTTGTCCAAAACATGCTGAAAATTTTATAAACAATAAAAAAATCTGAACTTTATTGTGATAGTGACTGTGTGGTCCAGTGAAGGACATAGGCATTTTCTACTCTTCTTGAGTTTCTTTAGAACAAGAATCAATCAGTCAGGTCCTAGTCTCCATAAAGCATATGGGAGTGGCATTTCTGCGGCTGTACAGAGATTAGGAACTCTCCTGACATGTTATAGTGAATTCTGGACAGATTAGAAGTCCTTCCTGTTCTGAAGGAGTGGGCCTGAAAACAGAATAAAAATACTTCACAATTTCACATTTTAGCACCACAGGTAGTAACTGCTCTCAAAGTAGCTGTGGCTATAGAATGTAGCAGGAAAACCCTTGTGACACCATAATAGTACTCGCCATATATGGAGTAAGCAGTCATAACATTCGAGACATCTGGTCACCTCCAGTTGTGCTGCCTTTGTAAGAGTTAACAACTGGGAAAATTTATCCTTGAGAACCAGTGAGGAGAGCACAGATCCTGTGGAAAACACTGTGGGGTTGGAGGAGTGGATACTATTTTTAGCTCTCTGGGAATGAAACAAAGATTTACTGCTATCCAAGTGGATCTTATTCTAGAAAAAAAAAAAAAAAACTAAACTAAAATCAGCAAGATTCAGTTGTTTTGACATACTCTATTCCCATCACATTCTCTCTAGCACTACAGGAGCCCTAAAATAGAACAGCCCACCACCACTCTGAAGGTATGAAGTTGGGCAATCCGCCAATGGAACACAGTAAATCCACAGTTTATCCCCAGATACTTGTCATCATTTAATATGTTTGGTGGTTCTCTAGAAGATTCTGCTTTCCTTGCAAGGCTGTCTTCATTTGCCTTATCTTTTAAATCACACAAAGCAAAATGACAAATGGTGACAAGTATTATTTCTACTGGTTGTGTTCATGTCAGAGGAGCAGCAGAGGGCAATTGAATTTCAGGTGTCAGCCCACCAATAGGAAAATCCCTGATGGGTGTATCTAGGATAGGCAAGGCCCCAAGACCACAGACCCTAGAATGTCTTGTTTCTGCTGTGCCTTAATATGTTCAATGCTGTTATCTTTCTATGGTCTCTAAAATGGTGTGAATGGGTGTGGGGAGATCCTCACTGCCTGTAATATAGTTTGTTTATCTTATGTAAACATCCCATCCTACTGAACATTTTTATGTGTGGATTATAATGAAGATGATTTCTTCCTAAGCTGTACTGTCTAATTGATAATAGTAACATTAGTTTAAATAGAGTTTCGATGGTAAAAAATAAAACAAGGAAGTGTCACACAGCTAGAACACATGAGTTTTTATTGAGGAGCTGTATAGACTGTGGCTTAGGTTAATGATTAAAAAAAACAATTGAGTCTCAGCTAGCTAGCTAGTTTAAATTCTTTTAGCCTTAATGTTGGGAGATGTGTTCATAGGTTACAGAGTGTATCACAACTGAAACCAAGCTTTGAAAATAAAGTTAGACTAAGATGTTTTGTCAAATAGCTTTGAGGTGAAAAACCCAAGAAGATAATCTAAAGTTTCAGAAAGGCACATAGTTGAATGCTGAACTCTTTAAGGTCAGGGAACAATAACAAAGTAGCCCAATTATTACTAGCTGAAGCACTTTTCTTCCTAGGATTGGTTGATGACCAAAAATGATGATCTATATCTTGTACCCATTTTTGCCCTCAATATCCTGACACAAAAATCTATTGATGAGTGAGTATGTAACTTAAAATTTAAAGTAGTGTTGACTGATTCTTCTTCACATATAAAAGTTTAGGTTTGTGATTCCTTATAAGGTTATCTTTCAATATAAATAATAAAGTAACTGGCCCTTTCTTTGTAACTGGTTAATCTATAACAAGTTGCTTGGGTACAAATATATGTGAGTTCTTGGAAAAATTTGTTTTTCACATGTAATACCTAAAACGTTTAATCATGTAAGGGATATGTAAAACATGCTGGGTTTTTTTTACTGTTTGTTTTGTATTCATTGTAAATCATTCACTTGAAAAAACAGAATGTAACCACATTGTAATTCCTATATTGCTTGAAAAAACATTGTTGGGGTATGTAAGCTGTAGAAAAAGTGTACAATAGAAAGATCACAGAAGAATAGAGAATAAAAAAGGAAAAGTGAGGGTCTGATTCCCTTAACCCCACTCAGATAAGAAAGTCTTGTATGTGCCAACTCGGTGGATTTCCCTTTGAACCCTGTGCTGCTGGATGCTGCCCCTGTCCAGGCAGCAATACTTTCCACATGCTTATTGTCTTGGTCCATCTATTTTGCAGAAATGTCTATTCAAATCACTTACCTGACTTTTTGTTTCATTTGTCAGTTAGTTTGAGGGTTGTATGAGTTCTACATATATTTTAGATTTGAAATTTGTAAAATTTCTTATAGTTTTGTGTCAATGAAAAGCTTTTTTAATCAAAAGCTTAGAAACTATCAGTTTAGAGATAGAATATCCTGAGAAGGTGTCTTCCGTCTGTATTGCCACAGGGTTAAAACCTTTTTATGTGAAAAGTGGTCATAGGAGATAAGAAAAGGATTGATTGTAGCTGGATTTTGAATGACTAATTTCTAGATTGCCAGTAAACTTATACTTTAGCCTGTTATCCATATGATCTAAGATAGAGGCACCAAGGGAGTCAAAACAGATTCTTTAATGTTACTTTTATTGAAGCATTTCATAATGGGATCTATCTACACTGAAGGCTGTCTTCATTCCAGATCTTGAAAACTTACCTTTAACCATCTTTCTCTTCTCTTATCCCCCTTCTCCCCTCTGACCCCTCTAGCACCTCTCTCCCTTACCCTCCTCTCCCCTCCTGTTCTGTGTCTCTCCTCAAATGTTCCCGCTCTGTTACTCCACTAATTTTCATTTTTAATTGAGACTATATTTATTTCAAGACATTCAAAATTATCCTAAGAAAATTAACCCAAATATGAACACTATTACTTGGTGAAACTGTGAGACAATTAATTACTGTGTATGGATTTCTTTCTCACTTAGATTGCCACGCTAACCAAGTGAAAAGAGGAACAAATCTCTGCTGTGCAAATTGAAGGGCAGCCAGTAGAGGGCAGGGTTGCTTCAGCTATAACCAAGTAATTGCTGCTACTTTAATTCACAGAAATGAACTATAAGGGTAATTTCATCAAAGACTAGAAAAAATATTATGGTGAAAGAAGAGGTCAATGTACCAGGTGTTAGATGAGATTTCATTTGCACCATTTGCAAGCCAACTGACCAGCACTATCCATTAAAATCCAAAGGTAAGGGACATTAAATACATGAAGATTGTTAACATTTTGTTGGAGAGTACTTCCAGAGTGAAAACATCAGTGGGAATCCAGTAAACTGTTTTATCTTACATAGGAGAAGTAAAGGCTTGTATAGATGTATGAAATTGACTTTGGTAAATGTGATTTAATCTGTTGTATTCCTGTCAAACAAAGTAGGTAGTTCTTAAAGATTTGGGGAACAAGCTACGAGTTATGCTATATTAGTTTGCTACTTCTTTTACCTTTTATGTTTTGTTTTCTATTTTGAGACAGGATTTCCTTTTGAGACAGGATTTCTCTGTGTAGCACTGGCTGTCCTGGAACTCGCTCTGTAGACCAGGCTTGCCTTGAACTCACAGAGATCGGCCAGGCTCTCCCTCCCAAGAGCTGGGATAAAAGGCATGTACCATCACTGCCCAGTTTTCTTTTACTTTTTTAATTAAAAATTTAAACTAAAAAAATTGCATCACTTCCCCGTTTCTCTCTCCTACTTCCTACCTCTCCTGTCTTAGCAACTCCCTCTACAACTGATGGCCTCTTTCAAAAAAAAAATGTATTGTTACACAATCAAATGCTTAAATATATAAATACAGTGTGCTGAGTAATTTAGTGTGGCTCAGATGTATATGATTTCAGTGTTGTCCATTTTGCATTGGATAACTCCTTTGGGGGTTATTCCATGGGAGAATGCTGTGGATATCACTCTGTATAAATAAAATGCTGATTGGCCAGTAGCCAGGCAGGAAGTATAGTCGGGACAAGGAGAAAAGAGAATTCTGGGAAGTGGAAGGCTGAGGCAAGGATACACTGCCAGCCCGCTGCCATGAGAAGATGTTAAGGTACCGGTAAGCCACGAGTCACGTGGCAATGTATACATTAATAGAAATGGGTTAATTTAAGATATAAGAATAGTTAGCAAGAAGCCTGCCACAGCCATACAGTTGATAAGTAATATAAGCGTCTGAGTGATTATTTTATAAATGGGCTGTGGGACTGTGGGGGTTTGGCGGGAGCCAGAGAAAAAAACCCCAGCTACAGGAGAGTTTATTTCTCCCTCTCTCAGCAGTCATTAGTTAACTGCAGTTCTTTGTCTACAAGTAAGACCCCAGGATATTTCACCCTTATGCATTAGCATGTCAGTTCACATTGCTTATGTCTTGTTTAGGTAGGCATACTGTTGTGACAGCTATCACGGGTGCTGCTTTTCTGTCATTTCCAGGAGACACAATCTCATGAAGACCCCAGGCTTCTGGCTCTTACGGTTTTTCTGCTCTGCCCCCGATTCCTCAGTGTTCCCCAAGCCTTAGGTACAGGGAATTTGATGTAGGCTTATCAGTTGGAGCTGGGATTCTCATGATCACTTGATCTCTGTATTATAGCTAGTTGTGGTTTTCATGTTGTTTATTTCAATAGAAACCAAACTAGGAAAATGCTAAAGCAGAAAAAATTATTTTATGCTATTTTTCTTAATAATCATAATAATTTTGTCTCACTGGGAAATAATTTTTAACACATTACTTTAGCTTACAGATGTAATTGGATGATTTTGTAAAGTAGACACTCAGCATTTATAGTCAAAAGAAAGCCAGGCACTTAATCTTGGTTAAAAAATGCACTGAAAATGAAAGTCTTTAGCATTCTCTAAAGAACCATATTTCACTCTTAGGAGATTGTATTCATGAAATACTCTAACATATAAATAAAATACAGTGTTATTTTCTCTACTAGTCTTAGTAGATTTGGCCATTCCCATTAAATAGAACATTTTTGGTACATTGTATTTCATTTCAGGAGCCTGCATCCAAATATGTCTGCTTAAAAGTTAAGTCCAGATTTATGTGTCTTTTATGCTGACCAGTCTCACAAATGTGGTGACTAAAGCTTAAACATAAAAGGTATTATATCATACAGACAATTACTCATCAATTCATTGATATGAATAAGGTAAACATAAACCAGAGCATTTCCAAACCATTTCTTTGGTTTTTAAATTACATGACTGACACTTTTTATGAACAGTAACTTAAAATCATATTCCTTTAATATAAATTACTTCCCCATCTTCCTCTGTGTGCATCCCTCCTTCATAACAATGTCTGATAGCTTATTTTTATTTAATATCTATATAAATAAATCAATAGTTGAAGGAAAAATATAAAAATTATCTCAGTGAGCCATAATCTTTCTTCAATGCATCTTTCTCATTCCTGTGACAGATTGTAGCAGTAAGTAGGACTGTAGAGAAATTCCTGTGAGTGAAATGAGCTACAAAATATAACTTAGTTCACTATGGTTACTACTGTGGCAGCAATGACATTTGAAGCTTAGTTGACAGGAGCCATTGTCTTCCAATCAGCAATATCCACATAATTTAGATGATACAGTTAAAGAAAATGAGGACTATTTTCCTTCTCAGTGATCCTTAGTTTCCTATAGTTCTTGTATAGGTTGAGGCCTTCTGAGATTTTCCTTTTCTACTTTAGCATGTCTACTCTAGTTTAGCCTATTCATCTCATGTTTAGGTAAGAGCATCAAACTGTCTATCAAATACCAGTTGGTCAATCTTGAAAATATATTAGTTCAGTTGAGACAGGTCCAGCCCCCTCCCTCCTGCACCATAGGCACTAGGCTCCAAAAAGCCCATTTATGCACCAGGGACCGATCCTAAGCCCACTTCAAGGGGCCTCCCCAAAGGAAGCCTTGCCTTGGGGGAGTTGGGATAGGGGGTAGTTTGGGCAGGGGGAAGGCTGAGGGGCAGGAGGAGGGAGAAGAGGGGGAATCTGTGGTTGGTATATAAAATGAATAAAAAATGTCTTAATAGTAATAAAACAAAAAAAGGAAAATAAAAATAAAATATATTAGTTCAAGAAACATTATAAAGACTGGGTAGGCCAAACTCACATATGTAGAACTTTGGTGTGTGTGTGTGTATAATAACAATTAATGAAAAAAGGCCAGGAAATTGAAAAAGATCAGGGAGGGTATATGAGGGGATAGAAGGGGGAAATGAAGGTGGAAATTATGTAATTATAGTGTCAAAGAAAATGAAAACAACCAATGAGAGAGAGAAAGAGAGAGAGAAGGAGAGGGAGAGAGAGAGAGAGATAGAGATAGATAGATAGATAGATAGATAGATAGAGAGAGAGAGATAGAGAGAGAGAGAGAGAGAGAGAGAGAGAGCATTGAGATTGCATAGTATTAAGGCACTCAAATATTATATTTCAGCCAAAACTAATTAGTTGTTTGCCATTTGCAGATTGTCTTTGAAAATAAATTGCTATTTGTTTGCTTTTGAACAACATTCTAAATTTGAATACTTCTAAATGACAATGATATTAAGCACTAGGGCTAATAATTCTAGGAGAAAGAGCAATATGTCCCAATACCTAATAAGTCATTTTTTTCTTCAGATAGCATCAGAAGGTGACTCAAGAAGATGGGCCACTTCAAAATCAATCCTCAGATATCCAACCATCTGTGACTAAAATGCACTTTCTTAAACTTCCCTAATATTACTACATTCACACTTGATTTTTATGAAACGAATTTCTCAGTGTAGAATCTATGAATGAAAGACTGTTTATGAGTTGAAAGCTATTTGAAATATGACAAATTATATTCATTTACAGTCTTCCCAATTACCCTTTGTCTCATGTTTATATCCCTGAATATTAGTTTATAATTTTAGTTCTAAATTCTATATTCAAAGCTATTGAAATGTAAGGAGAATAAATAATCACTAAATGTAGCAGTATTCTCTTACTTTATATCCCAATTAGAACATGCATTGGGAAGAAATGAGACTGATTGACTAGAGAGATTCTTAAACATTTTTACATTTAAGGGAATGATACTTGCAACTTGTTCTACATTCCATTTCCTGCAATTATAAATCACTCTCGGTTCATCTGAACTCTATACTGCATATGAGAACACACCCGGTGCTTTGAGAGTTTGTCATCCTCATTTCCAGGAAAGAGCCTTATGAAGCAAAGGGCATGACTACGTTTTATAATTCTAACTTAAGTATTTCACCATAAACATTTACCATAGATCTTTTCTTTATTTCACAGATATATGAAATAACTGAAGTCTCAGTCTCTATTACAAAAACATTTTCAAATTACTCATTTGTTAAGAGGAAAATATGACACGAGGAAATGCTTGAAGGAAGATATCTCTGCATCTACACATAAAATGTTTGTGTATATTTTGTATGTGGGTATTAATGTGTAACTGTTGGTTGTGCCATGGCTCACATGTGGAGGTCAGTGGACAACCTTGATGATTGTCAGTCCTTACCTTCACCTTAATATGCGGTCTTTTGTTTTGCCATTGTGCATGCCAAGCTAAATGGACTTTAGTCTTTGGGGAATTCTCATGTCCCAACTCCCATCTCTCCACAGGAGCACTGGAATTCAGACAAGTGATACTCCAGCTGGCCTCAGGCATTCATATTCAGGTCAAGTGCTTGTGCAGCATGGGATATGACTCATTGAGCCATCTCTTGTCCACAAGCCTGTATTTTATCTGTAGCTATTTCTGTATCTGTATATATATGTATACCTGTGTCATTATCTATCTTTATCTCTATATATCTATCGAAATTCATCTGGGTGAAACTGTAATGTAATGGCTATCTGCCAATACTTCTTTTACCCCTTGCTTATGACTATCAGAAAAGAACATATCTCATCACTTGAAGTAAAATGGATCCATTCAATTCCTAGCAGAATATTTTCTGCAGGCATTTAACAAAATGATGCTTGTTGGGAGTTTATTGCACTTTACATTCACAGCATCACTTTAACATTAACTTTTTATTTTACCACAGCACCTAGAATATGCATTTTATATGAGCTGAGATTGCTCATAAGAGAGAATGGGTTTAACAGCCATAGACAGAGACATTAGGAGATGGGTTGGATTTTTAAATTTAGAGGTCATGAAGGATTTTATCTGTTGATCCACCATTTTAAGTCATATTAATAGCAAATGATTTGGTTTCTTCCACTTACAGTGCTCTCTGCTGATCTCTCCCTGGGAAAGAGTGAAGTAATCCATACTTATGACCCTATGAAATACCATTCTTAGCTGAAAGACAGTACACTAAAAACCAAATATAAAACCTAAAGACTGAAACATTTAAATTTAGGAATTAAAAGGAAATAAAACTTTCCTTTTATTATCAATGGTATCAAATTGGTCATTCTGGGCATTCACTATAAATGAGGCATGTAAATGTGCTATTGTGAAGAAATGATGTGAATAATGGCATGTAAAATATGAGTACATTTGCAGTTAACATCTAAACAGAAAATAGAAAAAAAAATCTTTGGATAATGTCTAAATGGATGTCTGTAAATCATTTATATGATTATATAAAAGCCCAATGACCAAAGGCTATAGCTGAGTACAGCTATTACCATCAGAAATCATTTAAAGCAAAGGTTATTATTTAGAATTCATTGCAGAGAGTTTTTCCTGTTTAGCCAGTTATAACTGTTACCAGAGCAACTGTTTTCAAATTTTTGTGTATTTAAACATAACAGGAAATTTCTGAACTGCTAATTCCTGGGTTCTTCCAGAGAATATGTGTATACGTGCTCTAAAATCTGATGCCAGAATGTTTATGTGATGACTATAGCTTGCTGAGGGAACACCAAATCAGGAACAGATTCAATATAAACAGATAACTGGTGCTCTGAGCATCTCAGAAATTAGGACTCCTGAACACTTTTTTTGTAGCATGAATGTTAGAAGGTCTTGCTAATAAAATCAAACCTGGAGCCAGGTATTGGGGTGAATGCTGGAAGATCAGAGAAGCAGAACAAGTCACAGCTACCTCACCTTGCCAGTTCCTCAGCTGATCCTGTTTCCTCAGACTGGAGGCCTCTGAGTCCTTCTCCAAATGAATCTCAGCTGAACTGCTTCTAAAAAGCCTGAATGCTTAACCAGCCAAAAGTTTCTAGTTTCTGGTCTCCGCGCCTTATATACCTTTTTGCTTTCTGCCATCACTCACTGGGGTTAAAGGTGTGTGAGTCACCATGCCTAGCTGTTTCCAGTGTGGCCTTGAACTCAGAGATCCAGGTAGATCTCTGCCTCTGGAATGCTAGGAGTAAAGGTGTGTGTGCCACCATTTTCTAGCCTCTGTATCTAGTGGCTGTTCTGTTCCCTGACCCCAGATAAGTTTATTAGGGTGCACAATATTTTGGGGAACACACTACCACCAAACTTCTTTCTGAAAAAAATTGTTTATGCAGTGTCCTCTGCTCTTTAGGCAGATGTGATCTTCTAGGCTTCAGTTAGTCTAATGTTCAGTCTCTATTCAAGGGTCAGAGATTAGAATCCATTCTTTGGAATTTTATTTTATATCCTTCAATGCTTTGATACAACCAGAGCTATATTTGGACCTTGTCCCAGGTTTCTGGCATGTAAGTGGTTGCAATTTAGTGAGGAATTTGCTGCTCTCAAGAGTTGTCATTTTGTAAACCCATAGCCAGCCTTAAGATACAGGCTGCTCACCAGAACCCAAGGCAAGCCTAAACTGCAAATTTTCATCTTTCAGCAACAAGAGAGAGAACAGGAGCTGAAGCTGCATGAAAGTCATATCTGTATAATGAAATATCCAGGGAAGCTCCTGAATTATGAGTTTTGGGATCTTCTTGGCTCAAAAAATCACTCATAGGTAGATTTGGGCAGCTTGTTTTAATTCTGTGAAGACTGAGGGACATGGCTTAGACTTTTCCCCATCTTATCCTATGATCTGTTCACTCTTACTTTCAATAATAAAGTATAATAAAGGTATTCTTTTCTACAAATTAATTAAATCCTTCTGGAAGACATTGAAATTTGGGAAGAATGTAGGAACCCCCAACTTTGTAACAATGTTGACAAAAGTGTAAATAATTTGAGAATTCAGTATGTGCCTTGGGTGGCTGAAATGGAAGAAGTCTTGAGGGACTTAACCTTTAAATCTGTGATTTCAAACTAATTCTAGGTGTAAGTGTTATAGAAGAATCAAATTCTACTTCGTCTAATTAATCTAGGAGAGTTGAACAATTGATTTTAGAAAAATAGCACATATTTGGTATTAAGCAGAAAATATCCTCAGTGGATAGGCTCTTAATATATTGAAACAAGAAGTAATTACTGCAAGGGCCACTTTATGAAGTCGTAAGCAATGTATGGCAATATGTGATTTAACTATATGTAAACCTACATTGAAACATAATAGGTGATTATAATAATATGAAGTTAGATTATAATGTCAATTATCTGGCTTAGCAGTTACAAAGGATTATAGTTATATTTGTCATTGCTTTTCTCACTGGTACCATAGTGCCATGCAAACTAGTAATGGGGAAGCTGGTGCTTGAAGTATTTCAGGAGCGGGAATATTAGGAATCTGTTACAAAAACATGTGTAAAAACCTTTAAAAATTCCTTATAAATTGCAGTTTTATATTATTATCAGAGACTTTGTTATTTATATGCTTCTTTGTATTTAGATTTTAATTAACTTAATGTTATACATCAAAATTGCTTTGGTAAGGTTTTAATATAGATTTATGTGGCTTTTGAGATCAATTTAATCTAGACTTACTGAGATAAAGAAAATTACTAAGCTAGAAGATCACAGCCTTGCCTAAGCTGATGCACAACCTGTGGTAACAGCAGGAATTTCTTACTTACTTTTAGAATAGTCACCTTACTTCTTCAACGGCACAAAAAGTCCTTCTTGAAGAGTTTTGGGAAATATCCTATATACAAAGGATCTGTTGTTGTAAATACATGGAATTCTAGTTTAAGTTAATGAAATTAAATAAATAAATCTATAATGCTTAATTATTTCTATTTTAAGTATACTTGAGTCTGTTAGAAAACCATGGGAATAGATTATAATGCACATTATGAGTAATTTCATTATGAAACAGGATTTTACTAAGTAGTCCAGGCTGGCCTCAAATTTTCTATGACCCTCCCTCATCACCCTCCAAAGTACTGGGAGAATAAGCATGCGTCTTCATGCCCTGTCTGTTCAAAAGATTTTAACCATTTAATTGTTTTAAAGACTTACAGCTAAGTGATGCATATGAAACACACCTTGGTTTAAATGTTGCTTTTTTACACTGTAAATTGAAGTACTAACACTGGGACACATCTCTTTCAGAAGCTAAAAGGAATGAAAGACTAAACTATATATTCCTTGTCATCAACCTGTATATTTAGTACCACCACAGTGGACACCATTCATTTGAATATCTATATAAGTAGGATCTATTATGTTTAAATATAAACTCACTTATCCAACTTGATATTTGTTGTCAACAGTTTGTCTCAATATAATATTTGTACACTTTTTTTACAATTACATGATTTGTTCTTTGTATGTTACTCTGTAAGTGTGATAGATATATTGTAAAACTAAGTGATGGTTGACTACTAAAGTTAATAGCAATAAATGAGAATAAAAATGAGAGGCCAAAGTCCCTAGAGTTTACTATTCAGAAACATCAAGGAACTAGTAAAGTTTTAAAGATCAAGCATTGTACTAGCTCAATGTCAACATTATAAAAGTAATGCTGAAGAAAAGAGAAGAGGATATTCTTTAAAACTATACCCATCTCTGCTCACACAGGTTTACACCTAATTTGGTACTTTTAAATCTATAGGACAGCCAATAATCAAACAACCATTAAACTTACAGATGTCACATCTTCAACAGATGATGAATGATAAATGCATAATAAATTATTGTGAAATATTAAAGATGTTTGTTATATTCATGCACTTTTGTCTATTTACATCATTTATTTAGGAAACAAAGTTGGCTATACTTATGTCAACCATATGTCCCACTGTTTACAAAGGAAAAATGGCTCATTGATCTACAAAAAATACTTAATATCCTTATTAAAGAATGGCTTGGTTAGTTGAACATATAAAAGAATTAAGATCTAAACTAGATGGATTTGAAAATGGATTAAATGGATTTGAAAATAAATAGTAGTCTTTGTTACCTGTGTGTTTTACTAAAATTAATTTTATGCTCTCCTAAAATGGAATTAATATTTATTGATCCTGCATAGGAATAAACTTCTCATTTGAGGATTAAGTGAATATCTTCTCTATCTATCTATCTATCTATCTATCTATCTATCTATCTATCTATCCATCTATCTATCCATCTATCTATCGTCTATCTGTATATCATCTATCTATCTATATAAAGTATATATTACATAAAATATATAATATTGTATACATAATATTACCTACAATTTATAGTTCTACATTGTAGTTACCAATTAAGACATTCAATGATGCATAAAAACACTTCATATATGTTTTTCATTAAAACAGAATGACTGTTATGATGGTTAACAGTTTATGGCCTAAAAAGTTATTTAAAGAACATTTCAAAATCCAGAGAGAACATCTGTATGATTATTATAATTGATGAATAAATACATTATTGTAATACAAAGAACTATTTTTTTGGTTCACTGTTTTTTAAACTTAATTGCAAATTAGCATTGGGGAGGAAAAGGCAAGTATGTTTTCTTGAGAAAACAGATTGTGAGCTTTACACCTTCCTCTCATTGGCCATGAAACACTTATAAAACCACACACAGTTGCCGGGCGTGGTGGTGCACGCCTTTAATCCCAGCACTCGGGAGGCAGAGGCAGGCGGATCTCTGTGAGTTCGAGGCCAGCCTGGGCTACCAAGTGAGCTCCAGGAAAGGTGCAAAGCTACACAGAGAAACCCTGTCTCGAAAACAACAACAACAACAAAAAAAACCACACACAGTAAAGAGAATGGCATGGTTTCAGTCTTCTTCTGTAGAATTTAGATATTTATCTATTAAATCGAGTTGAAAAATAAATGATCATTACTTCAAAAATTTTGTAAGAATTATTGCCGGGCATTGGTGGCGCATGCCTTTAATCCCAGCACTCAGGAGGGAGAGGCAGGCGGATCTCTGTGAGTTCAAGGCCAGCCTGGGCTACCAAGTGAGCTCCAGGAAAGGCGCAAAGCTACACAGAGAAACCCTGTCTCGAAAAACCAAAAAAAAAAAAAAAAAAAATTGTAAGAATTATTGCCATTGTTCAGAGTTATGTGCCATCTAATGATTATATGTATGAAGGCTGTTCATACTGTTCTTGTCTGACTAGGAGAAGCTTATTTTTAGACATATAACTCAACTTCTTCTGACCTCAGCTGTTATTTTTTTCTCATTCTAGGAATATATATGTGGCAATAGCCTACCAACAAAATGCTATAATGTCAAGGTTAAAAGGGTACAGCTCTTCCCCAACTTTCATCATATTCTTATTGCCAGCAACTAATACCCAACCATAAATATTAAATAAACATATTTTGAATGATTAACTAAAATTTGAAAATGAAGCAAAAGAAGCAACATGCAGAATACAGTCTGATGTGTTCAATACTTCACAAAGCTTTAAGTGAAAGAGTAATTTCATATAAATGTTGTTTAAAACAACAGTATCATCAGGTAGTATTTTGTGTGATGATTGATATGTAGTATTTTTTTTTTTTTGGTTTTCCAAGACAGGGTTTCTCTGTGTAGCTTTGTGCCTTTCCTGGAACTCACTTGGTAGTCCAGGCTGGCCTCGAACTCACAGAGATCAGCCTGGCTCTGCCTCCCGAGTGCTGATATTAAAGGCGTGCGCCACCACCGCCCGGCGATATGTAGTATTTTGTAAATAAAATTGTTAATTAATTTAAAAGAATTTTTTCATGACAGAAAATTGATTAAAATATACAGTGATGTGTTATTAATCAATTGCGTGTGCATTGTGCACAAACTACAGACATTCATGAAAGGGAAGTAAGCCACAAGAAAAATCAGCTATTAGGCGAGAAGTCATGGGTATATGCAGTTTTTGAAAAATCTAGAATGCAAAGAGCTCCATAAGGACAATCTTTGTAGAAGATCAGTAACAGAGACGGAGCCTTTTAGACAGAGAGGTAACCACAGGCATTAAAAAAGATAATACTGATTACAGTGATATTGTAATAAATGGTGGTAATGGGCAGGGCAAATGGGAATTTTCTTGAAAGAAAAATATGAGCAGTAGCTTAAGAAAGCAGTTTATTCTTATTATAGAATATGTGCAGGCTACACAGGAATTTAAAAAATTGGTAGGGGGACTTAGAGAGTGTATATTTCAGAGCAATAGGGTAGGTAGTAACACAAGTTTCACCGAGATGTAGAAATGAACAAAGGTGAGGTGGGGGAGTCTTGTGGTGCCAAGATGTTTTTGACTATCGGGGGCAGGAAGGTTGTTAGCAGAATCCTAGAGAAGTGAGGCCAATTAGAGTACTGCATAGGTGCTTGTGTTGGGAGGAGTGGAGGATTAGCCTTTCAGTCAGTCCCTCAAAAAGATAGTATATGTGTCAAAATGTTTGTGTTCCTTTATTTTATTTTTTTTTTGAGATTAGAATAGAATTACACCATTTTACTCTTTTCTTTTCTCCTTCCAAACTCTGGCATGTACATCTCTCTGCCCCCTTTTAAATTCATGGATATATATATATATATATATATATATATTATATATATATATGTATGTATGTATGTATGTATATATATATATTCCAAAATTCATAAATATAACCTGCTCAGTCTGTGCTGCATTGCTTGTATGTATGTTTTCAGAGATGATTATTTGAAATTGGATAAGCAATGGGTATGCTCATCTCTGGGGAAAACTATTTCTCAAAGTATACTTTTAAGAAGATTTTATTGCTCCACGTCCTACTATGTACTCAAATTTCCAAGGTAGACAAAGATGCAGAAAGATGAATAATAAACTAGCATACACATAGATAAATATATGTGTTTTATTACAGTAAGTGCTAAGGATTAGTCAAGCTAACTTTGGGGTCACTGACAAAAGGAAGAACATAAAGTGAAGAATAAGACATGAATTTTAGTAAATTCAGCTGATTTGCATTGAATTGATGTACCGCCTAAATAATGGGGTAAACATGTCTTCAAGGCTCTCTATAGTATACAGCACTGGGAATGAGATTACACCCGAGGGAAAGAGGTGAAAGTCAGCTACATAAAGACAGTGGCCAAGTCTAAGAAAAGGCTCACTTCTGACAAATGATCAGATATTCCCAGCCCCAACAAAAATGGGAAAACACAGTGAGACATAGAATACCCCAACTGCTTTTAAGCTGTCAAGTACACTTTTATGAGGCTTTGCTGATGTATAGAGAATTAATTTTTTCCTAAATTTGAAAAATTGGATCCGTAACCAATTAGCCCTGTGATTTTTTTTTAATTTTTTTTTTATTTTATAGTTCAATTCAATTCTACATATCAGCCACAGATTCCCCTGTCCTCCCCCCTGACCTTACCCCCAGCCCCCCCCCATCTCCTCCAGGGCAAAGACTCCCCTGGGGATTGAGTTCAACCTGGTAGATTCAGTCCAAGCAAATCCAGTCCCTTCTTTCCACGCTGAGCAAAGTGTCCCTGCATAAGCCCCAGGTTCCAAACAGCCATCTCATGCACTGAGCACAGGACCCGGTCCCAAACCATTCAAGCCGATCAACTAACTGTCTCACTTATCCAGAGGGCATGATCCAGTTGGGGGCCTCCCAGCCATTGGTTCATAGTTCATGTGTTTTCATTCATTTGACTATTGGTCCCTGTGCTTTTTCCAATCCTAGTCTCAACAATTCTTGCTCATACAAACCCTCCTCTCTCTCGCCAATTGGACTCCTGGAGCTCTCTGCATCCGGGTGCCTCAGTCATTGGATAAGATTTCTAGCACAATTAGGTGTACTGACCAACTGAATCCAGGAACACATCAAAACAATTATCCACCATGATCAAGTAGGCTTCATACCAGGGATGCAAGGGTGGTTCAACATATGAAAGTCCATCAATGTCATACACCATATAAACAAACTCAAAGAAAAAAAAAACACATGATCACCTCACTAGATGCAGAAAAGGCATTTTACAAAATCCAACACCCCTTCATTATAAAGGTTCTAGAGAGATCAGGAATACAAGGAAGATACCTAAACATAATAAAGGCAATTTACAGCAAACCAACAGCCAACATCAAATTAAATGGAGAGAAACTCAAAGCAATTCCACTAAAATCAGGAACAAGGCAAGGCTGTCCACTCTCCCCATACTTATTCAATATAGTACCTGAAGTTCTAGCCAGAGCAATAAGACAACATAAGGAGATTAAGGGGATATAAATTGGAAAGGAAGAAGTCAAGCTTTCCCTATTTGCAGATGACATGATAGTATACTTGAGTGACCCCAAAGATTCAACCAAGGAACTGATACAGCTTATAAATACCTTCAGCAACATAGCAGGATAAAAGATCAACTCAAAAAA
This sequence comes from Peromyscus leucopus, assembly GCF_004664715.2. Classification (NCBI taxonomy): domain Eukaryota; kingdom Metazoa; phylum Chordata; class Mammalia; order Rodentia; family Cricetidae; genus Peromyscus; species Peromyscus leucopus. The sequence goes on from NC_051066.1 coordinate 85,628,991, forward strand.
AATCAGTAGCCCTCCTATATATAATTGACAAACAGGCTGAGAAGGAAATCAGAGATACATCACCCTTTACAATAGCCACAAAAGATATAAAATATCCTGGGGTAACACTAACTAAGCAAGTGAAAGACCTATATGACAAGAACTTTAAGTCCCTGAAAAAAGAAATAGCCCTGTGATTTAAGGATAGGGAAGTAGCATGTAGACTTCTTTTCTCATCATTGGAAGAATCTTTCCAAAGGATGTCTTATCTTACTGCTTCAGAATGCCATTTACTATGAACAAGTCATCCAATATGAGTGCTTATTTATTGCTCATATAAAACTTCTTGCTAATGAATCCATAGTGAAGACATGCAGCAAAATTCTCAGAACAATCCTCTGGGTGTGAAACTGAATGTCTAATCTCCCAAAATAATTCACAATGGGGAAGATAAATATCTAATGACAACCAGAGTACCAATAATTCTTCTGACCATTTGGATTTGTACTTTCCTGTTTGAGGAAAGCAATCATAATGTGATTTTAATTTACAGCACCTAAAATGTATCCATTTAGTGCAAAAAAAAAAGCCAACTACAAAGAACAATCAATCCATTGGTATCTGAAAACTCTTCACTGTAATTCAAATTCTTTAATAGTTCATGCATGTCTGTATATTTACATATATATTCCTAAATATAATCTTCTCTGTCTGCATAATGTTACATATATATATATATGTGTGTGTGTGTGTGTGTGTGTGTGTGTGTTTTCAGGCTTGACAATTTAACATTAGGCAATCAACATGCAATAACAATTAATGAAAAAAGAGACCATGAATTTTAAGGATAGTGGAAAGTGGTATATGGAAAGGTTTGAAGGGAGGAAAGGGAGTGGGAATGGAAAAATGTTGTAATTATATTATAATCTCAGAAATTGAAAAATGTTGATGAATACAAACTATAAGAGCATAATTCCCTCAAAATATCAGAGAAAGTAAAAAAAAAATAATGTGAGATTCTAAATTACTCATTCCTATGTGTCTCCAGTTTGTTTTTCCTTCTGACATCTATCAACTTTGCAATACCTTATCATATATACCAGGTTATGTCAAAACATACGCAACAGGAATAACCACTTATTCTCAATGAAAATATAAAATAGAGTATCCATCACATAAATGTTAAATGACTCAGGAATAGAAGAGATGCATGAAAGATACTGTTTCTTATGGTCTTCAGTTTAAGTATAAATGCCTGATTTCATCAATCATGGAAAATTTAGCATTGATATGGCAGAGCACCTAGAGAACAAATCTGTACATTTGTTCTCAATTTTTCTGAGCCTGCTATTTTTTTCTTTTGACACTTCACTGTAAAGCAAGTTTCCACCCACACCCTCTCCTGTTCTTTTTCAAAACCCACTTGTACACTTTGAAGAACAAGACACAGAAGAACCTAAAATTACATTAGTTGTAGTGTCACAAATTAGATGACATGAGGTGTTACCTTCCATGCCTTTACTAGTAAGGAATTACAGATATATGTTCAGCTATCGTACATAGCAATCTAAAGTTTGACTTACCTGTGGTGTCAAAAGCAGAGTGCTGGAGTTCCCACTGACTGGAGTCACTAGAGAGCTCAGTCAGACTGGTTAAAGTAAAATCAGTGTTGGAATCCCGTTCATGTCTGAAGACTTTGGGAGAAAGATTATGCAGCTCAAATTTTCCAGCCGACATCGTAGAAGTTTCAAGGAGCTGCATAAAGC